>NC_084998.1:2883677-2896177 GCF_963854185.1 Sardina pilchardus
GTAGCAAATGTGCTTGTGGACTGCACAAACAGTGAGTCTTATAGAGACATTTTGCAGTAAGTGTGCGTGTTTTATGCAACTAGTGTGGATAACTCGGTTAGAGTTTCCAACGAGGAGAAAACGGAAAGCTAGTCAGCTCGACTTAGCCAAGAGGAGTTTCAAAAGACTTTGCCAGCGAGTAGCCTGCTCGGCCGCCCTGTGTGCATCGTCTGGAAGGAGGTTGGATCGTGTGGATCTTCTGCTTTGCCTGACGACTTCACCAGCCGCCAGAACAGTGTGCAACGGCGAGGACGACAGCGACCAGCATTACGGTAGTCAAATTCTTTGTTTGCTGCGCCACGGCGCGAAACGACCATTTTAGTTTTGAGGTCTCTCCGCTCCCAAGCAACGCTACAGGCCTGCATCATTTCCTAAACGTCTCTACACACGACAAATGGTTGGGTACCCATTCCGTTTCATTTATTTAGTTAAATGCCGGCTTAGGTTTAGTACAGAAACTGAAACTGTTGTGTTTTGGACTGAACTGTTTAGCAAATGCAACGAAACTGAAATTGTAAAGAAACTGAAAATAATGGATGTGTGTATGTTTGACTAATTTTCAGTAAATAGTTCAAACGTATTTTTCTTGCATGTTTGTGAATGTCATTGGGTATTTTGATATTACAGATGTGTTGATAGAGAGTAATGGTTAAAAAGTTTACAGTAGCTTAATTTAAAGTGATAGCCTACTGATTGATATCTCATTTGTTGTTTATTACACTGGTAATGTGGGTAGCTATTTAAAAAGATTAAATAGTGATGCTAGTGTAAAAGTTTAAGACATTTGAATACATTTAGTTAATTACTATTACAGCATTAGTTAACCTTAGAGAGAGAGATCTCTCGCCAGTATAGGAATTCGGGGAGCGCACTCCACACTATAGCTAGACACGCTAGGGGGCGCTACATAAAATGGGGGCTCGTCCGGGATGGTTAATTAATGCAATTAATTAATTAGTAATTAGATGCTAATAGCTGTTAGCATTAGCGGCTAATTTTGTTAGCTTCTCCTAGCAATCACAGTATTTCAAATAGTTTATTGTTATGCTAAATGTCTATGTTACTCTAAGTTAATAGCTGTTAGCTTTAGCCTGAATTTATTAGCTTCTCAAGGATAAATAAGTGAAATAGTTTATTAAAGCTAAAAACCTCAAAGAAAATGGAGGCGACGTGTAGCACTGCAGAATTAGTTAAAGAGCTCAAAGACTGGTGCAGAAGAGAAGAGTTGGATGATGCCCATTCCCTCATGGTACAGATTCCAGAAGACATTCCCAATGCCCAGATTGAAGAAGCTTTAGGAGCTATCAAAGCTTTAGGCCGAGTGCGAGTGAGAGGACGAACATTTAGTCGAAAGCTGGATAGTCACAGAGTGCTATGCGAGTGTAAAGAGGTGGTGGATCCCACCAAAGTCCCTCCTGAACTGTTGCCGGATGGCAAGACGGAAAAGTGGATGATTGTTATTGCTTCTGGAGATCATGCTCCTTCCAGTCCATTAAAGGGTTTGTTGAATGAACCACCAGAGGGTGGCTCAGCAGAGTCCATTATTCGCGCGGTAGGTGATTTGTTGACTAAGATGGGGAAGCCATCAAGCGAGAACAGCAGCTACCGTCGTTTGAGAGTGTTTTCTGGTGCATTGCCGACGCCAGTTGGAGAAGAGTCTCTTGAGCATTGGTTAGAGCATGCGCGTCTGATGGTTGAGGAAAGCGAGTGTTCAACTAAGGAGAAACGACGGCGTATCATGGAAAGTCTGAAAGGTCCTGCGTTAGCTGTTGTGAAGGCTGTGCGGACTGCTGATCCAGAGGTTAGTCCTGCTCAGTGCTTGGAAGCCATTGAGAGTGCTTTTGGGTCTGCTGAGACAGGTGAGGACCTGTATTTTGCCTTTAGGTTGTTACAGCAGCAGCCAAAGGAAAAGTTGTCTGACTTTCTTAGGCGCATAGAGTTGTCGTTGACCAAGGTAGTTCGTCGCGAAGGTCTCCCTACAGGCCGTGCCAACCGTGCTCGAGTGGAGCAGCTTCTGAGAGGTGCCGTCCACTCTGATATGATGCTTGTCCAGCTCAAACTCAGGGAAAGGAAGGAAAACCCTCCATCGTTCTTGGAGCTGCTGAGTGAAATCCGGAGTGAGGAGGAGTACGAGTATTCAAGGATGAAGCTTAACACGTCCGTCCAGAGAGTTCACACAGATCCTGCTACAGACAGTAGACAGGATGATGTTGAGCGTTTGAGAACAGAGATTCAAGAGCTCAAGTCAATGTTCACTGCCATGAGTGCTTTGCCTAGCCAAGTAGTAGCAGATAGCAAAGAACCTGTGTCAATGACAAAGAAGCCCACCCCAGAGACTGGTGGTGATAATGAAGTAGCTGTATTACGAAAACAAGTGAAAAACCTGCAAAAACAAGTGGCAGGCCAAAAGCTTAAAGTCTCTGAATCCCCTGCTGCAGTTCTTAGAGTAGAACAGTCAAGACAAGCCCATAGTGATAATAGAAAGCAACTATCTCATGACTCTGATGGGAACTTTTGTTATCGCTGTGGTGAAAACGGGCATTACTCTGCTAAATGCCAAAATGCAGAGAATCAGGCCAAAGTGATTCAAAAGCTGATACACTCGTTAAAGAAAGCCAAGCAAGGTGACCAGTCTTCTCAAGCAGCAGGCGGTCGCCACACAGTGTGCTCAGCTAAGAAAAGTGAGGTAGCCACCCTGGAAAGAGGCATTCCTCAAGGACTGATCGGGCCCTGTTCAATCATTCCAGTGAAGATAAATGGTCAGCACTGCGATGCGCTTCTGGACAGCGGCTCTCAGATCACAATTATCTTCGAGACCTGGTACAAGGACCACCTACCTGATGTCCCGATCCAGCCTGTATCAGGATTGGCGATATGGGGTTTAAGCGACACCAGTTACCCTTACCTGGGATACGTCGTAGTGGAGATGGAATTTCCGGAGAAGGTCACAGGTGCAAAGGAGACACTTTCTGTCCTTGCTCTGATCTGCCCAAGTCCCAAAAGCCCTGAAAAGACCCCTGTGATCTTAGGCACAAATGCAAACCTGTTCCAGAGACTGTCAATGCTCTGCCGAGAGACCAAAGGAGTGGACCTTGCCCAGACTCTGGGCATAAAGACAAAGAACTCCATTGCTCACACAGACCAACCCACCACTGTGAGTGAAGAGGATGAAGTGGCTTGTGTGAAATGGATGGGTCCCGGCTCACTAACCTTGCCGCCTGGTGGTGAGTGCTGCGCCATCTGTGAAGTGGAGTTGAAGAGGCCTCTGGGTAAAGACATGTTGATGGTTGAGGCATCACCCACCGTTCCATTACCATCTGGAGTGCTGCTGCAGCCTATGGTCGTGCCGAGTACAGCAGTGGATGATCACCTCACTGTCGTTATCCAGAATGAGTCCAAGAAAGACACAGTCATCCCAGTTGGAACTGTCTTAGGCCTGCTGTGTCGCGCGGATCCAGTCGTTCCATCTCTGAAAGTTGCAACTGAGGCACTGACTGTTCCGACAAAGTTAGACCCTCAACTGATCCAGTTTGGCGACTCGCCCATTCCACACCAATGGAAAGTGCGACTCCGTCAGAAGTTATGTGATCGAGCAAGCGTATTCTCATTGCATGAGTGGGATGTTGGCCTGGCAAAGGATGTGGAACATCATATCAGGATGACCGAACAAAAGCCATTCAGAGAACGTTCACGACGCTTGGCTCCAGCAGATATCGACGATGTGCGTCAGCACTTACAAGAGTTGTTAAAGGCTGGTATAATTAAGGAGTCACGTAGCCAGTATGCATCGCCAATTGTGATCGCTAGAAAGAAGACTGGGCGTATCAGAATGTGCATTGACTATAGGACCCTTAATAGGCGTACAATCCCAGACCAGTACACGACTCCTCGCATCGACGATGCGTTAGATTGCTTAACGGGGAGCAAATGGTTTTCTGTCCTTGACTTGCGTAGTGGCTACTACCAGATCGCCATGGCGGAGGAGGACAAAGAAAAAACCGCCTTCATTTGCCCCCTTGGATTCTTTCAGTTCGAAAGGATGCCGCAAGGCATAACAGGAGCGCCTGCAACGTTCCAAAGACTTATGGAGAAGGCGGTCGGTGATATGAACCTCCTGCAGGTGTTAGTTTATTTGGACGATCTCATAGTCTTTGGACGTTCATTAGAGGAACATGAACAGCGCCTCCTGCGAGTGTTGGATAGGCTTGAAGAGGTAGGGCTGAAACTCTCCCTCGACAAGTGTCAATTTTGTCAACCCAGGGTTAAGTATGTAGGCCACATAGTGTCTGCTGATGGTGTTGCTACTGACCCTGAAAAGGTGGAGGCAGTTGCTAGGTGGCCTAAGCCCACAGACCTTAAGTCGCTGCGGTCGTTTCTAGGTTTCTGTGGGTATTATCGGCGCTTTATAGAAAACTACTCTGCAATCGTTAGGCCCCTTACAGAATTGACGAAGGGCTATGCTCCCACGCAGCGTGGAAGGAAGCAAGCCCCAGACAAGAACAAGACATACTTCAAAGACTCAGAACCATTCTATGACCGATGGGACCAGTCCTGCACGGACGCATTCAATCGAATCATTCAATGTCTGATGAACGCACCGGTGTTGGCATTTGCTGATGTCAACAAGCCGTACGTCCTACACACAGATGCAAGTTTCAAGGGGCTCGGTGCCGTACTTTATCAGGAACATCCAGAAGGGTTGAGACCCGTGGCGTTCGCCAGCAGAAAGTTGAGCTCTCCTGAACAGCGATACCCTGTACATCAACTAGAGTTCCTTGCGCTGAAATGGGCGGTCGTTGATAAATTTCACGACTACCTATATGGAGCCAAGTTCACAGTACGCACCGACAATAACCCGTTGACGTATGTACTTACCACGGCCAAACTCAACGCGACAGGTCATCGTTGGCTTGCAGCCCTTGCCACCTATGACTTTGACGTGAAGTATAGGCCTGGAAAAGCAAACATTGATGCGGATTTGCTGTCTCGCAACTTACCTGAAGACGGTGAGTGGGAGGACATGTCTCAGAACGTGGTGAAGTCCATATGTCGCCGGGTGGAAGTGGATGTATCCCCAAAGTCTTCCCCAAGATATGTGGAACAATTAGGAGCTTCGCCAGCCTGTATTCCAGAAGTGTATGCCTTTCCGTCTCAGTTACACCTCAGTTCACTGGAGCAACTATCGAAAGCTGACTTGATGGCTGCTCAGAAGAGGGATGTTGTGATCAGACGTGTGATTGAGGCAGTGAAACAGGGAGTCTGGCCTAGCAACAAGGATGTACCCCCAGAGATGCTACTGATGAAGAGGGAAGTTGGTAGACTTGTGATGAGAGACGGACTTCTGTACAGAGCAAGCAAGACAGCTGCAGAGGAGGCACTACAGCTTGTGCTGCCTGCCGAGTTCAGAGAAGTGGTGTTGCAAGCTCTTCATGACGACATGGGCCACTTAGGTGTGGAGAGAGTAACTCAACTCCTAAGAGCAAGATTCTATTGGCCCAAAATGGCTCATGAGACAGAGGAATATGTGCGGAATTGTGGGCTGTGCATCACTCGTAAGACACCTGCCAAGAAAGCCGCTTCCTTGCACCAAATCACCAGCAGTGGTCCTATGGACCTGGTTTGTATTGACTTTCTGTCAATGGAACCGGACTCCAGAGGCATCAGTAATGTCCTGGTCGTGACCGATCATTATACAAGATATGCACAAGCCTTTCCTGCGAAGAATCAGAAAGCCCTGACAGTAGCTAAGATCCTAGTCGAAAAATATTTCGTTCACTATGGCTTGCCTGTTAGGATTCATTCTGATCAGGGAAGAGACTTTGAGTCGAAACTGATACGAGAGCTGCTGACAACCTTGGGGATACGGAAATCCAGAACGACTCCGTACCATCCTCAAGGGGACCCCCAGCCGGAGCGGTTCAACCGTACGCTGCTCTCTATGTTGGCTACCCTAGGACAGGAGAAGAAGAGATCCTGGAGTCAGCATGTGGCTTCATTAGTGCATGCCTACAACAGCACAAAAAGCGATGCGACAGGATACTCTCCTTACTACTTAATGTTCGGTAGGGAAGCTGCATTACCTGTAGACCTGTGCTTCCAGACATCCAAAGACGGAACTGAGGAGAGAAGTCATTTCCAGTATGTGGAAAGTCTGAAGCGTGACTTGAAGAGAGCCTACCAGCTTGCAAGTCAAGCTGCTGACAAGACTCACTTGAGGAACAAGAGAGCCTATGATCAGAAGGTCAGTTTTCAAAACATACAGCAAGGAGACCGTGTTCTTCTGAAGAATCTAGGACTCAAAGGGAAACACAAGCTGGAAAGCAGATGGAGTGCTGTACCTCATGTAGTGCTAGGAAAGATGCCGAACTTGCCTGTATTCCGTGTCAAACCTGAAGGGGGAAGAGGCAGAGTAAGAACCATACATCGAGACCACATCTTACCTATTGGGCAATCCGTGAGGATTCCAGTAGAACAAGCCTGTGAAGAAATCCCTGTGAGACCAAGAACACGTTCAACCCGAACAAGACAAAGACAACCGATCATGAATCAAAGAGAAGAAGTTCCAGAGATGTCTGATTCCTCATCTGATGTGGAGTGTGACTATTCCCATAGACCATACCGGGAGTATCTGGAACATCTACTGAAGAGGAGAGAAGTGTCAGATAGAGTCTCAGTGAGTTCACAGAATGAAGATGTGATTGAACCTAGTCCTGTGCAGTCAGCTGGAGAACTGGAGTCCGACATAGAAGATGACGATGACAGACAAGCCGTGACCGATTCGGATCCTTATGATTCCGGAACAGACCTGGATGATGGAAGAAATTCTGTCCACGCACCTAGAGAAAAACTGAGCTCTAAACAAAACGTTAGTAGAGTACTTAGACCTAGACTAACTGAGAAAAGACACATAAAACCAGTATTAAGACTTACCTATGACGAACCTGGAAAGGCAAGTGAGCAACCACTTACCATAGTTCACCGAGGAGTAATTATTAAACTACGGGAAGTACTAGTTTGCACTTAGTTCATAACTAGGAACTCATAGTTCTGAATTAAAAAGTTTATTTTTCTACATTTTAAGTTTAATGTGGAGCATATGTTTTATGTCTTATGAGGACATTTAGACATTTAGTAAGGGGAGGATGTAGCCCTATGGGAATTTATGGGAATTCCATTGTATTTTTATTTTGTTATTTTTCATTAAAATGTGCATTGCATAATGTTAAGAATGTTTAAATAATGTTTACATGTATAAAAAAATAAGTTAGTTAAAATTCGTTTACCTGGAAGAGAAGTCCAATCAGGAGTCGGGGTGAGAGGTCGAGAGGAAGGAGAGCATTGAGGAGAGAACGACATGAGAGACATGTTTGAGAATTGCGGAGTGCATGTTACATTTAGAAGTTGATAAAAACAAAGTTTAAGCTTATGGTAGCAAATGTGCTTGTGGACTGCACAAACAGTGAGTCTTATAGAGACATTTTGCAGTAAGTGTGCGTGTTTTATGCAACTAGTGTGGATAACTCGGTTAGAGTTTCCAACGAGGAGAAAACGGAAAGCTAGTCAGCTCGACTTAGCCAAGAGGAGTTTCAAAAGACTTTGCCAGCGAGTAGCCTGCTCGGCCGCCCTGTGTGCATCGTCTGGAAGGAGGTTGGATCGTGTGGATCTTCTGCTTTGCCTGACGACTTCACCAGCCGCCAGAACAGTGTGCAACGGCGAGGACGACAGCGACCAGCATTACGGTAGTCAAATTCTTTGTTTGCTGCGCCACGGCGCGAAACGACCATTTTAGTTTTGAGGTCTCTCCGCTCCCAAGCAACGCTACAGGCCTGCATCATTTCCTAAACGTCTCTACACACGACAAATGGTTGGGTACCCATTCCGTTTCATTTATTTAGTTAAATGCCGGCTTAGGTTTAGTACAGAAACTGAAACTGTTGTGTTTTGGACTGAACTGTTTAGCAAATGCAACGAAACTGAAATTGTAAAGAAACTGAAAATAATGGATGTGTGTATGTTTGACTAATTTTCAGTAAATAGTTCAAACGTATTTTTCTTGCATGTTTGTGAATGTCATTGGGTATTTTGATATTACAGATGTGTTGATAGAGAGTAATGGTTAAAAAGTTTACAGTAGCTTAATTTAAAGTGATAGCCTACTGATTGATATCTCATTTGTTGTTTATTACACTGGTAATGTGGGTAGCTATTTAAAAAGATTAAATAGTGATGCTAGTGTAAAAGTTTAAGACATTTGAATACATTTAGTTAATTACTATTACAGCATTAGTTAACCTTAGAGAGAGAGATCTCTCGCCAGTATAGGAATTCGGGGAGCGCACTCCACACTATAGCTAGACACGCTAGGGGGCGCTACAACTGTATAATTTTTCATTCATTGGTCCATTCATTCATTAATTCATTCACTTGCTCACTCACATTCATAGAACTTGCGCTGAGACCTAACACACACACACACACACACACACACACACACCACCCCCAGCACCACCTGTCCCGCACGGCCCCCTGGGACATGTGCTGCTGTTGCCGTGGCGAGGAGAGAGAAAGAGAGCATGCTGGGTCTGAGATATTGCGTAACACACACACACACACCTGTTCTACATACACCTGAAACCCTGCCCTGTTCACCGAGAGCCTGTCTTATGCACTTTGTCATTGTGACTCAGATCCTCGATGAGGCCTCGTCGCTACATGATGCATTTCAGTCTATCAGAGCACCATCGACAGCCAATGAGAAAAGCTCAAAGCTGTGTGTTTATTCATCTATTTATCTATAAACACTTTTAGAATAATGTCTCAGTCTGCACAGCTGGGCTCATTCTGCACATTGCTTGAGGAGGTGGAGGATGGCGATCCGCAACACCGGCCCTGCGGCTCACACACACACACACACACACACACACAGTCTCAGTTATCCCGGCTGCGGTGTTTTCTGCTAATTAAATTAATGGGGTTTCTAAAAGTGGTCGGCCGCCGGTCCCTCTCGTCTTGTCTCAGGCGGGTGCTGTGTTTCCTGTGTTGGTGTTGCGCTCGGCTGAAGTGTGTCCTCCGTCTCCCCCTAATGAGAGCGCCGGCTGTGGGGGAATCAGACGCCGCCGCTCCCCATCTGTCTGCCACGCCGTGTGGCACGGAGAAGAGAAGAGAAGGGAAGAGAGGAGAGGAGAGGAGAGAGGAGGGCAGGAGAGGAGAGAGGAGAGGAGAGAGGAGGAGAGGAGAGGAGAGGAGAGAGAGGGAAGGAGAGGAAAGGAGAAGAGAGGAGAGGAGAGGGGAGAGGAGGAGAGAAGAGGAGAGGAGAGGAGAGAGGAGGAGAGGAAAGGAGAAGAGAGGAGAGGAGAGGGGAGAGGAGGAGAGAAGAGGAGAGGAGAGAGAGGGCAGGAGAGGGGAGAGGAGAGGAGAAGAGAGGAGAGGAGAGGAGAGGGCAGGAGAGGGGAGAGGAGAGGAGAGGAGAGGAGAGGAGAGGAGAGAGGAGGAGAGGAGAGAAGGAGAGGAGAGAGAGGGCAGGAGAGGGGAGAGGAGAGGAGAGGAGAGAGGAGGAGAGGAGAGAAGGAGAGAAGAGGAGAGGAGAGAGAGGGCAGGAGAGGGGAGAGGAGAGGAGAGGAGAGGAGAGGAGAGGAGAGGAGAGAGGAGAGGAGAGGAGAGGAGAGGGGAGAAGGAGAGAAGAGGAGAGGAGAGAGAGGGCAGGAGAGGGGAGAGGAGGAGAGAGAGGAGAGAGGGGAGGAAAGGAGAGGAGGGGAGAGAGGGGAGGAGAGGGAAGAAGAGGAGAAGAGGGGAGGAGAGAGGAGAGGGGTAGAGAGAGCAAAGGAGAGGAGAGGAGAAGAGGGGAGGAGAGGAGGAGGGGAGCGTGTGGTGCTAAGGCCGATGGAGGAGAGTGGGAGCAGCCAGGCGTGGTGTTTCATGTCATTAAAACTTTGCTGTTTTGCTGTTTCTGGGCTGAACTCTGAAGCGAGACGAGACGAGACGACCGGGGACGTCTCAGACAGCGGCTCCCAAAGCCCCACATCCACCCCTACTGGGACACACACACACACACACACACAGCCCTGCATCCACCCCTACTGGGACACACACACACACACACACAGCCCTGCATCCACCCCTACTGGGACACACACACACACACGCACACAGCCCTGCATTCCAACCCTACTGGGACACAGGCGCACACATATACACACACACACGCACAAAGCCCCGCATTAACCCCTACTGGGAAACATACACACACACAAGCCCCACATCAATCTCTACTGGGACTGGCTCTCTTTCGTTTACACACACACACACACACACACACACACACACACACACACACACACACACACACACACACACACACACACACACACACACACACACACACACACACACACACACACACACACACACACACACACACACACACACACACACACACACACACACACACACACACACACACACACACACTAGGCCTGTCTTCCAGACACTATTTGTTCAGCATGACCAAGCGCACTCTATCATTCATTTGTATCCTGCCTCAACACACAATTATAAAAATGGCTCTTTAATCCGCACATTGTGTCCACGGCTGTCCAGCACAGCACTGCTATTATTCTTAGTTGAGACACATGTCTTCATGTGCAGGTCTTGGTATGGAAGCTCAAGCCGTATGGAGGTTGAGTGTTGAGTGTTGATGTGTGTGCAGGTCTGCGTATGGAAGCTCAAGCCGTATGGAGGTTTAGTGTTGAGTGTTGATGTGTGTGCAGGTCTGCGTATGGAAGCTCAAGCCGTATGGAGGTTTAGTGTTGAGTGTTGAAGTGTGTGCAGGTCTGCGTATGGAAGCTCGAGCCGTATGGAGGTTGAGTGTTGAGTGTTGACGTGTGTGCTGCTGTGGGTGCTATCTGGTGGCCTGTGTGTGTGTGTGTGTGTGTGTGCTGTTGTGGGTGCTATCTGGTGGCCTGTGTCTGTAGCCTGGCTATCACCACTCTAAACTCAGTCTTTTAAGATGGAACATTAGTCTGGGGAGTGTGCGCTTTATTTCTACTGCACAAGAGGTGTGATTAATGGGCATCGTTCAAATGACTCATTTGGACGGATTTGGATAGTCCTTCAACCAATCAAACCAAAGATCCGGGTGTGCCTGGTGGATAAGCCGGTCTGTGATTGGACCCAGCAAACGTGGACAGGAAGCAGGAGAGATGTGCAGATATCCAGCCAGAGCGACAGGGCGAAATCCAAATCGCCGGCAGGTCAGGCAGAGTTTACCCAATCTAGTGAACACACACACACACACACACACACACTTTTGTGTTTACTCAGCCTACCGTGTCTGTTGTGCAATAAAGAAGGAAAGAGACCGCAGGCGTGGGTATGGTACTGTACAATTCCAACTTTAATGCAGTATTGATCAATAAAATAAGACCCATGGATATCTCATACAAACAGCGTCCTCCTCCCCTCTAGTCAACCTGGTTCATCACCACACAAACATTTGCAATGAGCATGGAAAATGAAATTAACCAGTTCTGTCACGTCACACCCATTTTCTCACACACACACACACACACACACACACACGCACACGCACACACACGCACACACGCACACACGCACACACGCACACACGCACACACGCACACATGCACACACACAAACCCACAAGCCCCATTTTTTGTTAGTTTGTTTGTCTCTGAGTGATTAAGAGAGAGCTCCACTATGCCTTTGGCGATGCGTTTGAACTGTGTCACCTCGTGGTAAAAATGATCCTGCTCGTCTGCAGCTCTGGGAAGTGATTGGTTCACAGGAAGATAAGCACACTTGGAGAGTTAAAAAACAGTTCCCTTTAAAGCAGTTATTCTTTATCAAATAGCACAACATATAAAACCAAGGCACGCACACGCACACGCACGCACGCACACACACACACACGCGCACGCACGCACGCACGCACGCACGCACGCACGCACGCACAGACGCACACACACACAAACACGCACACACACACACATACACATTTGGTCATGACTAAGAGAAGGAGCTGAAGAGAGGTGAGCAGACGAAGGACTGACGACGTTTCACAGTCATGCATTCAGGAGTGTGTGTGTGTGTCAATAAAAACACAACACCTCCCACAAGCAGACACACACACTAGCATAGGACAAGCATGCAAACAGAAAGTCTTCCCACACACACACACACACACACAGTAAACAATCTACCAGTGGAGCTTAACTGTGTTAGGGGTGTGTGTGAGGGCGATAAGTGTGTGTGAAGCACAATCTGTGAGCAGGTTTCTCAGTAAATGTGTGTGTGTGTTTGTGTACAGTTCATTGTCTTGTGCTTCTCTGGGGCTGATGATCTGTGTATAGAAAAGGCCTTGGCTACAGTGTACAGTAGTGTGTGTGTGTGTGTGTGTGTGTGTGTGTGTGTGTTGTGCTTCTCTGGGACTGATGATGTGTGTG
>NC_084998.1:2906177-2908677 GCF_963854185.1 Sardina pilchardus
TCCATCCCTCCCTCTCTAGAAGCTGGGCAGGTAGCAGTAGGCCTCCCTCCCTCCATCCCTCCGTCCCTCCCTCCTTCTCTCTCTCCCTCCCTCCCTCCCTCCATCCCTCCCTCCCTCTCTAGAAGCTGGGCAGGTAGCAGTAGGCCTCCCTCCCTCCATCCCTCCGTCCCTCCCTCCTTCCCTCCCTCCCTTCCTCCCTCCCTCTCTAGAAGCTGGGCAGGTAGCAGTAGGCCTCCCTCCCTCCATCCCTCTCTCCCTCCCTCCCTCCCTCCATCCCTCGCTCCCCTTCTAGAAGCTGGGCAGGTAGCAGTAGGCGTCGAGGGAGGCGAGCATGATGTAGACGAGCCAGAGGCAGACGAAGAGCAGCGTGGTGAGGAGCTTAGGACCCCGCGGGCCGCCCAGCTCTCCTCCCGCCACGCCGGGCCGGCGGCGGTACAGCAGCACCATCACGCACACCAGCGCCTGCGTGGTGAACAGCGTCACCGAGAACGCCAGCGAGCCGGCCGGCACGTGGAACACCTTGTTCTGGCTCTGCCAGTAGACGGCGGCGATGGTCCACGCCACGCCGATGCCCAGGAACACGTTGACCGCGTTGCTGCCCGTCACGTTACCGATGGACGCGTCCGCGTACTGGTCCTGGATAGCTGCCACCTTACTGGCAAAGGTGTCTGAGAGAGGGAGGGAGAGGGAGAGAGGGAAGGAGAGAGAGAGGGAGGGAGGGAGGGAGAGAGGGAGAGGGAGAGGGAGAGAGGGAGAGGGAAAGGGAGAGAGGGAGAGAGGGAGGGAGAGGGAGGGAGAGGGAGAGAGGGAAGGAGAGAGAAAGGGAGAGAGGGAGGGATGGAGGGAGAGAGGGAGGGAGGGAGGGAGGGAGAGATAGGGAGAGAGGGGGAGAGGGAGAGAGGGAAGGAGAGAGAGAGGGGGAAAGAGAGGGAGAGAGAGGGAGAGAGAGGGAGAGAGTGGGAGAGGGAGGGAGGGGGAGAGGGAGAGAGAGAGGGAGAGAGGGAGGGAGGGAGGGAGGGAGGGAGGGAAGGAGAGAGAGGGAAGGAGGGAGGGAAAACAGGGGGAAAGAGGAAAGAAGGGAGAAAGGGAAAGATAGAAAGAGGAGAAAAGGTGTACAGAGAGAAAACCACGAAAAGAGTGAAAAAGAATCCAAATATGGGTACAACAGAATCCAGGGATTTCAGAGAGACCACACTTGACTTCAGTACCCCCTCTAAGGTAAACAGGAACCGGTTCGTGGATGTTCAATTACCTCCCTGACATTTGGACTCAAGCGCTTATCAACCCATTTTTATCAGCGTGGGGATCGCATGGACGAAGGTAATTACCAGAGTGTCTGTGCATTCATGTTTAAGGCTATTTAGCTCCTGTTCTAATTACTACTAAACTGGATCTTTCTCTGGTCAACAGCGGGCACAATCAGTGTATCTGCAGGCTACAAAACAAATGACACCGCATACAAGAGAACTGCAGAGAGGGAGAGAGAGAGAGAGAGGGTAAGAGAGAGAGAGAGAGGGTAAAAGAGAGAGAAAGAAAGAAGCAAAGTGATGGAGGGAGTCACAGGGGATTAAATGCTATGCTGCTCAGAGCACTGGAGAGAGAGAGAGAGAGAGAGAGAGAGAGAGAGAGAGAGAGAGAGAGAGAGAGAGAGAGAGAAGAGGGATGGAGGTAGAGACAGGGGATTATACATTGTTCTGAGTCCAAGGCTCAGGAGGTTTGACAGCTAGAATGAAGGGAAGTGCCCCTACAGTCCAAACCATTCACTCATGAATGACATACACACACACACACACACACACACACACACACACACACACACACACACACACAGGCACAGCTAAACACACACAGAACACAATACACAACACAACAAAACACACAATACAGTACACTTCTAAACACACACACAACACACACACACACACACACACACACACACACACAGCATGTCCAGTTCACTTTTGCTAGTTTGTTGGCGCATATAGCTGAAGTTAATGATAATGGGCCGGTGTGGAATAATGACGGTAATGACATTAATGATAATGGGTTGGGTGTGGATTAATGACATTAAAGACGCCAATGACAATGTCTTGGGTGTGGAATAATGGCGGTAATGATGTTACTGATAATGTGTCAGGTGTGGAATAATGGCGTAGAGATAATGGGTGTGAACTAGCAACGAGGTGCCCAGGTGGGCTTACAGAGAGGGTCTTCAAACTGGAGGTTACACACACATAACTGGATTAGCAAACACAACATGATGACGGAGTCCTGGAGATTACACACACATAACCTTTTTTTTTTTTTTTTCTTTTCTGTCTTAGCCACCTTGTTGTCCTTTTTGTTTGTTTATTTACAGTATGTCTATCTTTTTGTTGTCCTATGTGTTTGTCTAATCTAGTCATTTTAGCTTGGTTTTGTTCAGCACTTTGGTCAGCTGTTTTGTTGTTTTTAAAGTGCTCTATAAATAAACGTGACTTGACATAACTGGAATAGCAAA
>NC_084998.1:2916177-2933677 GCF_963854185.1 Sardina pilchardus
GATCCAGTCACAAAGAAGTACAATCAGGATACAGGGTTTAATTGCAGCTGTACAGGAGAGAGGCACACACGAAGCACAGGGTACTCCAGAATATGCGTCTCTGATTTGATAGAGAATTCTACAAGGTTTAAATACACAACAGCAAAGGATAGATAATCATGCAACAACAGCGGAAAACTTCAGGAGACACTCAGTCTACTTTAATCAATGGTTGTTGGCGTGAACAGACACGATAACCCTGACTCCTTCCGTTATCCATGTTTAGGAACAGTACAGATATCATACATACATACATAGTCATTAGAATCATTATTTTAGTGTCAAAGTGACCCACTAGTGCGAAAGACAAAGCTTTAAATCACACACTGGAATATTAGAACGTTAAACCACATATTAGAATATTGGACTTAATGATCAACTCCATTTTCTCTCACACTGCTATGAGATGACCCAGCACTGCTATGAGATGACCCAGGACTGCTATGAATGAATATATACTTTTTGATCCCGTGAGGGAAATTCAGTTCTCTGCATTTAACCCAATTTAACCGAATTAGTGAACACACAGCACACAGTGAACACACAGTGTGAGAGTAGAGAAGAGGAGAGGTGACCCAGCACTGCTATGAGGTGACCCAGCACTGCTATGAGGTGACCCAGCACTGCTATGAACTGAAGGCAATCTGCAGAAGAATGGACGCCAACAACTAATTACCTCACACAGAGAGAAGCCCACTACCAGGGCACACACACACACACACACACACACACACATCTGAGGCAAAAACTAGGGCCGTAGTTTCCAGGCTGCCTTAGCAGCGTGAATCAAATCGCGTGCAAGGCAGCATGGGAACACCCAGGCTAATGTGTGTGTGTTTCTGTGGGGGTGTGTGTGTGGGGGTGTGTGTGTGAATCTGTGTGTGTGTGTGTGTGTGTGTGTGTGTGTGTGTGTGCACTCCCATTAGGAGAAGGCCAGTGGAGACAGCATCCAGGTGATGAATGGGCAGAGGAGGAAGTGAGGGGAAAACTGAGCACACACACACACACACACACACACACACACACACACACACACGCTCACACACACACACACACACACACACACACACACACACACACACACACACACACACACACACACACACACACACACACACACACACACACACACGCTCACACACACATACACACACACACACACACACACACACACACATGCTCACACACACACACACACACACACACACACACACACACGCTCACACACACATACACACACACACACATACACACACACACACACACACACACACACACACACACACGCTCACACACACACACACACGCACACACACGCACACGCACACTCACTCACACACACACACACACACACACACACACACACACACACACACACACACACACACACACACACACACACATGCTCACACACACACGCGCTCACACACAGACACACACACACACACACACGCACACACACAAACAAATAAACAAACAAACACATACGTATACACACACGCACACACACACACAAACGCACAAAACAGAACACTTTGTCTCCTTTCAACTGGCACCACAGATAGCAAGAGAAACGACAGAGTCACAGGGGACCACAAATCACACACACACACACACACACACACACACACACACACACACACACACACACAGAGAGAGACCGACAGACAGAAAGAAAGGCAGTGAAAAAGACGAGCTAGAAAGAAAAGAAAACAAAAGAAAAAAGGAGATGGAGGGAGAGAGGGAGGGAGAGATGGAGAGAGAGATGGAGGTAAAGAGATGGAGGGAGAGAGGGAGGGAGAGAAAGAGAGGTAGGGATGGAGGGAGATAAAGAGAGAAAGGGAGAGAGATGGAGGGAGAGAGGGAGGGAGAGATGGAGAGAAAGGGAGAGATGGAGGGAGAGAGGGAGGGAGAGGGAGAGAGATGGAGGGAGAGAGATGGAGGGAGGAAGACAGGGAGAGATGGAGGGAGGAAGAGAGGGAGAGATGGAGGTGGTCCATCTGTTTGGGATGCTGGTAATTAGAAGTCATAAATAATAAAGGAGGACTACAGCAGAAGAGCTGGGCTGGGACACACACACACACACACACACACACACACACACACAGGCACAGTGCAGTTATGTAAGGAACACACTCACACACTCTCTCTCTCTCTCTCTCTCACACACACACACACACACACCGTGTACACACGCGCTCACACCATAAAAAACATTCTGCACACAATCACCTAGCCTCTCGTTGTCTCTCTCTCTCTCTCACACACACACACACACAAACACTGAATTCTGCTGGTACACACACATCTTAACAGACAGACAGACCACATGCACTCTCCTCTGGGCTTCTTCTAGGCTTGTAAAACTCAGAGCGAATACAGAGATCATTTAACACACACACACACACACACTGATTTGTTTGGGAGGAGGCTTGAGTTCCGCACACACACACACACACACACACACACACACACACTGATTCGTTTGGGAGGACGCTGGAGTTTCACACACACACACAGACACACACACACACACACACACACACACACACACACACACACACACACACACACACACACACACGTTTGGGAGGAGGCTGGAGTGCCTCATTTATAATTCGACCACATTCATCACACCTCATTAACCCCTCATCCACCCCTCTCATGCAGAAACAACCTCCACCCACCCACACACACACACACACACACACACACACACACACACCTGTACACACTCACACACGCATGCACGCACACACGCACACCCACACCCACAAACACACACCCACAAACACACACCCACACACACCCACACACGCACATCTATACACACACACGCGCACACACACACACACACACACACAAACACACACCACACAATCCCATCAGCCCCCACTCTTGATTCCATTCCAGTGATCTAATTAAGGTGGTGAGGGGAGTGTGTGCTGGTGTGTGGTGATACGGGCGCCATGGTAATCTGCGGAGCTCTGGTAGGGCTAATTATCTCCACGGCACCGGGCCCAGTCACTAGGGAACACGCTTCTAGAACACCGCTGGAGGAACCTAATCAATAGAACACAGTTGCAGAACAATGGAATGGTACAGAGAGACTGTGGAAAGGATCACAGAACTCCACTTAGTAGAATCTATTTCATACACACACACACACACATACTGTACACACACAAACACACACACAGTTAGCATAATCTATTTCATCCTGTCTATGAGCACAATACAATAAAGGCAATAAATGTTCTAAGCTTGAGACTTGAGTTGTAGTAGGCGGCCAAAGGACACGAGAAGACGGAACAGCAATTCTGGATCATGCTGTGTGAAAGCGTTGATAGAACGTGCGGACACTGACAGGCGGAACATTGCGAGTGGAATGAGGAGGGGATGCCGACGCCAGACTCCAGGGGCGGAGCCACTCGGCCCGCAGGACAGAGATGCATGATGGGAGAACACAGAGCAGCACAGGAGCCGCATCGCCACACAGAGAAACCTGGCCCATATGTGGCCCGTATGTGGCCCGTATCTGGCCCGTATCTGGGACATATCTGGGACATATCCGGAGATATACGAAAATATCCGGAGATCTCCATCCTAAGAAAACAAATCCAGCTGTTTCCTGGGGAGCCATATAGGTTTATATACCCCTCTTCACACTTTTTTAGTTTAACACACACACACTCTAAAAGAGAAATTGAATGCAGAATGTGCAGAATCTAAATTGTACTGACTTCTACAACGGCACCAGCATCATTAAATCTACTGAGATATGAACAGGACACTAAATGGACGACCCAATGGATCTACTCAGAGATATGTGTGTGTGTGTGTGTGTGTGTGTGTGTGTGTGTGGACACTAAATGGACTACCCAATGGATCTACTCATTGCCTGGACTGGACGAAAGGGTCAACTCGGCAGGTAATTACTAATTACGGCACCCATACCTGAGCCACAGCTCACCTGGTTCATTATGACATACAGTACCATACCTGTCAACTTTTTCTGGTTTTCTGGGGTTATCTTATGGCCTGGTCAGATTACACGATATCAGCCCGATTTTGGCCCGAATTTGTCGTGACCGACAAGTTTACAGCGTCGTATCTGATTTCAAATGGTCGGGCACGACATCGAACGCGGAGTGAATCTTATAATGTGACATGCATCCCGACTTGCGATTTGGCGTTCACGACGTTCTAAAACAGCCCGACAAAAAGCCTGGCTTGTCAGAAATTTGACGGGAGTCGTATGACGCGACCGATGCTTTCGGTGTATGTGGCCACTCTACTGACCAAGACGCGGAGAGGTTTTCATGGTTCTAAAATCGTATAGTGTGACATGGTAGATCGTAAACGACAATCGTGAGCGACAAAACAATCGTATAGTCTGACCGTGCCATTACAGAATACCTTACAGGAGCTCAGAGGAATACCTAATGGACACACATGGACATAATGGACACATATCTCCTGCTACCACAGACATCGCTGCCACACACCCAGGAGGAGAGGAGCCCAGACTGGGTTCCCATGGAGACTAACTGGGTTCCCATGGAGACTAACTGGGTTCCCAGGGAGACTAACTGCCCAGACTGGGTTCCTATGGAGACTAACTAGGTCCATATGGAGGCTAACTGCCCAGACTGGGTTCCCATGGAGGCTGACTGGGTTCCCATGGAGACTAACTGGGTTCCCATGGAGGCTGACTGGGTTCCCATGGAGACTAACTGGGTTCCCATGGAGACTAACTGCCCAGACTTTGTTCCCATGGAGGCTGACTGCATAAGATGGCAGACTAGAGTGTTGTGGTTGTGCATTAGATCAGGGAAGGGAGTGTCTTTTGCGGTGCTTTCAGTGGAGATTATGAGACCACGCATATCAACTCCAAATGGACCCTAAGTTGATTAGCCTTCCTTATCATACCAACTCCGAACGGACCCTAAGTTGATTAGCCAACCAGCCACACTTCCAGTCTTTGTCATGATATGAGGGGGGACTGCGGGTTGATCCACTACGGCTGACTTTGACCTAGATTCCAGACGGGCGGCTGCTTCTCGGCTGGTCAGCCATAAGCTCTTGAGTGGCTGCAGCAGGGCTGGTGTGTGTGTGTGTGTGTGTATCTGCAGCAGGGCTGGTGTGTGTTGCTGCAGCAGGGCTGCTGTGTGTGTGTGTGTGTGTGTGTGTGTGTGTGGCTGCAGGTCTGGTGTGTGTGGCTGACAGACTCTCCAGATGTGTGCAGCGCTGAGCGAGGTGATCCTGCAGGAGAGAGCAGGCCAGAACTACAGTGGTGCGTCAGCAAACCAACGCCTGCTATCAAGATCACACGTCATGCAGCACTTCACAATGAACTGCTATCAAGATCACACGTCATGCAGCACTTCACAATGAACTGCTATCAAGATCACACGTCATACAGCACTTCACAATGCACTGCTATCAAGATCACACGTCATGCAGCACTTCACAATGCACTGCTATCAAGATCACACGTCATGCAGCACTTCACAATGCACTGCTATCAAGATCACACGTCATGCAGCACTTCACAATGCACTGCTATCAAGATCACACGTCATGCAGCACTTCACAATGAACTGCTATCAAGATCACACGTCATGCAGCACTTCACAATGCACTGCACTGACACCTTAAGCCCATCCCGGACATTTCTGCTACAATACAAATGTGACCCAGTAATGACGCCACTCCAACATATACTCCAGCATAGCACTGTAATCATCAATTGCCCATTATATACCAATACATCTTACCATGACACCAATGTCTTATAGTATACCAATACATCTTACCATGACACCAATGTCTTATAGTATACCAATATACTGTCTTACCATGACACCAATGTCTTATAGTATACCAATATAGTCTTACCATGACACCAATGTCCTATAGTATACCAATACACTGTCTTACCATGACACCAATGTCTTATAGTATACCAATATAGTCTTACCATGACACCAATGTCCTATAGTATACCAATACACTGTCTTACCATGACACCAATGTCCTATAGTATACCAATACACTGTCTTACCATGACACCAATGTCCTATAGTATACCAATACACTGTCTTACCATGACACCAATGTCCTATAGTATACCAATATAGTCTTACCATGACACCAATGTCTTATAGTATACCAATATACTGTCTTACCATGACACCAATGTCTTATAGTATACCAATATACTGTCTTACCATGACACCAATGTCTTATAGTATACCAATATACTGTCTTACCATGACACCAATGTCTTATAGTATACCAATATACTGTCTTACCATGACACCAATGTCTTATAGTATACCAATATACTGTCTTACCATGACACCAATGTCTTATAGTATACCAATATACTGTCTTACCATGACACCAATGTCTTATAGTATACCAATATACTGTCTTACCATGACACCAATGTCTTATAGTATACCAATATACTGTCTTACCATGACACCAATGTCTTATAGTATACCAATATACTGTCTTACCATGACACCAATGTCTTATAGTATACCAATATACTGTCTTACCATGACACCAATGTCTTATAGTATACCAATATACTGTCTTACCATGACACCAATGTCCCCTCAGCCTGATCCATACCAAACCACAGTGCACATGGGCGTAGATTTGCATGGGGACTGTAGGATGTGTCCACGCCAATGTCAAAAGACGACTGAAATGTCCCCACCAATATTCAGGTTGAAACGGAAAAAAACACCTTATGCGGTAGGTTACACAAAGGGTTAAATAATCGCCTCCCGAAAGATGTCTTTTTTCATTGGCTTAGCTCCCTGCATGGACTCGATTAAAAATTTTTGCCTTATTTACGGCTGTTGTATTACAGTTCTAAGTAGGCTTCTCACCACTGATGCTCTATAGAGGCTACCAGCGCAGCACTGAGGGGAACAGCACACACACACACACACACACACACACACACTCCACACACTGATGCTCTGTAGAGGGAAACAGCACACACACACTCCTCAGACTGATGCTCTGTAGAGGCTACCAGCGCACACACACACACTCATCAGACTGATGTTCTGTAGAGGCTACCAGCGCAGCACTGAGGAAAAGGCACACACACACTCCTCATAATGATATCAGCTGAGACAGCCAAGTGCGCGCTGTATTACAGAACAATAACAACATCAAAATCTATCAAAACAAAAACAACAGGAACCAAATGAAACAGAATTTGCAGAAACAAACTTGCTGTGAGCATGAAGCACACTGCCGAGTGTACAGGAATGATGCTCTCGCTCTCTCTCCTTCTCTTTCTCTCTCTGTCTCTCTTTCTTTCTCTCTATTTCTCTTTCTCTCTCTATTGCTCTCTCTGTTCCCCTCTCTCTCGCTCTCTCTACTTCTCTTTCTCTCTCTGTCTCTCTTTCTTTCTCTCTCTCGCTCTCTCTACTTCTCTTTCTCTCTCTGTCTCTCTTTCTTTCTCTCTATTTCTCTTTCTCTCTCTATTGCTCTCTCTTCCCCCCCCCTCTCTCGCTCTCTCTACTTCTCTTTCTCTCTCTGTCTCTCTTTCTTTCTCTCTCTTTATTGCTCTCTCTTTTCCCTCTCGATCTCTCTACTTCTCTTTCTCTCTCTGTCTCTTTCTTTCTCTCTATTTCTCTTTCTCTCTCTATTGCCCTCTCTTTCCCCCCTCTCTCGCTCTCTCTACTTTTCTTTCTCTCTCTGTATCTCTTTCTTTCTCTCTACTTCTCTTTCTCTCTCTGTCTCTCTTTCTTTCTCTCTCTATGGCTCTCTCTTTTCCCCCCTCTTTCTCCCTCTCTCTTTTCCCTCTCTCTCTTTCTCTATATTTCTATATATGTTTCTCTCTATTTCTGTATATTTCTCTCTTTCTCTTAGGCTGGGAAGTTCCGGGGTATTTGAATTTCGCCCGGCAGCTCAAGCTGGAAACCAGCAGATCTATCTCCTCTGTTTACAGCCAGAACCTTTGGCTGCAATCAGAAACGGCCATATTCTAGTCCTGGCACGCTATTGGCCGGTGACGTGACGATAATGAAACTTAAGCGACGCAAAGTGCAGTAGAAACAAAGCGCAGCCTCCCCAGACTAATGTTCAATCTAAAAAGATGGTGAAAACCAGACTATATTTCTCTGTTTCTTTCTTAAAATCACACTCACACACACTTGACACACACACACACACACACTTGACACAGTCACACACACACACTTGACACACGCACGCACACACACTTGACACACGCACATACAGAGACTTGACACACACATACTCAGACAGAAAGAGACTTCTGTGGTGTTGTGAATGTGCTGACAGCATAATTGCAAAAGGCAAAGAGAAGACACCAACTCTCCCCATGGGAGTACCAGGCCCCTCGGAGGAGGGGGAAGCCCAGGGAGAGCAGTCTAGGCTGGGGGAGCTGAGAGAGAGCCCCCCCCCCCCTCCCTCCACCACCAGGCTCGCCCCTCCACACAAACACACATAGTCAAGCGTGTTTACAGAGAGCACAACATGGCTTTCACAAAGAGGATGATGAGAGAGTAGAGGAGGAGAGGGCTGTATTCATCAGTCAGGGGAAACAGCAAGAGTGAGAGGACTCACACACACACACACACACACACACACACACACATACACACACAATGCCAAATGATTTGGATGGTGAAGCTGTGCGTATACAATCAACTACAAAAAACACAGAGACCAACTGACATACAGAATTATGGCGTTGCTATGGCAACAGGTAGTGAGGACGCATGCAATGATAAAAGTGAACGCCAAAGGCAAGAAAGGCAGTGGAGAAGAGAAGAGAGGAGAGAGAAGAGAGAAGGAGAGAGAAGAGAAGAGAGAGAGGAGGTAGAGAAGAGAAGAGAAGAAGAGAGAAAAGGAGAGAGAAGAGAGGAGAGAGAGGAGAGAAGAAGAGAGGAGAGAGAAGAGAGAAGGAGAGAGAAGAGAGGAGAGAGAGGAGGTAGAGAAGAGAAGAGAGGAGAGAGAAAAGAGAAGGAGAGAGAGAGGAGAGAGAGAAGAGATGAGAGAGAGGAAAGGAGGTGGAGAGAAGAGAAGAGAGAGAAGAGAGGAGGTGAAGAGATCAGACAAGGAGAGAGAGAGGGGAGAGAGAAGAGAGGAGAGAGAGAGGAGAGGGGGTGAAAAAAGAAAGAGGGAGAATGAGTCTAGCGTTAGTTCTGGGATCTTTTAAAAGCTCTCTTCACCCTGTACTTACAGTAGCTCATCTACTTCTACAGAGCTGTGCCTATTGTACCTACTGTGCTGTAGCTCATCCACTTAACACACACACCCTCCACAAGACTCCAGTCTAAAGTCTAACACACACACACACACACACACACACCCTCCACAAGACTCCAGTCTAAAGTCTAACACACACACCCTTCACAAGACTCCAGTCCTGTCTAAAGTCTAACACACTAACACACACACCCTCCACAAGACTCCAGTCTAAAGTCTAACACACACACACACACACACATACACAGACACACACACACACACACACCCACACACACACACACACTCCACAAGGTTCCAGTCTAAAGTCTAACACACACACACACCCTCCACAAGACTCCAGTCTAATGTCTAACACACACACACACACACCCTCCACAAGACTCCAGTCTAAAGTCTAACACACACACACACACTCCACAAGACTCCAGTCTAAAGTCTAGCACACACACACACATCCTCCACAAGACTCCAGTCTAAAGTCTAACACACACACACACACACACACACACACACACACACACACACACACACTCCACAAGACTCCAGTCTAAAGTCTAAGAAGAAGAGGATGAATGAAGGAGTGAGAGAAGAGGAGGATGAATAAAAGAGAGAGAGAAGAGGAGGGTGAATAAAAGAGAGAAGAGGAGAATGAATGAAGGAGTGAGAAAAGAGGAGGATGAATAAAGGAGTGATAGAAGAGGATGAATGAATAAAAGAGAGAAGATGAGGATGAATAAAGGAGTGAGAGAAGAGGAGGATGAATAAAAGAGAGAAGAGGAGGATGAATAAAAGAGGGAGAGAAGGGGAGGAAGAATGAAGGAGGGAGAGAAGAGGAGGATGAATAAAAGAGAGAAGAGGAGGATGAATGAAGGAGTGAGAGAAGAGGAGGATGAATGAAGGAGGGAGAGAAGAGGAGGATGAATAAAAGAGTGATAGAAGAGGAGGATGAATAAAGGAGGGAGAGAAGAGGAGGATGAATAATGGAGTGAGAGAAGAGGAGGATGAATAAAAGAGGGAGAGAAGAGGAGGATGAATAAAGGAGAGAAGAGGAGGATGAATAAAGGAGTGAGAGAAGAGGAGGATGAATGAAGGAGTGAGAGAAGAGGAGGATGAATAAAAGAGGGAGAGAAGAGGAGGATGAATAAAGGAGTGAGAGAAGAGGAGGATGAATAAAGGAGTGAGAGAAGAGGAGGATGAATGGCGATGTGACGGGATGACAGGCGTCTGAAGCGTTGAGCGTGTCGGCTCTGCTCCCTCTGCTGGGGAGCTCTGTTGGCCCCAGTGGCCAGACACTACTGCAGACGCACACACACACACACACACACACACACACACACACACACACACACACACACACACACACACACACACACACACACACACACACACACACACACACACACACACACACACACACACACACACAATTAAACTCTGGGAACACCCTCACTTGGCCAGCCAGAAGTGGCAGGACTGTGCCCTTGGGCAACCCAAGATTCGATGCTAACTGCCTCAGTTCGGTCTGGTGGAGCAGGCTTCTCTAGTCCAGGGGCTCTCTAGGCTTCATTTGAGCACGTTTCATTTACACAAGTGAGGGAGCACTGGCATACTTTGAATTGTTTTTTTAAACTGAATTGAATGAATTTAGATTTTTGGCAGAATCGAGTCAAATCGTATCGAGTCAAATCATTCCTACTTAGCCCACGTCAGTAAGTATAAAGAGAAGGACCTGTTGGGTGCATTCTTGTTGTCATGGCAGCGAGGGGGGGGGGGCAATTTAGAGAGATATCGGAGAGGATACCACCCCCTACACCCCCAACTGCCAACCAGAGGGATTAACTAATCTTCTTTCTTCTTCTAATCATCTATTTTCCTCTTATTAAACCCCACTGAAGGTCTAATCAACTCTCTCTCTCTCTCTCTCTCTCTCAGATTTCAGCCTTCTGCTGTCACCTCCATCTTCTCAGAGTCTGTAGTCTCTGTTGACGCTGCTCAGCCTATCACAGCGGAGAACTGTTTCGCTACAATCTCCCATGATGCACTTGATCACGTTACACCTGAGCGATTGTCTCTGACAGGCAGGGGCCTCGGGGCGACAACACCTGAGGCGCCGCAGGATGCGAGAGATCGCCATGGAGATCTGGAGGCATCATGCATCATCACGTCTGAGCAATCACAGCCAATCAAGCGACATATCTGAGACAGGCCACCGAGGAACGGCACGATACACTCCGCAATTAGGAGAGAGGGAGAGAGAGAGAGAGAGAGAGAGAGAGAGACAGAGAGAGAGAGATGGAGTGAGAGAGAGAGGGAGAGAGAGGGAGAGGAGAGAGAGAGAGAAATTGAATGAGAGATGGAGAGGAAGGTAAAGTGATACATACTGTAATAATCATAAAAATTTTAGCATTAAATAATCATATTATTGTAATATCCTAATTCTTATCGTTATAATAATAGGAGCATATTATCATGATTGATAGTGATATATTAAGCTATATGTATGTTTGTAATTTCTTTGCTAGCACAATAACTCTTGTAGTGCCAATAGAGCATTTGAAATTGAAATGGATTAAGACAGTGACATGGGCAGCTCCCTCCTGACACCATACTGTACACACGGTGGCTAAACCGCCCCATCCGACACCTTCATACACACTCTAGCTTATGGCCTGTGCAGACTACACCATTTCAGCCCGATTTTGCCATGATTGTGTCGTGGCCGACAAATTTCCATTGTCGGGAACGACGTTCGAAGGGGAAACGTCTTGTAATCTGACATTTCTGCGATTTATTGTCTGCGACATTCTACGACGTTACAACCAAAAGTCTAGCATGTCAGAATTTTTGGGGAATCTCCTACGACTCCCGTGTTGATACTGACACTGTGACGACACACGACGAGAAGACTACGATAGATGATCTTGTAATGTGGCCACTCTTGCGGCCAAGACGCTGCAAGATTTTGTGGTTCTCTGATCGCCTAGTCTGACATGGTCAATCGATAATCATGAAAGACAAAAAAGTTGTGTAGTCTGTACAGGCCATTAGGGTGACCAGACATCCCAAGTTTCAAGGGACAGTCCCCATTTTTGGTTGCCTGTCACCGGGATACAGAAAAACTACCTATGTCCCCATTTTTTGAAGATAAAACTTGTATGTATTTCAATTAGATTGATAGTCAAACTGAAAATATCCCCGTGGGTTAACCCTAACCCATTTTTGGGATTATGTTCCCGGTTTTGGTCTCGGACATCTGGTCACCTTACTCTAGTAACAAATGCTAGCGCCAAGGGGTGTACAAACCTCTCTCACCGACACCTTCAAAGACATGCTAGCTAGCAACACTCACAGGCTTTATTTGGTCTTCTTGCTATCACGCCGCCGTTTCAAATTAGAGGCCGGTGTAGAACTGTGTCTGTTTACACAACTCAAGAGAGAAGAAGCTTCTTGTCAGACTGTTTGTGTTGATATTAACACACAGCAACAGTGACAATGAACAATGTTCCTCGCTCCAACAGCCTCAGGGCAGAGAGGCAGAGAGGGGGAGAGAGAGAGAATTTAAAATACAACTTTAATGATCTATTCTTTCGCGTATGTTACAGAAAGGGCTTTTTCTTTAAGAGACCATTAGTCTCTATGAATTCATGAAAGATGACAACAAACAAATGAAACATACATAAATAAAAAAGAAATAACAAATAAATAAGCTGAATAAATAAGTAAATAAGGACTTAATTAAGCCACATGTTCTCCATAAACCAGTTCATCGCTCCTAACAGAGCATAAAACTTCTCTGTAACACCATACGTCTTCAAAAATTCCAAACTCTTTCATTCCAGCATAGTATCTAAAATCTATCAAAATCCTTGACTTCACTAGTCTTTTAAACACACACACTGGATCATGATCAGATGTATTTTCAAGTATACTTCTTCTACTAACCCAGATTGCCATCTTTGCTTTTCCCAGTATGAAGTTTAATAACTGACAGCAAGATTTGCGTTTTTGCGTGTACTTAACTCCCAAGATAAAAACATTCTTAGTAAAAACCAAACCAAAACATGTAAAAATACATTCTAACAATTGGAACAAGGAGATAAGCCTATGACACTCCATAAAACAGTGAAAAACTGTCTCTCTTTCAGAACAGCTAGGACATTGATCATCAACCATAGGATTTAGCACCGTAACAAAAGAATTAACAGGCACAATACCATGCAAGATCTTCCACTGTAAGTCCCCATATCTCTTTGTTAATGGTGGTTTATAAAAGATTCTCCAGTTCGGTTTAACACTGTCATCTAACACAAGCTTAGCCCGCCATGGTGTATCAGTCCTTGTATTAAGTTTTAATTTGTTCAAAACCTTAACACAGGCTTTATACAGTTCTTTACCATCAGTTTCATCCAGATACATTTTTTCAAAACAAGAAACATTCAACAAAGGTCCTTCACACCCATCAAATTGTGGCATGAGGGTCAATTTTGGAAACAGAAAACCATCATTCATTTCAGAACTATTGGCACAGAAAGATCTCAACATATCACACTCCTTCTTTGTCAAGACACTTTTCCATTTGCTTAATAACTGTGCCACAACTCGTGTTGACTTCATTTTTAAAGCAGCAGCCACAGGTTCAACCTTATCAAGTTCAGGGCCTGCTAGAGACACTAGATTCTCCAACGTTTTTACACCATGGCTCTCTAAAATGAAGTCCAATGGTAAGGATGATTCTCTTGATATATCCAGCCTAGATCCCCTTGTCAACGGTTCTTTCAACAGCAGTGGTGCAGATATTGAAAATTCACATCTCTGTATTTTAAATAAGCAAAGCACTTTAAAAAATCCACAATAGAATGAAGGCAGATTCTTGAAAGGCAGCCTGTTGGGGTCCATTAAGAAAAGGGAAAGATCTAACTGCAAACCTCCCAGTCTTCGCAATATAGTATAGGCCAAAGGTCTCCACAATAAGTCTCTTGGGCCTACAAGTAGTCTTTGAAGAAACTGAAGGCGGAAGGCAGCGACTCGGCTGACCAGGTGAACAAGTCCTTGGCCTCCCTCATCTTTAGGCAAAAATAACACGCTTTGGGGGATCCAATGGAGCTTATCCCAAAAGAAATTCACCATTTCAGTTTGAATATCAGACAACAACTTTTGGGGAGGGTTCAATACCATTAGACGATGCCAAAGTGCGGATGCCACCAAATTGTTACAAATTAAAACACGCCCTCTATAGGACATGTGAGGCAATAGCCAAGACCATCTTTTGAGACGTCCTTTCATTTTTTCAAAGACCCCTTCCCAATTTTTCTGTTCTGTTTGACTATCACCCAAGAAAACACCCAAGTACTTAAATCCCTTCGTGCCAGATTTCAGTCCTTGAGGTAGTTTTAGTGTCCTGCCTTCCCATTTTCCACCTAATAGTGCTTCACTTTTGTCCCAATTGACCTTTGCTGATGATATCTTCCCAAAACTTGTGACCGTATCAGTTAAAACATCAACATCTTCTTGATTCTTTACAAAAACCACCAAATCATCAGCATAAGCAGATAACAGATATTTTGAACCACATAGAGAAAACCCAGAAACGACCATCCTCAATCTATGCAATAGGGGCTCAATAGCAAGAGAATACAACATACCAGAGAGTGCACAACCCTGCCTTATTCCCCTCTGAGCTTTAAACGGAGAACATAAACCACCATTAAATTTTAAGATACTTTCAGCACCACAATATAAAACTCTAATCTTAGCAACAAAACCTGGACTGAAACCAAAAGCTGTTAAAGTTTTCCATAAATATTGATGCTCAACCCGGTCAAATGCTTTTTCCTGATCCAGGGAAATCAGACCAGTATCTATGCCCAATAATCTGGAGATGTCTAAAATGTCTCGAATTAAAGCAATGTTATCAAATATGGATCTTCCAGGGATGCAATATGTTTGATCTGTATGGACCACCTGCCCCATCACATTCCTCAATCGGATAGCCAGTGCTTTTGAAAAGATCTTCAAATCAGAACACAGAAGCGCAACAGGTCGCCAATTTTTTATCTCATGGAGATCACCTTTCTTGGGCAGTAGAGTTAGGACTGCCCTCCTACAACTCAATGGTAATTCAGCTTTAGTCAGGCTATCATTCAAAACATCCAGCAGATCATCTCCAATCACTGCCCAGAAAGTCTTAAAAAACTCTACTGGAAGCCCATCAATGCCAGGTGACCTACCACTCTCCATGGTCTTTAGAGAAGCACTAAGCTCCTCCAAAGACAGTGGTCGCTCTAATTCTTTTGCACTTTTTTTGGAAATTTTGGGTAGCCCATTAAAAAATACTTTTTCAATCTCTGGCTGCTCAGTATATTCAGAGGAAAACAAGTCAGCATAAAAACTGACTGCACGTCTCCGAATCTCAGCAGGCTCTTTAAGCAAATTCCCAGATTGGGAACGCAAAGCATGTATACAACGCCGCTGCCCATTTTTTCGCTCCTGACTAAAAAAGAAACGGGATGGAGCATCCATCTCAGTCAAGCTCTGAAACCTGGATCTCACCAGAGCACCCTGTGCCTTCAATCCTAAAAGGTCAGCCAAAGCGCCTTTTTTAGTTTTGAGTGCCTCATTATGGCCTTGATTTCCTGTGGTTTCTATAACATTTTGAAGTTCTACTATTTCAATCTCAAGACTTCTCATTGAACGGGTTGTGTCTTTTGTGACGCTGAAAGTATACTGCTGGCATAGCTGTTTTATCTGGACCTTTCCATAATCCCACCATTGTTGAAGAGATGGAAAACAAGACTTACATTTTCTAAAATCATTCCAAAAATACAGAAAAACTATTCTAAAATTTGCATCACTTAGCAAATTGGTGTTAAGATGCCAATAAGCACTCCTAGGCTTTATAAGCCTCATGCCTACATTACAGGTTACCAAACTATGGTCAGAAATAGAAACAGGAATGATCTCACAATTCCTAAAAACGTTAAGCTGATGTTTAAAGCAATAAAATCTATCGAGACGGGCTAAAGAAATCAACCCATCTCTTGCATGACCCCATGTATATTGTCTTAAATGATTAAAATTCCTCCAAGTATCAGCAAGTTCATGTTTGTTAATCAATTCCACAAGTCTCTTTCTTGAAGCAAGATGTGGTTCTGGATGATTTCTATCTATATTTAGTGCTGTGCAATTGAAATCACCCGCCATAATTAAATAATCATCTTTACTACAATTACTTAACACTTCACATAGTTTATCTAAGAAAAGCATTCTTTCCATCCCAGATGAGGGAGCATACACACATAAAAAGACAAAAGCACAATGATCAAAAGTAGCTCTGACTTTCAAAAGTCGCCCATCTATAATGTTGTCAACTGTAAAATCTAAGGCAGCCCAACTTCTAGAAATGAGTAAAGCCACACCTCCACTTAAAGAAGATTTATGACTAAAGAATATTTTCCCATTCCACTCTCTACACCAATCCACAACATTCCTATCATCGGTGTGGGTTTCCTGCACAAAACATATATCTATGTGTTTTTGTTTTATAAGTTCAAAAAGTTGCGCTCTCTTGTTTATATCTCTAGCGCCATTTATATTTAAAGTCGCTATGTTAAAGACACTCATTTGTGAGAGAAAGCACAACACAAACTCAACCAAAACAAGGCACCATATGAAAATCGAATTAAATGCTGTTACTTTCATCATTAGTCTCGTGTCTAAGTTTTGTCAGAAACTTTTTGAGGCGTGCAATCTCTTGATCAGTAAAACCACCATTCTCTGGATTATTCCTAAAACGTTGCACTGAATCAACAAAACCCATGGTATCTGGAAAATAATTCTCCACTCGTACCCCCTTCATATTTTTGGTGCGTTTCAAAAAATCCTTAATGGCATCCAAGGTATACAAAGCCCTAAATACGTGCTGCTGTGACGGTGAGCAGGAGTCAGTAGAATCAGACTCAGATTCAACATTTAAATCGGCTGAACCGGGTACTTTTTTAGAGGATCTAGTGCGTCCAACAGGTTCTTTTTTCCTTTTCACCCTAGGGAATTTAAACTCCACGTTAGTGTCCATTCCTTCCTCATCATCCAACCCCCCCAATACGGCCTCTGCTACCTCTACAGCAGTCATTTCATTTACCGCGGGATTCTCCAAAGTTATATTCTCACACGCGTCTTCACTTTCTGCAAC
>NC_084998.1:2938677-2941177 GCF_963854185.1 Sardina pilchardus
AATAAGTGAGTGAGTGAGAGAGAGATAGAGAGAGAGAGAGAGAGAGTGGTGAAGTACCCAGATAAGCCCAGAGCTATGCTATGTCATGTTATGATGTTATGTTATGTTATGTTGTTATGTTATGTTATGTTATGTTATGTTATGTTATGTTATGTTATGTTATGTTATGCTATGCTATGCTATGCTATGCTATGATACTGTATGTTATGTTATGTTATGCTTTGCTATGCTATGCTATGCTATGCTATGTTATGTTATGCTATGCTATGCTATGCTATGTTATGTTATGTTATGTTATGTTATGTTATGTTATGTTATGTTATGTTATGTTATGCTATGTTATGTTTTGCTATGTTATGTTATGCTATGTTATGCTATGTTATGTTATGTTATGCTATGTTATGTTATGCTATGCTATGTTATGCTATGCTATGCTATGCTGGGATGAGAAATGTAATTAATTTGCACCCGGTGCTGCTGTGCAGCGCTGCAGTCCCACGCCTCTCTGGGCAGTAATTGTTTCAGCTCCATGGTGTGGGCGAGCCGAGAGCGAGAGTGAGATGGAGAGAAGATGATAGAGAGATGGAAAGAGGGGGGGGGAGAGAGAGGGGGAGAGAGGGAGGGAGAGAGAGGGGGAGAGAAAGATAGAGAGGTTTAACATTCAGCTATAGCTAATATGCAACTCCTACTTCATCTGGATAACAGAGAGAATGTGGCGAGCACGTTCAACATCCTCAGCTATAAAACAGAGAAAATGTGGCAAGCACGTTCAACATCCTCAGCTATAAAACAGAGAGAATGTGGCGGGCATGTTCAACATCCTCAGCTCTACAACAACAAAGAGAATGTGGCGGGTATGTTCAACATCCTCAGCTCTAAAACAACAGAGAGAATGTAGCGAGCACGTTCAACATCCTCAGCTATAAAACAGAGAGAGTGTGGCGGGCATGTTCAACATCCTCAGCTATAAAATAACAGAGAGAGTGTGGCGGGCATGTTCAACATCCTCAGCTATAAAATAACAGAGAGAATGTGGCGGGTATGTTCAACATCCTCAGCTCTAAAACAACAGAGAGAATGTGGCGGGCATTTCAACATCCTCAGCTATAAAATAACAGAGAGAATGTGGCGGGTGTGTTCAACATCCTCAGCTATAAAATAACAGAGAGAATGTGGCGGGTATGTTCAACATCTTCAGCTTATAAAACATGGAGCTGCCTGCAGACCAGGCCAGCTGAGGTATCAGGAAAAAATATATATGGAGAGAATTTGAATCTGAGGGAGAAAGGAGAAAGAGGGAGAGAGAGAGAGAGAGAGAGAGAGAGTATCTGTAACACTAGCTTTGGCAACATTGTGCAAACAGTCATGCTAATAAAGCTCCATTGAATTGAATTGAATTGAATTGAATTGAATTGAGAGAGAGAGAGAGAGAAAGAAAGAGAGAGAGAAAGAAAGAGAGAGAGAAAGAAAGAGAGAGAGGGGACAAAAATGCTTGTTTGTTTTGACCTCTCATCCATGAATGTTCTACACTTTAGTTATTCTCTAATAATTTCTTCTTTTTTTCCATCGCTATTAATATTACTCTTACTGAAAATCATATATGTCATTACTATCGTTAACATTCTTACTGCTGTCCATACAGTTTACAGTTTCTAAATGCTTTGACAATATTGTACAATGCACACAGTCATGCCAATAAAGCTCATCGAATTGAACTGAATTGAAATGAGAGGGACAGGGAGAGGGAGAGAGAGAGAGAGAGCGTGAGTAAGTGAGGGAGAGAGGGAGAGAGAGAAAGAGAGCGAGGGAGAGAGAGTGGGAGAGAGAGATGGAGAGGGAGAGAGAGAGAAAGGTACATAGGGGAAGCATGTATAGGTGGAAATTATTAGGAAGGAGATTATGGTGATTGGCTGTGTAATATGTGCAGAGCTTAGCTATACAATAACTCAGAGGCATGTGAAGTATTCAATCTCCCTCTCTCTCTCACTCTCTCTCTCTCACACACACACACACACACACACACACATTCATCATCATGCTGAAATACAGTAGGAAGAGCCTTCAGAGCTAGAACATTCTAGAATTTCCTCTCATTACCTCTTTTCTGCTTTCTTTCTCTCTCCCTCTCTCTCCCTCTCTGTTCTCTCTCTCCCTCTCTCCCCTCTCTCCCTCCTTCTGTGTTCTCTATATCCCTCTCTCCCCTCTCTCTCTCCCTCTGTGTTCTCTATATCCCTCTCTCCAGTAGTTGGCGAGGCGTGTGCCAGGGCTCTGGCTGCAGTTCTCTGAGTTAGTTGGCATTTCTTTGAGGAAGTCATGAAAGCTCATTAAAACACACTTTAGACGCCGTGCTCTTTTCTGTGTGAAACTTCCCTTTGGTCTAAAGCTGCGCAAGGCCACTGTCTCACACTCTGCCTTCTGTTCAACACACACACTATACACACACAATACACACACAAGGCCACTGTCTCAGTCACACTCTGCCTTCTGTTCAACACACACA
>NC_084998.1:2948677-2966177 GCF_963854185.1 Sardina pilchardus
TGACCTACACCGGAACTCTTCATTCAAAAGCACATACATTGCCATGGCTAGAGTTATGGCTGTGTGCATGAGGACGTGCTTTATAACACATGAATTGATAGAGTTATGGCTGTGTGTATGAGAGTGTGTTTTATAACACATAAATCGATAGAGTTATGGCTGTGTGTATGAGAGTGTGTCTTAGAGTGTGATAGGAGCAGCTGCAGTTTGCGGTCAGGTGTGTGTACTGTGTATGTGTGTGTGTCTGTGTGTATATGTATCCAAATATGGGTGTCCATGCACACATACACACAGACACACACACTCATCAGTTTGCTGCTCTCAGTACAGGCCAGACCCAGCCATAACCACTAGCATTTCTCACATCACTACTCTCCTCTACCCACCACCTCCTCATAACACACACACACACACTCCTCCCCTCCCCCCCACTCGTTCACACACACAAATGCACACACCAACACACACAAACTCAGTTTGTCTATCTCACACACACATACACCATTTTTCTCTCACTCAAACACTGACACAGTCACATTCTCAGTTTCTCTCCCACACACACACACACACACACACACACACACACACACACACACACACACACACACACACACACACACACACACACACACACACACACACACACACACACACACACACACACACACACACACACACACACACACACACACAGTATCATTATTCTGACACGGACGAGGATATATTGATATATTCACTCATACTCAATACGCACACACGCACGCACGCACGCACACACACACGCACAGCTACTTCCCGCATGTGGGGTGTGATGTGTGTGTGTGTGTGTGTGTGTGTAGGCCTGATAGAGACTGTATGGATGTAATCGCCGATGGCAACGACCTTATCTGACGCCTACCTGGCATGGATCACAGACATCAGTGCCAGCTGATCTATAATTGATATATACCACCTCATGTCACTGCCTCCACTGGAACTGTAGTGCCAGCTCCCTGGAGATGTCTGCTATCTATCATGAGTATTGCTTTTGGTGCTCAGAATGTGTACTTGCTTGTTTTGTATGGAAAGTGAGGAGATATCAACATTTCCTTCAGGATTAATCAAGTCTCTTTGTCTCTCTCTCTCTCTCTCTACCTATCTCTCTCTCTCTCTCTCCCTATCTATCTGAATGACGTCCAAGAGCACCTCTGTTGTGCATCCTGTGTTGGGCGTCACGTGTGGATCTGAGCTTGTGTTTGGACTCCAGCCATCAGTGTGACCTTTAGCACAGCTGTTCTAACACACACTCATAACACACACTCATAACACACACTCTGGCAGTTCTCACCACCGCCGCGCCACTCAGAAGCATGCAGTGTCTGGACAACATGGAGGTGTGTGTGTGTGTGTGTGTGTGCGTGTGTGTGTGTGTGTGTGTGTTCCTGACCCAGTCCTGGATAGAGGCAAGTGATGCAAGAAATTGGCCACTGAAGTCATATTCTAGAAACAACCATGGCTGACCTCACCTGATGCACAATATGGAACACGTTAATATACAGAACACATATTATGGAACACATATAACATGGAACACATATAATATGGAACACATACTGTATATTATGGAACACATAATATGGAACACATATAATATGAAACACATATAATTCGGAACACAGATCATGGAGCACATACAGTATAATTCGGAACACATATAATATGGAACACATATTATGGTTATGGTTAACCATAACCATAACCACATATTATGGAACACATATAATACGGAACACATATAATATGGAACACATATAATACGGAAAACAATGGAACACAATATAATATGGAACACATAATGACCAACACACTTCACAAAATAATTTTTCTTTTCTTAATTAAAAAAGTCACTGGGTACAGCACTAGACTTATTTAGCATTTGGTGTATGAGTTCATCCTGGTCAGACTGTAGTACTTCAAGCTGGAACTACCACCCTCATCCAGTCTTGGTTTGTGGTGCGACAGCTGATTGACCTAACCTGGACATGGCTTCCATCATTTCCCTCAAGTACTCACAGCATGTGTTATATACAATCCTCTCCAGGCCAATGAAACTCTTGTTCTCCATCAATTTGTTTCACAGACAAGGCTAACGGACTCAGCAGCATACCTGTACCCAGGACATGACATTTAATTAACGGCATTCAGCTCAGCGCCGTCTCAATTCAACAGTCTGTGCAGCTGTCATTTAGAATGTAACACAGTCCTCTGTTGGCAAACCTGTGCTTCCGGTGCGAGCAAGTCAAGGCTGTGACAAAAAAAAAAGAAAAGAAAAAAGAAAAAAAGGCAACTGCAACCTGCGTAGAAGTACATAACCTGCGCATTCTATGTGTTCCACGTATTCTATGTGATCTATAGCACTAACTCATCATTACAGTTCTATCTATTTTATGTGATCTGTGCCTATAGCACTAACTCATTATCACAGTTCTATCTGCGGAGGGGTACCCAGCCATTAGCTCCCTATGACTGCTCCTGCTGTCTGCAATATGATACGTGATATTTAAATGGCTCAAACAGCGGAGCGTTGTGGTGGTATGTAATTAGTGGGGGATCACTGGAGTTCATCACGGGCCCTATTTAAAGCACAGATGACTAGCTGCAGAGATGTTCACTGGGGCATTGGTCCTATACGGCTGTCTGGGTGATCGCACTAAACGGCTATATGACTAATAATGCTTCAGTGTAGCTGGACCTCATCTGCTTGGCACCACACCAACACCAGTGTTCACACACACACACACACACACACACACATACACACACACCCTTCCACACCACACTGACACCAGTGTTCACACACACACACACACACACACACACACACACACACACACAAACACCACACCGACACCAGTGTTCAGCGTTTGACACCCTACAGTGGGTCACAGGGATGTGGGTTGCCAAGTGGGCAGTTGGTAATTGATTTCGTTTTGGGCACTTGGACCCCCATGCTGGGAGAGGATGTTCCTAGGAAACCCTGCAGTCACCCCATACACACACACACACACACACACACACACACACACACACACACACACACACACACACACACACACACACAGACCTCAGCCTTGCCCCTCCTGCCTACAGTCTCTTAAAAGGGACATTAACATAAACCATTAGACATAAAACACTGACCTCCATAACATAAATCACCGTAACTAGGAGGAGCAGAATCTGTGGTGAAAACCGTAGGCTAGTCAGACTAGCATTAAAGGAACATTGTGTAGTTTCTCGGGTCGATTCTTAGCAGAAACACATGCTATCTTCCAAAAATGTGTGCTCATTCCTAAGTAATTATTTCCATCAATAAATCAAAGTATTCTCGTAAGTATAATCTGCCATTCAGAATACATACGCGCGATACGGCTCTATGGCGATAGCCATGTTTCGGCCTCCATCTTTAGAATACGCTAGCCATGAAGGGACATACCTGCAATTCTAGCTCTGCCTTACGCGTTTACAGTCAGTTACCGAAAGACAGAGTGCTCGCGGCTGCGGGATCCCCTGATGATCTCTGACTCTTCGTATGGAGATAGAGGACCATGCTAGCGTTATGTTGAACTAGCCCTACATACTGTATCTTGTACAGTAATGTCGAATAACATTAGCACTGATATCGGAACTATCCTCAAAGCTCGTGACACAGCCAAAACGAAAATGAAACCTGCCAGCGAACTACCATGCCAGCACCGAGTGTGGTAAACAAAACCGGATATTTCTGGAGGTAAAAGCCCCGGTAAGAGCCAAATAAAATTTGTTCAAATCTACACACTTATGGCCACTGAAAAATGTAAGGTTCATTACCTCTGCCAAGGAGGTTATGTTTTCATTGGTGTTTGTGTGTTGGTTTGTTTGTCTGTCTGTCTGTTTACAAGATAACTAAAAATGTTATGGATGGATTTCGATGAAATTTTCAGGGAAGGCCTGAAAAGAAAGGAAGGAAAGAACGATTACATTTTGGGAGTGACCTGTATCACCGTCTGGATGCAAGAGGCAGTTAGGCTATGTGTTCGCTTGGCAGAGGTTTGCACTCTCTGAGTGCTTTTCTAGTTTATCAAATGTTATTTTGAGGTATTAAAAAACATTGTGGTTTTAGAATTTTCGAAGGGGCGATTTGGTGTTAGGCTAGGCCTAGTTGCTTGCTGAATATAGGCAAAAATATCAAATCCACAACGACATTACTCATCTTACATGAAGCATGCTATAGTTTCAGAGTAAATACTCATTTACGTTTACTTTTCTAAAAGAACCTCATTACGAGAATTAATAATTAATAAGGTTGTGTACTCATGATATGTCGTGTCAGTAGACATTTATGAAGCATGCAGCTTCCGTAGATTGTTAATCGTGAATCTGTTGCAATATACCAATTCACTGCTAGATGGGAGAATTTCCCTAAAAAATTAACCCAAGAAATCCACAGTGTGCTTCAACACATATACCAGCATGAGCTAATGGTGAATCTGATTATAAATAACAAGCATATGTGACCTTTAGGCTAGCATCAACACATTTATCCAGCAAACAACAATGTATTGCGATATCGAAGCAAGTCAAATTTGTAGTTTCTTATGTCTCATTTCATCGAACTACACGTACGCTACCCGATCTGGTACATAGTGTGATTATAGCCGATAGAGGCCCGCAAAGTGAATGCAGAGATGCCGTTCACCCCGTAACATCAAGTCATCAAGTTGATGAACCACTGAAATGCTTTTGGAAACATTGTTTTAAGGTACAAAAAACTCTTTAGTGTTGCGTTAAATGACCATCTGTAGCACTTAGGCTAGTAAGGCTAGCATCAACACACATACCAGCATGGGGGTAATGGTGAATCTGACTTTAAATACGATAAGCATCAGCTGCAGTATTCAGATCAAGATGCTAGAGATGTCTAAGCCAATCCTCCCCTATTGTAGCTCCAGTTTATACTAAACTACTGTGAATTAGGACACCTTTTTGCCTTTTATCCAGCAGAATAGATTAACTGCATTGTTTGCACCTTCCAGAGATAATCCTAGTCTTAGACAGAATGAAATTAAGTGTGTGTGTGTGTGTGTGTGTGTGTGTGTGTGTGTGTGTGTGTGTGTGAGTGAGAGAGAGAGAGAGAGAGAGAGAGAGAGAGAGAGTGTGTGTGTATGTGCTAGTTTTTGTGAGTGGCTAGATGGAGAGATACAGTGTGTGAAACAGTATGTGTTTGTCAGAGACAAAGAGACAGACAGACAGACAGACAAAAGAGAGAGAGAGCCTCTGGCTTCAGCATGGAAGGATTATGTCCAATGCTTTGCTTTGGCAGAGTTTTGGCTGTGTTCACACACTCTGTTTGACGGATGGAATCCAGGTTAAGAGTGTGTATATGTGTGTGATTGTGTGTGTGAGTGAGTGTGTGTGTGTGTGTGTGTGTGTGTGTGTGTGTGTGTGTGTGCGCGTATGTATACAAGAGTATTCGGCTTTGTTTATATGCATCTGTTTGTCAACTTATGTATGAGTGTGAGTGTATCTGTGCTTGTACTTGCATATGTTCTATATGTGTGTCAGAGCTTATCTGTGTGTGTGTGTGTGTGTGTGTGTGTGTGTGTGTGTGTGTGTTTCTACATGTGTAGGTGTATACAAGAGTATTCGGCTTTGTTTATATGCATCTGTTTGTCAACTTATGTATGAGTGTGAGTGTATCTGTGCTTGTACTTGCATATGTTCTATATGTGTGTCAGAGCTTATCTGTGTGTGTGTGTGTGTGTGTGTGTGTGTGTGTGTTTCTACATGTGTAGGTGTGTACAGAGTATCCTGACAACAACACACACACAAACACACACACGCACACGCACACACACACACACACACACACTCACGCACACACACACACTCACGCACACACACACACACACACACACACACACACACACACACACACACACACACACACACACACACACACACACACACACACACACACACACACACACACACACACACACACACACACACACACACACACACACACACAGACACACACACACACACACACACACACACACACACACACACAGAGACAGGCAGATGCTAATGAGAGTTGTCACTGTTCTGTGGAAGTCCTCCCCCATCCAATCAGCTGCTCCCATTGTGGGGAGAACCAGCTCAGAAAAGGTGTTTTGTCTTCATTTGAGATGTCAGGACGAGATCTGTTCCCTCTGCAATATCTGGTCCCTCTGAGCCCACGCCTGCCAGTCAGCCCAGAATGGAACCGCACACACACGCGGGTGAATCAACGCAAACAGACTATAAATAAATATCAACACCTTGTACCTGTAGGAGACTCTATGAGTGTGTTTATGTGCACATACACGCTAAAATAGCTACTCCAGTTTACCTGTAGGAGACTCTATGAGTGTGTTTACGTGCACATACACGCTAAAATAACGACTCCAGTTTATGTCTTAGCAGCTAAGCTGAGGCTATATGAGTGTGTTTTACGTGCACACACACGCTAAAATAACGACTCCAGTTTACCTGTAGGAGACTATATGAGTGTGTTTACGTGCACACACACGCTAAAATAACGACTCCAGTTTATGTCTTAGCAGCTAAGCTGAGCTGCATTTGTAGCTGGATCATGATTCACCATCAAAACAAACACACAACAAAAGCAAAAACAGACACAATGTATATTTCCCATAGGCAGACAGAAAGACAGAGACCGACGTGTGTGTCTGTTTAGGAGTATCCTGACAACCACACACACACACACACACACACAGCTGTGTGGAAGGTGGGCCTGTGGCTATAAACGAGATGCTAGCAGTTCAAACAGTCAGACAGCGAAGCTGCAGAGGGGAAGATGGGAGGAGAGAGAGAGAGAAAAAGGGGAGGAGAGAGAAAGAGAGAAAGGGGGGAAAAGGTGAAAAAAGAGTAAATGAGAGTTTGGAAAGAGGAGGAAGAAGGGAGGAGATGAAGGGGAAGAGAACGAGTAGAAGGAAATGAAGAGAAATGTGTGTGAATGTAACGAGGACAGGGACGGAGAGAGAGAGAACAGAGAGAACGGAGAGAGCGAGAGAGAATTCACCACAGCGGCAGTAATGCTGCTGGTGAACTCTTAAAAATTCAGATGTGTTTCTCCTAAGCCTTGTCCAGTGGGAGAGAACAACTTCAAAGCAGGGAGGCTGTCAGCTCTGCACACACACACACACGCACGCACACACACACACACACACAGAAGGAGAGATAGAGAGAGAGAGAGAGAGAGAGAGAGAGAGAGAGAGAGAGAGAGAGAACAGATTCCCACACAAACCTCTTTCCCCATCACCCTGCATCACATCTAACTGTCCTCTATCGACCCGTTGAGCCAACTCATGGTGCTGGGAACACACTCACAGCTCCAGATAACACCAGAGAACACACATATCCAGAGAACACACACATCACCAGAGAACACACACAACACCAGAGAACACACACATCACGAGAACACACACAACACCAGAGAACACACATATCCAGAGAACACACACATCACGAGAACACACACAACACCAGAGAACACACACATCACGAGAACACACACAACACCAGAGAACACACACATCACGAGAACACACACAACACCAGAGAACACACACATCACGAGGACACACACAACAGAACACACACATCACGAGAACACACACAACACCAGAGAACACACACATCACGAGAACACACACAACACCAGAGAACACACACAACACCAGAGAACACACACATCACAAGGACACACACAACACCAAAAAACACACGCAACGTCCAAGAACACACAGCGCCAGAGCACACCACAGAACATAAAGTACACAATTCCACAGTCCAAAACCTGCACAGGAGAGACCAGTGGGGTGAACATGCACAGGAGAGACCAGTGGGGTAAACATGCACAGGAGAGACCAGTGGGGTGAACATGCACAGGAGAGACCAGTGGGGTGAACATGCACAGGAGAGACCAGTGGGGTGAACATGCACAGGAGAGACCAGTGGGGTGAACATGCACAGGAGAGACCAGTGGGGTAAACCTGCACAGGAGAGACCAGTGGGGTAAACCTGCACAGGAGAGACCAGTGGGGTAAACATGCACAGGAGAGACCAGTGGGGTAAACATGCACAGGAGAGACCAGTGGGGTGAACATGCACAGGAGAGACCAGTGGGGAATACTACAGATCTCGCTGAACATAGCCAGGCTTTCCTTGGATAACCTGGATCGACAAATACGATAGTCGCAATCAGAGTTGAGTGGTATCCCGAAACTCACTCACGGGTGAATTCGTCAAACTCGGCTTTCAGCTCAGATCTGTGCGCGTTCTCGTGGTTTGGGTAACTATGGCCAATCGTGTCATGGAGATGCACAAGACCGCCTATATTAAAAAAAAAGATTACTTCCGCATTTATGAGCGGCAGCGTAATCTATGGTGGTCATTTTTAGTGTCTAACCTATAACATCGAAAAAATCGATGGTCATCAGATACTGTATGGTATGCATGTCTGTCCATAGTAGTGATACAGTATATCTGCATGCGCAACATCGTTAAAAGTGCCTTCGAGTTTCGAAGTGTTTGAAGAAGTGGAGCTTCAGCAGTAAGATGTATAACAGATTCTCACACGTGAGATGACTTCGTTTTTCAAGATAATTGATTGGTCAGTAGTCAGTAGGATCGGTGAGAGGGCGGTAGTTTTTCACGATTTGAGCTATAAGTTAGCACATAACCTGCTCCCGACCAGGTATGGCTGCGAGCATAAGATACAGTACTATGGTGATAGAGCGACACATAATCGTAACAAATCAAAAAAACAAATCGTATGACAGCATACTGTACCCTGGGTTTGAGCGCAACATACCTCGCTAACCCACTAATAGAGGTTCACCCCACAGAACACTTCACGGAGAACACTAGGAACACTGAGAACAGTGAAGAACACGACAGCACACACAAGAACCCACAGAATCCAAACCATGAGAGACACATTTAACACATAATCCCTCACACACACCAGTGTCTTAATCTGACAAATAAACAAAAAGTAAACACTGCCTACTTGAGTAAAAGCATACACAAAACACTAACACAAAGTAGCACATTGCCATGCATGCACACACACAAACACACACACACACACACACACACATCTAGAATACCTGCACACTGTACAAAGGCACTCTTACTCATGCAATCATACACCCACCCACACACACACACACACACACACACACACACACACACATCTAGAATACCTGTGCACTGTACAAAGCCACTCTTACTCATGCAATCATACACCCACGCTCTTACAGTAGTCACAGCGGAAGCTTCACCAGGGGCTATAAAACACACACATATACACACTCTCTCACACATACACACACACACACAACAACAACATGCTGACATGGGCACACAAGCATAAAATCAAGCAGCCAGAAAGATATACTGTGTATGACGTTTCCTACAAACATGGTACACTTGCTTACACGCATGTGTGCACACTCAAATACGGCTGTCAATGCACACACACAAACACATTAACACACACACACACACACACACACACACAGATTACGTCTTTCTCTCTCATCATGATAATCAACATTAACATGATCCCACCTTTTCATGTGAAGCGCGCACACACACACACACACACACACCCACACACAGAGCACTCAAACGGCTCTTCTGCGAATCAGTCCTGTCCTGCAGCCCATCCTTCAGATGAATCACTCAGCACACACACACACACACACACACACACACACACTCACTCAGCACTCTCATCGTTCCCTCTCTCTTTCATCTCCCATCTGTAATCTCTCCATCGCTCTCGTCCTCCTTCACACCTTCCTCTTACCTCCTCCGTCTCTTCAGCCCTCCTCCATCAAACTCCATCATCCCTCGTTTTGCCTTCATCTGCTCCCAAATAACGCCCAACTCTGATCCATCTGCTCCCAAATAACGCCCAACTCTGATCCATCAGCTCCTAAATAACGCCCAACTCTGGATCCATCTGCTCCCAAATAACGCCCAACTCTGGATCCATCTGCTCCCGAATAACGCCCAACTCTGGATCCATCTGCTCCCAAATAACGCCCAACTCTGGATCCATCTGCTCCCAAATAACGCCCAACTCTGGATCTATCCCCGAACCCAAATAACGCCCAACTCTGATCCATCCCCGAACCCGAATAACGCCCAACTCTGGATCAATTCCCGAACCCAAATAACGCCCAACTCTGGATCAATTCCCGAACCCAAATAACGCCCAACTCTGGATCGATTTCCTGAACCCTCTCCAGAGCTAACTGTACCAACACACCACCATTCTGTGAATAAATAGACAATAGCCAAAGAGCCGAGGGCTGTAGTAGTAGCTTAGCAGAAGGAGGGGATAAAATCAAATAAATAAACAAATAATAAGTAGAGCTGCAAACCCTCAGGAGTTCAGGAGTCGAATTGCTGAAGGGTAGAAGCTGTTGTAGGAGCGTGTCGTTCCAGTCTTCAGTCTATATGTACAGTATAGCATCTTCCAGAGTGTACAAGTGGGAAGAGATCATGGCTCGGATGTGAGGCGTCCCTGATGATCTTGGTTGCTCGGTTCAAGCTGTGTTCAGCCTACAGAGAGTGGACTGAGGAACCAGTGATGTTGGAGGCTTTGGTGACAACTCTCTTTAATTTCCTCTTGGTGATACTGTCAAAGCTTTCATACCAGACGGTGATTGAAGATGAGATGATGCTTTCAATGATGGTTTTGTAGAAGAGCACCAAAAGGGTTTTGTTGACATGGAACTTTTTAAGTTGTCTTAATGAAGTCTCTGATTTGCCTTTTTTGATAATATCCCGTTTCAAATTGTGGTTGATGTGAGCCAAGAAGTGTTAAGGAGTCAGTCAACGTTGTCGGCTGTTCTAATATAATAGACAGCGCTTTGGTGTTAGGCCACATTCTCCCACAATCATTTCTTTGGTTTTTGAGGCGTTAAGATGGAGCTTGTTTGCAGTACACCAGTCCGCAGCCCATTTCACCTCCTTGTGGTACTGGGACTCATCATTATCACTAATGAAGCCGATGATGGTGGTGTCATCTGCATACTTCAATACTCAATAGAACTGGCTTCAGCAGATGTGATAGATAGATAGATAGATAGATAGATAGATAGATAGATATTTCATGCCTCACAGCTTTCTTTTATGCCACCTCATATACCATTCCATATGACAAACAGCTCATATACCATTCCATATGACGAACACAAGCACAGACTGAACATGACAGGAGCCCTGGGAATGGATTTCCACCGTTGACATACTAAACCAAACTCCTTTTGATCCCCCCATACACACACACACACACACACTCTCTCTCTCTCTCTCTCTCTCTCTCTCATCTGTCTTCTTTATCGGTCTTACAGGCGTGCATTATATGCTGTCTATCTTCATCTGGCTCCAGCTGTACATGTGACGTTTCTTCATGCCATCAAGTTGAGTTTATGAAACACTCTCACACACACACACACACACACACACACACACACACACACACACACACACACACACACACACACACACACACACACACACACACACACACACACACACACACACACACACACACACACACACACACACACACACACACACACCTCTCATCTCTCTCCAGCTTTACACGTGTCGTTTCTTCATGCCATCATGTCGAGTTTATGAAACACACACAGCGCTCTGGGAGCCATGCAGGGGGATTGGAAGCATGTTCCTAAAGCTGATCTACACTACACTGGATTGGCCACAAATACCAGAGCTACTATCCCATGCAGCTAGATATCAGAGAGAATAGAATAGAATAGAATAGAATAGAATAGAATAGAATATACACTTTTTTGATCCCGTGAGGGAAATTCGCTTCTCTGCATTTAACCCAATTTAACAGAATTAGTGAACACACACAGCACACAGTGAACACACAGTAAGGTGAATCACACACTAACCCAGAGCAGTGAGCTATCTGCCCAACCAGCGGCGCTCGGGGAACAGTGAGGGGTTAGGTGCCTTGCTCAAGGGCACTTCAGCCGCGGACTGGTCGGGGATCGAACCGGAGAGTGCTCTTGTTCTTGGACATCCTCAAACTCAAAGTATGTGTATTGGAAACAGCACTATCCAGAAACTCACATTAAGTATGTGCATTAAGTATGTGCATTGAGAACAGCACTATCCTGAAACTCACATTAAGTATGTGCATTAAGTGCATTGACAACAGCATATCTGCCAATCATGGGCATATTAGACATTCCACTCCTCTGTAAAAGATAGCAATCATAAAAACATCAGAGACTGACTTGTCCAGTATCAGTCATTAATTTTTAACAAATGAATGAATACATATCCGACCTAGTCAGATTCTGTATTCGTCTGATAGAATGTACTGCAGTTGCTGCTTGTGGTGCTAAACCAAAATTGCATAAACTTCCATGTATACATGTAGATAATGTACACATTTGGCCATTAACACCATCAGATACGTCCCCATGAATTATAAATGCCATCTGGGGTTCAGACCTGCCTGATGCAAAGAAGCTCCATTAACCTCTGCCTGTAATTGCAGCTGGTGCTGTAGGCCTACATGTGTTTATCGGCTCCCACTTCCCACCTCCTCATTTCACTAGAACAGAGTGCAATGTTTTTGTGTTTGAGTGTTTTATTGTTGATTTTGTAAGGTGACCTTGAGTGTCGAGAAAGGCGCCCCTAAATAAAATGCATTATTATTATTATTATGACTTCACACACTGAAACTATGGAGGTGCTACAGATGAGGGCTGATGTGTGAGATTGGCATAGTGTACAGTACATGTATGTATGAGATTAGCATAGTGCACATGTATGTATGAGATTAGCATAGTGTACATGTATGTATGTATGAGATTAGCATAGTGTACATATGTTTGATATTAGCATAGTGCACATGAATGTTTGATATTAGCATAGTGTGCATATGCTTGATATTAGCATAGTGTAAATGTATGTTTGATATTACTGTAGCACAGTGTACATGTATGCATGAGATTAGCACAATGTACATGTATGTTTGATATTAGCATAGTGTGTTCCCCCTGTTCATATGTGTTGTGTTACAACACAAACATCTCTCCTAAATGAGCACACGTAAATGTAAAACATCACGATGTCTGTGGATTCGATGAAGAGATAACACGTCTTGTCTCACTGGGCTAAATGTTTAGTGTGTTCTTGGATTGATGCCAGTTTCCCAATCACAGAGACTTAACATTTCAACTATAAATGTGCTACAGCAGAAAGGCAAACAGGCAAAAAATAAAAAATTACACCGTTTGACACAGATGGTGTGTGTGTGTGTGTGTGTGTGTGTGAGTGCGCACATAAGTATATGAATGAATATTGTCAGGACAAACAGAGTAGTGTTTGGGTTCTGGGTTTGATTTGGATGTGTACTCAACAGCGGTGACTTGGCTGAGATGAACACACACTTGTTTGCGCATTGTGTAGCTTGTTTGTTTGTATGCATGTGTGTGTGTGTGTGTGTGTGTGTGTGTGTGTGTGTGTGTGTACTGTATGTGTTTGTATGCGTGAATGACTAAGTGGGCTTCGTTTTATGTGGTTATGTCTATGCATGTATGTGCGTGTGTGTGTGTGTGTGTGGTTTGTAGTAAGGCTTCACTTACTGTACATGGTTTCATCGTTGAGGAACTCCAGCTTGTGTGTGTGTATGCATATATGTGTGTGTGTGTGTGTGTGTATCCACTCACATGGTCTCATCATTGAGGAACTCCAGCTTGTGTGTGTGTGTGTGTGTGTGTGTGTGTGTGTATGTGTGTCCACTCACATGGTCTCATCGTTGAGGAACTCCAGCTTGTGTGTGTGTATGCATATGTGTGTGTGTGTGTGTGTGTGTGTGTCCACTCACATGGTCTCGTCGTTGAGGAACTCCAGCTTGCCCGCTCCCTCCTCGTAGTCCTCCCCGGCCCTGGCGCTGCCCTCCTGCGTGTGTGTGTGTGTGTGTGTGTGTGTGTGTGTGTCCACTCACATGGTCTCGTCGTTGAGGAACTCCAGCTTGCCCGCTCCCTCCTCGTAGTCCTCCCCGGCCCTGGCGCTGCCCTCCTGCGTGTGTGTGTGTGTGTGTGTGTGTGTGTGTGTGTCCACTCACATGGTCTCATCGTTGAGGAACTCCAGCTTGCCGGCTCCCTCCTCGTAGTCCTCCCCGGCGCTGGCGCTGCCCTCCTGCGTGTGGTACGGCACGGCCACCTTGCCGCGGGCGCCGGACGTGCGGTGCACCTTCACCTGCATGGTGCCCACGCTCTCGCTGACCCGCGTGGACGCGCTCTTGAACGTGAAGATGCCCGCGTGGTCGTCGTCGTAGATGGTCACCGTGGCGGTGTGGGCGTTGCCGAGCGCGGCTTTGGGGGGCGGCGCCGGGGACGAGTTGAGCGGCGCGGTGAGGCCCAGCATGCTGTTGTTGCCCGTGGCGACGGCGGAGGGGTCGAGCACGGAGACCTCGGCGCGGTGGACGACGCGCGGGTTGCTCAGGTGCACGTAGAAGTGCTCGTCCTCCTCGAAGATGTCGTCGTCGATCACGCCCACCGTGAACTCCTTCAGCGTCTCGCCGGGCTTGAACACCAGGGTGCCCTCCGCAAACTCGTAGTCCGAGCCAGCGTTGGCAGTGCCGTCCTCAGTACGGTAGTCCACCTGGGACAAAAAGCACAATGCCCTTGTTTAAAATGAGACCAGGGCTGTGTCCAGAAGTCAAGCGTGCACGCTGGATAGTACCTTCTTTCCAGTAGCGTCTTAGTTAGCTTGCTCCTCAGTATGTGTCCCTACCTACACTAACTAGTTGGCGTCACCTGACTCGGGGAGGGGAGTGTGTTGACGATTTGCATGACGTGTGGAGCTTGACCTGCGCTGCGCAATGGATTATGGGATATCTGAGGGCAAAAAAGATGCATCGATGCACGCTTGGAAATCACGCCAAACGAAGTACCCAACTAGTGAGAGCGCTTGACTTTCGGACAGTCTATTCTGACGTAACTTCCGGAAAATGCACACTGCCCAGCGTGCGTAATGATGTTTCAGACACAGCCTAAATTTGGTGGCCATTCAACTACTTACACTAAACACTTGGTTCAGTTAAGCACATGCAAAGCGTATGCTGGATTGCTCTGTCAAACGTACGGCCTATGCTGTACTTAGCACACTACTACTATGCTCCAAATGACGTCTGAGGTAAAAACTGTAGAAAAGGGAATTTTGGGCATTCTTGTAAAACCCTTCTTCACTCAGTTTGAATGACAGCAATCCCAGGGCAGAGAACAGCCCAAGGTGTAAAATACGCTCTGCACATCGTGAGACCTGCTCCGTCAGCTAAACTCTCTTTTCCTTCACTTCCACACTAACGACAGTGAAAATAAAAACACTCTCAGTTCTTCGAAACGATTAGTCAAACAGAAATATGAAATAGCTAAAGTTGCTAAGTTAATCAGCTGCAAACTAGTGTGAGTGTGTGAAGTCTAATTCTGCGTATCGCTCAGAATCAGATCAATCACACTGGCAGCCATTATTACACAATCGACCCACACCACATGCCCATGCCAAAGCCAGAACTCATTTTCTTTGATATTTTAATTTTGTATGCTTTATAGTGAATGTGTAAAAACCAAGAAAACTGAAGAACGAAGATGATGGATACAACCGTTATCCATAAACTCCACCAAACAAGCAGTGTGATTGGCCGCGGGACAGCTCTCATGGATGCAGATCTGAAGCTGCTTTATTATGCAATCTATCCATTGTGTCTGTAATGGACGCGCATGCAGAGTGATGCTCTAATGAACGGCAATGGGAACTCCACTTCATTCAGAGTTCAATTCAGTCCATTCAGAGAGTGTGTGTTATGGTGTGGAACCAGAGAGTGTGTGTTGTGGTGTGGCACCAGAGTGTGTGTGTGTGTGTGTGAGTGTGTGTGTGTTATGGTGTGGCACCAGAGTGTGTGTGTGTGTGTGTGTGTTATGGTGTGGCACCAGAGTGTGTGTGTGTGTGTGTGTGTGTTATGGTGTGGCACCAGAGTGTGTGTGTGTGTGTGTGTGTGTGTGTGTGTGTTAAGGTGTGGCACCAGAGTGTGTGTGTGTGTGTGTGTGTGTGTGTGTGTGTGTGTGTGTGTGTGTGTGTGTGTGTGTGTGTGTGTGTGTGTGTGTGTGTGTATCGGAGCTGCAGGGTTGGGTCAGCTCTGGCGAGAGCACAAAGTCTGACCTGTCAGGTCCACTAGCTGACCAAGTCTCCTAAGGTATGAGTACAAACACACCAGACATCCTCCACACACACACACATACACACCCACGCACACACACGCACAGGCACGCACACGCACACTCACTCACTTAGGAGTGATGTAAGAGGAGGTAAGACTTCAGAAAGAATGTGGAATGCAGAATGTGGAAGTGGGAATATGGAATATAGAATGTGGAATATTAATGACCTGTAACCGGAGTACAGAGCATCCCAAGGGGTGAAAACCAACCTACAGAATCTTTAATCACTCTTTATTCCAATTATCCCTCATTAGCATGATAATTAAGAGGGCGATTGTGCATTATTTAACGGATGTTTAAGTATACACATACAGAATGGGTGGCATGTAAATCTACAAGATGAGCAGAGCTAATATCTTAATCATCGAGGTGAGATAGTTGGACACCATCGTATATATTTAGAATGCACATATTAATCGTGAGGAAAACATATGGTGCACTGTTGATGTGATGAATGTGACTAGTGATGAATATGCATTTCCTGTTTGGCTGACACCAGAGAATACACAGTGCAGTAATCACTGCGCTCTCAACAGGAGGGTGCAGGGCAGCACTCTAATGGCCTGCACAGACTACACCATCACAGCCTGATTTGGCAAGATTTTGCCGTGGCCGACGAATTTCCAGTGTCTTGTTCGAATATTAAAAGTCGGGAATGACGCTCGAAGGAGAAACTGTCTTGTAAAGTTCACCGACCCACAAGTTATTGTCTGCGACATTCCACAACGTTAAGACCAAAAGTCTAGCATGTCAGAATTTTTGGAGAATCTCCTACAACTCCCGTGTTGACACTGACACTGTGACGACACATGACGAGAAGGCTACGATAGACGATCTAGTAATGTGGCCAGTCTTACGACCAAGACGCAGCAAGATTTTGTAGTTCTTTGATCGCCTAGTCTGACATGATCAATCGTAAAAGATCATCGTGAAAGACAAATAAATCTCGTAGTAAAACAGTGGCACAGTGGCACACCGCAGATCCAGGCACCAAAGAGCTCTATAACGCTTTATAAGACCTTTATAAAACAACAGTGCAAGATTAAATTCTAGTGACCTACATATTTATTACTGGTCACTAGAATTTAATCTTGCACTGTTGGACTTATTTGCACTACCAACTTGAC
>NC_084998.1:2986177-2996177 GCF_963854185.1 Sardina pilchardus
TCCTCAGCTAATGCTGCATTATTTCTCATTATCTTCACAGCACACATTAGAGACAAAGAGGCAGAGAACAGTGTGTGTGTGTGTGTATGTGTGTGTGTGTGTGTGTGTGTAGTCTGGGGTTTATGGGGGTGTAAGCTTTGAAGCTCTGGACTTGCAGCATGTAAGCAAGAATATAATCACAAGAAAAAGACACACACACACACAAACACACACACACACACACACACACACACACACACACACACACACACACACACACACACACACACGTTAGATGCACATTAAATACACAACACAAAGCCATGGGTGGGGAAGGGCATTCTGCTGGTTATGTCCCAAATCAACCACTCACACAGCAGCCACACACACATCACAATCCCTAACCCTCCAACACACACACACACACACACACACACACACACACACACACACACACATATACACACACTTGCACACCTCTCTATCCTTCTTGCACGCGCACACACACATGCGCCCGCACACGCACACACTCTTTCTCTTCCTCAGTGGTAGCAGAGGGGAAGTGTGTACCATTGTTTATGTGGTCCTGGTGGTGGGCTACTCATTCAGCCACTGTTCAGAGACACACACATTTCATACTTGGCCTCCCACACCTCACACACACACACACACACACACACACACACACACACACACACACACACCACACCACACACACACACACACACACACACACACACACACACACACACACACACACACCTTACACTGCGCGCACACACACACACACACACCTCCATCATCCTGAGAGCGCTCGACAGTTTCACACCTACGGTCATATGACCTCGGCCACCCTAAGGACACCTTCATCATGTGACCCCTGCAGTGCTGTAAATATTACAGACCACAGAGGGGAAGTGCGCACGCGCACACACACACACACACACACACACACACACACACACACACACACACACACACACACACACACACACACACACACACACACACACACACACACACACACACACACACACACACACACACACACACACACACACACACACACACACACACACACACACACACCTTACAGACCACAGAGGGGAAGTGTAGAGTGTTTTTGCCAGCAGAAGTAACAGCACTCAGAGAACAAAACTATATTGCTCATCTTCCTTCTCCAATAGGGAGCATATGAGAGTCTCGGTGTTGTTCATTTAACTGTAATTTGATAAGGTTTATTGGTCTGCATTGGTGTTCCACAGACACATTTAAACAGAGTCTGTATTGGTAATAAAGGCGCTCCTCCAACATGATTAATGAATATGTAAATGTATAGGTAGCACACACACACACACACACACACACACACACACACGTTAGCAGCACAGCACTGTTATGTGGGAATATGCTTCAGGTGTGGATGCGTCTTAACTGTAGTTCTAATTACTTTGGCAAATTCAAATCAAACTGCACTCATCACACATGCCTGAGGAATGTTATACATCTATTAAAACACCACCACCCTTTAAATTCAATAAACAAACACCACCACCCTTTATATTCAATAAACATACACCATCAGCCGTCATATTCAATAAACAAACACAGTCACCCTCCATATTCAATAAACAAACACCATCAGCCTTTCTATATACTCGTATAATATAATAGTTTTGATACTAGTATAACATAACAATTCTTACATTAGTACAATAATAATAATAATAATAATAATAATAATAATAATAATAATAATAATAATAAATTCTTCCACCTGCAATGCACCTCAGTTCCTGTATGATCTTCCTCCTTCTCTACCTAATCACCAAGGGTCTACTGTATAAAATGGGTCAGAAACCTTCTCCAGCACACACACACACACACACACACACACACACACACACACTAACACACACACACACACACACAGAGACACGCAGGCACGCACGCAGGCACGCACGCAGGCAAGCATGCACGCACACACACACAGCTCATGTGTTATAGGAACATGAAGACTATCCCACCTCCAGCTTCTGCTGTCACATCATGTCACGTAACAAAACCGCCCCCCACACCCAAACTCACACACACACACACACACACACACACTCCATGTACACACTTTCCTTGCCACACACGAGCCCACAGTAGCACACAGCAGCCGATTCATCTGCATTAATATTCATGCTGCATGCAAAGCCGCTGCCTCCGTGTGTGTGTGTGTGTGTGTGTGTGTGTGTGTGTGTGTGTGTGTGTGTGTGTGTGTGTGTGTGTGTGTGTGTGTGTGTGTGTGTGTGTGTGTGAAATTAAGCCCTACACACTCTTGCAGTCACACAGCCCAGTAGCTCCACCATGTTGAGTGTTCTTTCCATTCCATCACCCCCTTCCTCTTCCCCTTCCTCCTCCTCCTCCTCCTCCCCTTCCTCCTCCTGTGTTCCTGAGACAGCACTGTACTGCTGGTTCTACTGAAGACAGCACTGTACTGCTGGTTCTACTGAAGACAGCACTGTACTGCTGGTTCTACTGAAGACAGCACTGTACTGCTGGTTCTACCCAACGACTGAAGACAGCACTGTACTGCTGGTTCTACCCAACGACTGAAGACAGCACTGTACTGCTGGTTCTACCCAACGACTGAAGACAGCATTGTACTGCTGGTTCTACTGAAGACAGCACTGTACTGCTGGTTCTACTGAAGACAGCACTGTACTGCTGGTTCTACCCAGCGACTGAAGACAGCACTGTACTGTTGGTTCTACTGAAGACAGCACTGTACTGCTGGTTCTACTGAAGACAGCACTGTACTGCTGGTTCTACTGAAGACAGCACTGTACTGCTGGCTCTACCCAGCGACTGACGACAGCTCACTGATCCACAGTCGAGCAGCTCCTCTGGGATTTCAGGGAAGCCTCCTCAGGCCCACCGGGACTCATTCCAGCACACAGGCTGCAGGAGATCAACTCCACTACCACACTGAACTGACTGGAGCTCCTGCCAAGCACAGTTCTAGTACAGTTAGGCCTACTGGTCTTAACTTGCGTAAAATGTGTAAACGTCTATGCATTTATTGACGATTTCCAGAGGGTATAGGCTATAGAAATCATAAACAGCAACAGCGCAACCATCGTTATTGTCAATATGCCTACGACTTTATTCTCATAGTAGTATGTCAGTTAGCTCAGCTACTACAGCATGTAGCGTTAGCTGAGTTAGTGCACTATGTAGTTAGATGAGTTTGTGCAATATGTAGCGTTAGCTGAGTTAGTACAGTATGTAGAGTTAGATGAGTTTGTGCAGTATGTAATTATTAGCTGAGTTATTTAGTACAGTACCGTATGTAACATGTAGCATTAGCTGAGTTAGTGCAGTATGTAGTTAGCAGAGTTAGTACAGTATGTAGAATGTAGCGTTAGCTGAGATAGTACAGTATGTAGCATGTAGCGTTAGCTGAGATAGTACAGTATGTAGCATTAGCTGAGTTAATGCAGAAGTTAGTGCAGAGTGTACCATGTAGCATTAGCTGAGTTAGTGCAGTATGTAGTATGTTGCATGTAGCATTAGCTGAGTTAGTGCAGTAGTATGTTGCCTGTAGCGTTAGCTGAGTTAGTGCAGTATATAGTATGTAGCATGTAGCGTTAGCAGAGTTAGTGCAGTACTGTATGTAGAGTTAGCTGAGTTACAGTGTGTAGAGTCTTTTGCCACTGAAATGTATGCGGGCTCATCATCCTTCTGTTCAACACACACACCACAGCTCCATAGCGGCAGATGCCCAGGGAGACCATGTTCATCAAACCACTCCACAGTCTATTCAATAATTACGCTTCCAGAGAGACCTTGCAACACACACACACACACACACACACACACACACACACACTCACTCAGGTGCAGTGTTCCCCAGGCCTGCGGTGTCGTGCGGTGAGGCTGTGGTGAATCCCCTTCAGCTGCCTACAGGGTCACCCCCCTACCTGTCCCCAGGTGTGCAGCGCTGCGCTCATTAGAGGGATTCACTCTCAGTCTCCTCTCTCTCTCTCTCTCTCTCTCTCTCTCTCTGTCATCTGTCTCTTTTTTTATCTCTGTCTCTTCTCTCTCAAACACCACCTGTCATTCCTCTCCCCCCTCTGCTCATTGCTCTCTACCTATCTTTGATCTTTCACTCATCCCCTCATCCTCCTCTCTCTCACTCTCTCTCTCTCCATCTCTCTGTCTCTTGCATCCATTCTCTCATCCCCTCATCCTCCTCTCTCTCACTCTCTCTCCATCTCTCTGTCTCTTGCATCCATTCTCTCATCCCCTCACCCTCCTCTCTCTCTCTCTCTCTCTCTCTCTGTTGCATCCATTCTCTCATCTACTCACCCTCTTCTCTCTTGCATACTTTCTTTAATCCCCCCCATCTGTCTCTCTCTTGTGTCCTTTCTCTCATCCCCATCTCTCTCTCTCTCACACACACACCCATTCTCTCATCCCCCATCTCTCTCTCTCTCTCTCTCTCTCTCTCTCTCTCGTGCAGATGGTGGTCTGCTGCAGTGAGTGCAGGTCAGCCTCTAATAGTTCTGATCTGTCACCATATGTGGCTGATCAGCCCAACAGAACACCTGCTCTTCTCTTCTCTTCTTCTATATTTCTCTATCCCCCTCTTCCAACTTCCTTTTCTCTCCTCTCCTCTTCTCTCCTTATTCCATGCTGCATGATGACTCCTGACCTTTGACCTTTGACCTTGGAGTATTCTTCCTTCTGCCTCCTGCAACAATCCTCTCACTTTCATCCTCAGTATATAACTTGGAAATGAGTGTGTGTGTGCGTACGTGTCTATCCTCAGTATATAACTTGGAAACGTGTGTGTGTGTGTGCGTGCGTGTCTATGTTGGAAATGTTGGAAACCACTGCTTCACCACAGCCAAACGATTACAGCTCCATAATCAATATACGCTCCACACACACACATAAACGCAAACACACACACACACACACACACACACACAAAGCCCACAGTACAATTTCTCCATAACTGCACACACTTACTGTATCCACAACCATAACCATACAATCAATAAACACAAACAGCCAAACAGCCAACTCCAGCACAGTAACCCCCCCCCCCCCCCCCCCCACACACACACACACACACACACACACACACACACACACACACACACACACCGCTCCATCCCACCTGCGTGTGCCTGCCAGCCTGGCGGCTCCATTGCACTGGTGGAGTGCCTGATGACTTAATTGCGTAATTACAGCGCGGTGGCAGCTGAAGAGATGATCTGTGTCGGGCAGGAACTAACCCAGCCACTCACTAGCTAGCTAACGGGCAGACATTTTGTAGCGACGGCAGCCAACGCGCACAATAAGCCTCCGCGCGCTCCCGTTAAGTGGTGCCATGCGGCTACCGGACGGAGCGGGCGTGGCGGAGAGGTTCCAGAAGGTTCTAATTGCGGTGATCAGTGTGCTGAGGTGGTGGGTTTTCTCCTTTTTAAAGACGTCCACGGAATGGGGTTCTCCGTCTGAAATCCAATACTACACTCAACATTATTGGTTGTTATGAAGACATCCCACAGGGCTCGCATAGTTGTATATACAATTGCTCTCTCTGTGACAAATGCTCACGTGACAAATATGCCCTCTCACTCACACACACACACACACACACACTCTCTCTCTTTCTCTCTGCATATCTTGCTGTATCTTATTCCCTGAGGCAGTGAGGGGTGGCGAGGTGTGTGTGTGTGTGTGTGTGGGGGGGGGGGGTTGGGTGAGAGCTAATCAAAACCCCTCAGACGCCAGCAGAGCCATGTTAGAGCAAGCAGCCATGCGTGAAAACACACACACACACACACACACACACACACACACACACACACACACACACACACACACACATACGCCATGCCATGCCTCTCCACTCAGACACAGGTATGCCACACTGCCCTACGTATGCTGTGTGTGTGTGTGTGTGTGTACACCTCTACACTACCATGAAAACACACACGCCACACTGCCCTAGTCACCTGGGCACTATGCACCAGAGCAGAGGGATGGAGAAAAAGAGGGGATAGAGAGAAGGAGAAGGAGAGAGAGAAATGCAGAATGTGAAGGTAGAGAGGACGAGGGGAGATGGGGGCATATACAGTATGGTGGATATACAATTACTGGGACGGGCAATGTATACATGCATAGGAGAGGAAGTGAAAGGAAAAGAAATAAGGGACACAGAAAGAAAAAGAGAAAGAAAGAGAAACGCTACACAAGCAAGACAGGTGGGGAGAGGAGGCCGCTCACAGACATCACAGACATGAGGAAGATGAACGCACTGGGAATGGGGAGGAGAGAGAGAGAGAGAGAGAGAGAGAGGGAGAGAGGGAGAGAGAGAGAAAGAGAGAGATGGAGGGAGAGAAAGAGAGAGGGAGAGATGGAGAGAGAGAGAGGTAGGGAGAGAGAGGGTGAGAGAGATTTTGAGATTTTAAAATATTTATTTTTTAAATAAATATTTGTATTGGTATACAAAACCAATAGCAAACAAACAAACAGCAAATTCATCTACCCACCATTTCCACTACTGTTTATCTTGTGCTCACATGTTTATACATTGCATAATGTATTTAGTTTTCTTTCCTTTGTGTTATTGGTGTTATTTGTAACACGCTTTGGCAACACTGTACCAAACAGTCATGCTAATAAAGCACCCTTTGTATTTTAATTTGAGAGGGAAAGTGAGGGAAAGTGAGGGAGAGAAAGAGAGAGGGAGCAGGGGAGAGATGGAGAGGGAGAGTGAGAGAAGGTATACAACAGGCAGACAGAGGAGAGAGAAAACATTCATTTATATTCACAGACAGAAGGAGAGAGAGAGTGACAGAGAGTGAAGGAGAAGAAGAGGGGAAGAGGGGAAGAGGGCATGTATTCTATAAGGCCACCTCTCCCATATGCACAGGCAGGAGAAAGAGAGAGAGAGAGAGAGAGAGAACAGGAGGAATATGGAAAAGAGAGAGAGAGAGAGAGAACAGGAGGAATATGGAAAAGAAAAACCAGACATGGACTGAGAGAGGGATAGAGAAATGTGGAGGAGGAGAAGAGAGGTGGAATGAAAAGGAGATTAATAGAGAAGGATGGGGACGGACAGAGCAGAGGAGGGGAGGACAGAGAAAAAGAGACAGAGAGAGAGAGAGAGAGGGATAGAGAGAGATGGAGAGAGAGAAGCACTTTAAATGCACTGCTGTCAGTGTGGCAGTGAAGGCCGACCCCCTGAGACCTGAAGCTTCATTCACACTCTTCTGCTAAAAAAGAGCAAAAACCTGTCTGTGTGTGAGTGTGTGTGTATGAGTGTGTGTGTGTGTGTGTGTGTGTGTGTTCACCAGTGTAAAAAGCCCATCAACTCAAACGCTAAAACTGTGAAAACTTAAAAAAATACAACACATAATTATGATAATGACATACAGGGCTGAAACAATTACTCGAGTAACTCGAATAATTTGATTTCCAAAACTGATGGAGGCCAATTACTAACCCCCTGCTACACCCTAAACTAATGGAGGCCAAATACTACACCCTCTACTACACCCTAAACTGATGGAGGCCAATTACTAACCCCCTACTACACCCTAAACTGACGGAGGCCAATTGCTAAACCCCCGACTACACCCTAAACTGATGGAGGCCAATTACTAAACCCCTACTACACCCTAAACTGATGGAGGCCAATTACTAACCCCCTGCTACACCCTAAACTAATGGAGGCCAAATACTACACCCTCTACTACACCCTAAACTGATGGAGGCCAATTACTAACCCCCTACTACACCCTAAACTGACGGAGGCCAATTACTAAACCCCCTACTACACCCTAAACTGACGGAGGCCAATTACTAACCCCCTACTACACCCTAAACTGACGGAGGCCAATTACTAAAGCCCCTACTACACCCTAAACTGACGGAGGCCAATTACTAAGCCCCTACTACACCCTAAACTGACGGAGGCCAATTACTAAGCCCCTACTACACCCTAAACTGATGGAGGCCAATTACTACACCCCCTACTACACCCTAAACTGATGGAGGCCAATTACAAAGCCCCTACTACACCCTAAACTGACGGAGGCCAATTACTACACCCCCTACTACACCCTAAACTGATGGAGGCCAATTACTAAGCCCCTACTACACCCTAAACTGATGGAGGCCAATTACTACACCCCCTACTACACCCTAAACTGATGGAGGCCAATTACTAAGCCCCTACTACACCCTACACTGATGGAGGCCAATTACTAACCCCCTACTACACCCTAAACTGACGGAGGCCAATTACTAAACCCCTACTACACCCTAAACTGATGGAGGCCAATTACTAAGCCCCTACTACACCCTAAACTGATGGAGGCCAATTACTAAGCCCCTACTACACCCTAAACTGATGGAGGCCAATTACTACACCCCCTACTACACCCTAAACTGATGGAGGCCAATTACTAAGCCCCTACTACACCCTAAACTGATGGAGGCCAATTACTACACCCCCTACTACACCCTAAACTGATGGAGGCCAATTACTAAGCCCCTACTACACCCTAAACTGATGGAGGCCAATTACTACACCCCCTACTACACCCTAAACTGATGGAGGCCAATTACTAAAGCCCCTACTACACCCTAAACTGATGGAGGGCAATTCTGTGTTCTGTGCCTCCAGGCTTCGCTTCATTCCCATCACTCGCCTCGTGTGGCCTGCTCAGCTCAGGGATCGTCGTTTCACACGGACCGTTATCACGGACGCACACCACGCACATTCAGAAGAAACCATCCGTAAACGTTAGAGAATGTCCAAAGGTTTGGGATAATTTAAAACGCAATCAAACGTTCAAACAACCAAGGTGCCATGTGTCCACCGCAGAGCAGAACTGGTGGTCCACAACAGCACGTCAATACTGATTCAGCATCTGAGCCGTAAGCATCCAGTTGCAAGAGCAGCTCACCGAGCGTAGCCAGCGCAAGACAACGTAGACACTGATGCTAGCTGATCTAATGCACTAGCTAGAATGGACGTTATTTGTAGCATAATGTGGATATGAGGTGATATGATGGTTGTGGAAATTTAAAGTGGCAAACTAATTCATGACCAATACACCAAAAAAGTCCTTATCACACACACACACACACACACACCACACCACACCACACCACAACACAACACAACACAACACAGCACAGCACAGCACAGCACAGCACAGCACAGCACAGCACAGCACAGCACAGCACAGCACAGCACAGCACAACACAACACAACACAACACAACACAACACAACACAACACAGCACAGCACAGCACAGCACAGCACAGCACAGCACAACACAACACAACACAGCACAGCACAGCACAGCACAGCACAGCACAGCACAGCACAGCACAGCACAGCACAACACAGCACAGCACAGCACAGCACAGCACAGCACAGCACAGCACAACACAGCACAGCACAGCACAGCACAGCACAGCACAGCACAGCACAGCACAGCACAGCACAGCACAGCACAGCACAACACAGCACAGCACAACACAACACAACACAACACAACACAACACAGCACAACACAGCACAGCACAGCACAGCACAACACAGCACAGCACAGCACAGCACAGCACAGCACAGCACAGCACAGCACAGCACAACACAGCAAGATCAAACAGGAGGGAAACTGGGGCTTCGTTAAACCTGACAGTGTTCAATGTTCCTGCACCGCAAGATGCTCACACTCGAAAACACCTAGTATTCATGCATGCACACACACACACACACACACACACACACACACACACCTTTTATTCATGCCTCACACCAGCCCACACTCATAGTCACTCTCTCTCACTCTCTCACACACACACATACGCACACACACCAAAACAAAACAAAACAAAGAGGCACCAGTGAATAAATTCTTTATCGGCACGTTATGTAATCCCTCCCAGACACCAGTGGGTGTGACAGAAACAGTTAAGCCACTCCTGTTCACACTCCCT
>NC_084998.1:3003677-3039073 GCF_963854185.1 Sardina pilchardus
AAACCAGTGCCAGTCAGGGCTAAATCCTTCCCTCTGGTAGACGATACAGGGCACTGTTCACCAAAACCAGCCGATACAAAGACAGCTTCTTCCCCCCTTCACTCTGTTGAACACTCAGAAATAGCACACACCCTTACACCGAACATAGTCAATCACCTCATATCATGTGCACTGTGTGTGTGTGTGTGTGTGTGTGTATGTGTGTGTGTGCACCCACCCTTACACCGAACATAGTCAATCACTTCATATCATGTGCACTGTGTGTGTGTACAGTATGTGTGTGTGCACCCACCCTTACACCGAACATAGTCAATCACTTCATATCATGTGCACTGTGTGTGTGTGTGTGTATGTGTGTGTGCACCCACCCTTACACCGAACATAGTCAATCACCCTGTCCTGCTCATCTACCTCATGTGCACTCCAGTCCAACAGGGGAGCTACAGCACACCAGGAGCATAACTGAAGTGTTCCGTTCGCGACACGTAATTTAACCCATTTTAGAAGACTGGTCTATTTTTTTCCGAATGTACGCGCCACTGTGGCGTCTGGTGTAGCTACGTCAATTGATTATAGTGATTATTAACGGCTGCAGCATACGCTTCGCGAACGGAATGCCTCAGTTACGCGCCACTGTGGCGTCTGGTGTAGCTCCCCTGTTACAGTTACAGTATTGTTATTAATACATCATCATTGCACTGACCTGCCTTGCACTATATCTATCTTAGCCCTCTTAGCTCTCTTCTCAATTGTATATTGCTCGCTGAGGTGTCCACTACCATGGCAACCTATATAGGGACAACAAGGAGGCGCCTTGCCAAATTCCCCCTCCGGACAATTGCATTCCCATCCATAGTGTCTATCTATTTGCAAATGTGAACACTGTTTATAATTATTTATTATTATGAATAGGCTTATTCTACTGCCCTTGATTCTATTCGTACTGTTCTGCTTTTTTTATTCTTCATGCTATATTTCTTTGAGTGTTGTACTTTGAGAGCAAAGTTAACCGGAGTCAGATTCCTCCTTGTTTGTTTATGTAAACCTGGTCAGTACAGCTGATTCTGACTCTGATTCCAAATGAGGTTCAAATGAGGAGAGCAGGCTTTGGCTGAGCCAGACCAGAGGTGTATTCAAACGGTGGCCAATGCTCCTGGCCAACATGTTTTCTTTGAACAGTTATTTCTGTGTGTTTGGTGTAAACATCCCATGTCAATGGCCACCGTCCAGCCAGCTCCACATACATTATATGTTCACGCAGAACTCAAGGCAAACAGAAACCTGTTTGCAAATGTGGTTTGTGAATGTTTCTCTATAGCCCTTTTGTGACTGAAAGCCGGCTATGTTTGTGAATTTGAACCAGGGCCAACCAGAGCTAAGTGAGGAGAAGAAGGGAGAGAGAGAGAGAGAAAAGGAGAGGAAGAGAGAGGAAGGGAGAGGAGAGAAGAGCAGAGAAGAGCAGAGAAGAGAAGAGAAGAGAAGAGAAGAGAAGAGAAGAGAAGAGAAGAGAAGAGAAGAGAAGAGAAGAGAAGAGGAGAGGAGAGGAGAGGAGAGGAGAGGAGAGGAGAGGAGAGGAGAGGAGAGGAGAGGAGAGGAGAGGAGAGGGGAGGAGAGGAGAGGAGAGGAGAGGAGAAGAGAAGAGTCTAGTTGAACCAGACCAGGGCCAACTCAGAGCCAATCAAGGTCATATCCATTTCAGCGCTTCTGTCTGTGTGAAAGAGGATAAACAGCTAATCCACTCTCAGAAAAAAACCTGCTTATTTCAGATGCACACATTTGTTCTAATAAGAATCCAAAAAGCCAAGCGTCATAAAACTCTTACAGCGTGACGGTGAAACTGGGGCTGCAGCAGTACAGACAGGCACTCCTCAATAGAACTAGAGGCCTTCTGCAGTACAGACAGGCACTCCTCAATAGAACTAGGCATTCAGCAGTACAGACAGGCACTCCTCAATAGAACTAGGCCTTCAGCAGTACAGACAGGCACTCCTCAATAGAACTAGGCCTTCTGCAGTACAGACAGGCACTCCTCAATAGAACTAGGCCTTCAGCAGTACAGACAGGCACTCCTCAATAGAACTAGGCCTTTTGCAGTACAGACAGGCACTCCTCAATAGAACTAGGCCTTCAGCAGTACAGACAGGCACTCCTCAATAGAACTAGGCATTCAGCAGTACAGACAGGCACTCCTCAATAGAACTAGGCCTTCAGCAGTACAGACAGGCACTCCTCAATAGAACTAGGCATTCAGCAGTACAGACAGGCACTCCTCAATATCCTGTCTGTCTGATCGGCAACCACGGCAACAGAGCCACTCAAGACCTGACACAGACGTCAAACAAGCTTTAAAAAGAACCACAGTCAACTGGAGTGAGCCTTGTTTGGTGTGTGTGTGTGTGTGTGTGTGTGTGTGTGTGTGTGTGTGTGTGTGTGTGTGTGTGTGTGTGTAAAACTCCCTGGTCTTTCCCCAAATTCCCCCTGGCGAGCCTCTGAGCACAGGCAGGCAAGCTGTCGAGGGCAGCGAAAGCATTAGGTGGGCAGTGCCTTTAAAACAGGACAGCAGCACACACACACACACACACTCATGCACACACACACACTCATACACACACACACACACACCCACACACACACACACATACAAACATAAGACACAGACACTCACTCACACACTCACACACACACACACACACACACACACACACACACACACACACACACACACACACACACACACACACACACACACACACACACACCTGCAGCTAACCCTGGCTGACCTGCCTCAGCAGTACTGCAGGAGAGTAAGCAGGAAAGTTTTGTTTGCTCATCAAAAAGCGAACACACACTATTTTACGCTGCGCTTTTGGATCGCACACACAGTAAAGGGCTCAATTTAGCTGTGAAAACCACAATAGAGTGTTAGAGCTCGCTCAAGCTTCCCAGTCCCCTACAGTGAGTGAGTGTGTGTGTGTGTGTGTGTGTGTGTGTGTGTGTGTGTGTGTGTGTGTGAGTGACTGAATGACTGAGTGTTGTGAGTGAGTGAGTGAGTGAGTGAGTGAGTGAGTGACTGACTGACTGACTGACTGACTGACTGAATGACTGAATGACTGAGTGAGTGGGTGAGTGAGTGGGTGAGTGAGTGAATGAGTGACTGAGTGACTGAATGAGTGAGTGAGTGAGTGAGTATTAGGGTTGCAAAATTCCGGGAATTTTCAAAGTTGGAAACTTTCCATGGGAATTAACGGGAATATACGGGAATTAACGGGAATAAATGGGAATTAATGGGAATAAACTGGAAATATTGTATCTGGCAAGTTAGTATATAACAGAGAGCTTAATGTAGTTGGAAAAAACCCATCTTTCAGCACAATGTTAGTTAAAACAACCTGATTTAATGCAAATTCAGTTGAATTTCTACCCTGCACACAGGTCAATTACATGCACACAACAATCAACATAGGCTACTAGACATATAAACCTAATTTTCCCGGTGAAAACGTCATTGCAAACGTTATCTCATGTGGGAATAACTGGTGCGAAACTGGGGGAAGTTTGCGAACAGAGTCGCCCAGTTCTTGGCGTGTCATCACTGTTGTCCTCATGTAAATGGAAGAACGTCATTTTGCATAAGCTCTAATGGGATGGTTAATAATCATATGGTCATATTACTGGTCTGATTTAGCTTGGCACTTTTAAAATAATCACAATCTGTGAGGTTTGGGGTCATACATGTATGTAATATCGGCATTTTTTGGCCAACCGAGGATTAAAATAAATTCATTAAACATTTTTGTAAAAGTCGAGTTAAGTCAGTGTTCATGGCAGTCTTGGCTAGCTAATGTAAACTGCTAGTAAAAAACAAAATTCCCGTAAATTCCCATTAATTCCCTAATTTCCTGTAATTCCATAAAAGTTTCCAATTTTGAATATTTCCAAAATTCCCCAGCTTAACTTCCCATGGGAAATTTCCAGAAAGTTTCTGGAAATTTACCGGAAATTTTCCGCCCCTTTGCAACCCTAGTGAGTATATGTATATATGTGTGAGTGAGTGAGTGTTTCTAGGTGCATATGCACATGAGCTGATCTGAACTGAGTGAGCTGCAGGCTGGACTACTGTGAGATTATGAGAGAGGCACTGGGTCAGGATGAAGGGTGACCGTGGGAGTGTGAATAGACGGATGAATGGATGATTTAATGAATGCATGAATGAATAAGTTAATAAATGGATGGATTGCTGAATTCATTCATTCATTCATTCATTCATTCATTAATGAGTGTGAACAGAGTGAGTGTGAGGAAGAGAGCCCCCTACTGGCGAGGAGAGGAAAGGGCTGTTTCATGAGAGGAGGGGAGCACCCCCCCCCCCCCGCCCCCTATACTCATGTCCTTTCGTAACCTGTCACTCCTAATACCCCTAATACACACACACTCTCTCACCCTCACACACTCTCGCTCTCCCTCACACTCACGCTCACAAACCTCCTCCTAGTCTCACCCTCACACAAAACCTCTAAACCCTCAAACACTCTTACCCCCACGCTCCCTTTCACACACGCATGCTTACACACACACACACACCCTCACACATTTCTTTACTCCCTTTCATACACACACAAACACCTTCACACACTCTCATCCTCTCTCACTCCCACATATCCTCTTATTCCACCCCTTTCTCTCCCTCTAACTGACCCTTATTCTCCCTCTCTTTTCCTCTTTCTCCCTCTCTCTCTTCCTATAACTAACCCTCTCTCTCTCTTCCTCTCTCTCTCCATCCTTCACTCTCTCTCTTTCTCTCTTCCCGTCACTCACTCTCTCTCTGGTTCAGTCGTTCACTCACTCTTTTACGCCACACACACACTCACTCTTTAACGCCGCAAACACACTCTCTCTTTCACAGTCCAAACATGCCCCATCCAACAACACTCACTCTTGCACAGTCCAAACATGCCCCATCCAACAACACTCACTCACTCACTCTTTCACAGTACAATCATGATCCATCCAACAACACTCTCTGGAACCCCAGAGTCACTCCAGCTTAAAACCCAAGATGCAGCCAAACCTGGGGGTGCCTGCCAGACGTACACCACAACACGTGTTAACACGAGAGAAAGAGAGAGAGAGAGAGAGAGAGAAGAAGAAGGTCTAAATATAAAACAGTGCTTGGTGTGCGGGGCAGTGGAAGTAAGGACATGTCGGGGCATTATAAAAATAGAATATATTCAGTCGTTTATGACACCAATCCTCACAATTCAATCTTGTTTTGTCTCACATAATCCAATCAGGAAGGCAAGCTGATGCTGATACACAGAAGCAGACGCACACGCTCACGTACACATGCACGCACACACACACACACACGCACACACACAACAAGCATATTTTCATTGCAATTCTGCGTGGAGACAGTGACATCTCACACGCCTACACACACACTGACTGAACACAAGAAAATATGCAAATTCCTCCATGTTCTGTTTGAAGACATTTATATCCTCGAACATAATTCAAACTGGCACTAATGAATCTTCCTTGCAAGCAACAGAATGTTTGTGTGAAGAAAGTACAGAATCTAACGCAAGACTTCCATGAACACTTACTGTGAATCAAAGGACGCCTGCGTTGACATTACCATTTCTAAGACATTGATGGATGAATGTTTATTATCTATCAAAGTTAAAGTTCAAAGTTATCCTTTGAACAAAAAAACGTAATCCACATTTGTTGTTCTATATATTTTTTTTTTTTGTTTTTTTTTAAAAATCATTTTGGCATAAGATGTCCTTCCATTGTGTTCCACCCAAGGCATTGTGGGAGATTTGCGCTGCGCCCTCGGGGCAGTTCTGGCTCCTCTGCCGCGCGTCTGCGTGCTCATTCACTCGCGCTGGAGCCGTCTCCAACACAACAGCGCGGCCGCTCCAAACACAGAACCGCTGCTGGTCCTCCGGCGTGGGAGCCCCATTAGCATGTATTGATCTAGAGGACATCTTCATCTTCATCTTCATCTTCATCTTTATGCAGCGCTGGAGGTAGATCGCCTCTCAAGTTTAAATTTAGCCAAATTAAAGTTTAATAGAAACCATTTTAAACCATTTAAGTGTGGCACTCTTCAGCCATTCTCAGCACCCATGCACATCCTCACGTCATCGTCTGTCATGTCGTTTGCGGTGCCCTGCTACAGAGCTGGGCATGGGGTGGCACACAGAGGGCATGGGGTGGCACACAGAGGTGGGCATGGGGTGGCACACAGAGGGCATGGGGTGGCACACAGAGCAGTAGACGGGCAGCACACACAGCGGGAGGTGTGGTGTGTGAATACAGGTGAGCAGGTAATACAGGTGTATAACTACAGGTAAAGGCGGCAGCGCGTTGTGGAGCAGCGGTGGTATTCCGCTCCGACACGGGAACGCTGTTCCTCTGAAGCTCGGCGAGCGAGAGAGAGAGAGGCTGGTTACCATGAGAACGCAAGCGAGCGAGTGAGCGAGGCGCCTGTGGCCGCACAAGCTTCAAGCTCAACCCATCACACACACACACAACATGCCTCCCCCTCGCCACTCACACACACACACACACACCGCGGCTCTTACGCAATCAGCACACACTACAGCAGAGTGAGTGAGTGAGTGAGAGTGTGTGTGTGTGTGTGTGTGTGTGTGTGTGTGTGTGTGCGCGCACTAGAGGAGAGGAGCGCTGAATTAGGGCAGGTTGTGTTGAGTGCGCTCTCTGTGCACTCCAACCACCTACATGCCACAGCACCCAGCACAGAATAACACACACACACACACACACACACACACACAGCATCATGTAGTGTATGTATCTCTCCCTCTATCTCACACATAAACACAGACATAAACAACCACAAATAGCCCTTCTCTCACTCTCTCTCTCTCTCTCACTCTCAAACACACACACACACACACACACACACACACACACCTCCACACTACCTGCTTGGAGCTCCCTGCTGGTGGAGTGACGTGGCGGGGTGCTGTAGCGTGTGATGTGGTTTGAGTGGAGTTCTCAGCAGGTCATGGTGGTGTTCCTCTCCGCAGGGGGTGGTGCTGGTGCTGTCTCTGGGTTCCGCAGGGGGTGGTGGTGCCGTTTCTGGGTTCCGCGGGTGGTGGTGGTGGTTCCGGGCTCTTGCTCCCACTACCGCTCCTGCTCCAGACAACAGAGGGAAAGCTCAGCATCAGGAGAGGAGATCAGGCTGAGTGAACGAGTGAGCATGAGTGAGTGAGTGAGTGAGTGAGTGAGTGAGTGAGTGACCATCTAAGTGAGTATTTGAGTGAGTGAATAGCCTATCTGAGTGAATAGCCTATGTGAGTGAGTGAGTATCTGAGTGAGTGAGTGAGTGAGAGAGTGAGTGAGTATTTGAGTGAGTGAATGAGTATCTGAGTGAGTGAGTGAGTGAGTGAGTGAGTGAGTGAGTGAATGAGTGAGTATCTGTGTGAGTGAGTATCTGAGTGAGTGAGTGAGTATCTGCATGAGTGAGTGAGTGAGTGAATGAGTGAGTATCTGTGTGAGTGAGTATCTGAGTGAGTGAGTGAGTGAGTATCTGTGTGAGTGAGTGAATATCTGCGTGAGTGAGTGAGTATCTGTGTGAGTGAGTGAATATCTGCGTGAGTGGGAGGCAATTGAGCGGCTGTTCTACCTCTATCTACCTCTATCTACCTTCAAGCCCACACAGGTGGGTGAAATCCGGCTTACTCAGAGATCAGCGGAGCCGCAAAGGTGAACTCCCAACATGGTGGGGAGCGGAAGTGAGCCAAGCACTACTCACACCATCCGTCAATTCAGAAGTTTGTTTCATCACCAGATTCATGAGTCTCACAACAAGCACATGGGCTCAAACTCTCACCACTATATAATCTGCATAATTCATTCAAGTCTTCTTGACACTCTCAGGGAATGCAGCCTATTCTGGGAATAAAGTGATAACTTAAAATGAAAACAAGTCACTCAAGTAGTCAATACTTACAGCAAAAGAACTGAATTCCTCCTCCGTGGTGTGATTTGGCACAATGCTCTCCGCGGTGTGGCTCTTCTGCACCGAGTCCTACTCAATGGAGCAAGCTGCTGTTGATGCGCAGGATCTCGGAACGTCGCTCCTCTCCAAGAGATGGCCGTGAAACACTCCGTTATTATTTTTCAACACCGTTTGAACACGTAGCCACCCAATTTCACAACTCTCCCTATGAACCAGTGGCAAATGCCTGTGTCATAAAAATAACGGAACCCGACCAAGTAGGAAAATATCAGAAAAACGTGTTTCTTAGATACGAGATCTGGAAAGAAAGGTACAAGAAATATAGGCCTACTTGTTGGCTATAACTGGTAGTCGTTAATGGATGATTAAGAATGCTCCATACCTTGTGAATGGTCATTCACAGCCCATTCTGTAACCCACACAATTCCCAAAAGTGTCTTAGGCGAGCAAACGGCCAGGATAAAAACAATATCGAATTTCAAATGTGGTAGCAGCGGAAAAAATAAGGTTTCCACGTTACCCCGCGAACTGGAAGAATGTTGATATCTTTGAGCGAGCGCATTCTGTGAGCGAGAGGAGACAGCGGGATAGCTGATCCGAAGGCGCGTGTGCACTGCGAGAGTGAGTGAAAGACGCTAACGATGCTCTGGCATCAGCATCAGCACAGCGAAGCCATGAGGACGAGGGAAGATGGGAAAAGTAGGTGGGAGAATGGAGCTATGTAAATGGAACCCTTTCTCTCATTCTCATTCTCGCTCTACTCTCTCACTCCGTCTGTCGGCGGATTGGCTCTGGTGGAGAGCATAGGCAAAGCGCGAGAAAAACGACCGTTTTCGTTTTCAGCAGTGTTGACTGCAGCAGCGCGAGGGCGGGAGGGGAAGGGACTCGAGCCTGCACCTGCCCGAGAATAAGCCATGCATAGCGCGAGACCCCTCAGATTCGGATCGAACGGCAATAACTGTCCTCAGGACAAATATATCGAACCAAAGCCATACAAACTTGTAAATAGTTTCGAATTTGGTGAAGTCTTACACAATTGATGGAATCTCCAATTAGGTCCAGTGAATTTGCTCTCTGCAAGTCAAGCCCTCCACTCTCACACACGGACACGCGGAGGGCAGGAGAGAGCAAGCATTATCATTAGCAACAACAGCATTTCCACTGGCCACTTTAAAATTTGCTTCCACCAGCAACCGCATCAATTCCGGCTTAATGGACCATGTTAAAACCATCATATTTAACGCGCGGCGAGTAAAATCCATTCCCCGTGCCTGTGGGCTACTGGAGAGTAGAAGGCTGAATTTAGATCAGTCCTGGGGATCCATACTGCCTTCATGATCCGCTCAAATGGCGAGTGTTTTGTTCAAAAACAAGGAATTTCTCACTTAGTCTTCCAGCACAGCATTGGTAACAGCTGATTTAAATGTGAGAACGCACCGGTAAACATGGTTACTTCTCTCTGACTGGGTTCTGCTGTAAAGACCTGGAATAGGGAGGAAAACACCCATGTTTCTATACATTAAGTCCATGAATGTCTGATAATGTCATGAAGTTTAGTTTAGGAAATCTTTCATTTTATATGGGAAATACTAGCGAGATGAATCAAGTGAGAAGTGCAACCCAGATTCCAGCTCTGTGCACATGTGGGCTGCTATGGATGAGGCTCTGGATAGTCTTCATTCAATGTGTCATCTTCTTGATGGTGCAACATCAGGCTACTTTATACCATACATTGCAAGCCTACATTATAGCATATTAGAAACCAGTGCAGTTGTCCCCCATGATCCAACATTTTGATTTTATTCATATATTTATTTTGTCTTAGATTATGCTCAAGGATAGTAGGATACACACATTTATTCTCTCAGGATAAATACCTTCTAAATAGATGGGAAATCTTTTTAATGGCTGTTTTAGTCGTCGAATGACAGAGGCGGCATGATAGCAGTGGTTCATTCGACGCAAGCATCTGACAAACACATGAAACACACACACATGAGACATTTCCATTTTATCATCATACTCTTATCCTCCAACCCGCCCACACACACACCCACACACGCTCACACATGAGGCCGTTATTCTATAGTTACACATGATGCTGATATACCACACACACATGCACACACACACACACACACACACACACACACGGCAAATATAACTCTCACACACACACGGCAAATATAACTCACACACACACGGCAAATATAACACACACACACACGGCAAATATAACTCACACACACACACACACACACACACACACACAGAGCAAATATAACGCACACATGCACACACATGCACACCACAAGGCAGATATAACACACTCACGCACACACACACACAAGGCAGACATGACGCACTCACGCACACACACACACAAGGCAAATATAACGCACACACACACAAGGCAGACATAACGCACACAGGCAGACACACACACACACACACACACACACACACGGCAGATATAACACACAAACACACACGCACAAGGCAGATATAACACACACACACGTACAAGAGAGATATAACATACACACACACACACACACACTCAAGGGCGATATTCTATATACAGTACACACAATGCTGATATACTACACACATACACACAATGCTGATATACCACACACACACACACACACACACACACACACACACACACACACACACACACACACACCAGGCTGATATAACACACACACACACACACACACACACACACACACGAGGCCAATATTCTACACATACACCCACACACACTCACACATGAGGCCGATATTCTATAGTTACACATGATGCTGATATACCACACACACACACACACAAACACAAACACACACACAAACACACACAAACACACACACAAGCACAAACACCACAAGGGGATCAATCTCACATAGAAAACTAGATGTACCACAGAGCAGCACAATTTTGAGCTTACTACAACGCCTCATTTTTGCCTTCCCATTTTCAACTAGGTGGCGCTATACCTCATGAGTGGATATGGGATGTGCTGGCCCCTGGAGACCAACACACTAAAATAATTTAGATATCCTAGACCTAGGCCCTACGGTTCTCAAGATATTCACAGAATTATCAAAAATTCCGCATGGCATCCTTGGGGGGCTACGTGCCCACCAAGTTTCCTGTAGCCTGATCTTTCAGTGCCCAGAATCGCTGATGGAAATTCATTGAAGAAGAAAAAAAAAACCGTCATGACCACCTACATCACCTACACCACCTACACCACCTACATCACCTACACCACCTACATCACCTACATCACCTACAAAAACCTACATCACCTACCTGACCACCGCAACTTCATCATTACGACGGCTAAAAGCATGGCCAAGGTAGGGTGGTGCTATAGTAGCGTCATTACAACGGCTCAAAAGCATGGCCAAGGTAGGGTGGTGCTATAGTAGCGTCATTACAACGGCTCAAAAGCATGGCCACGGTAGGGTGGTGCTATAGGAGGGCTCAAAAGCATGGCCACGGTAGGGTGGTGCTATAGGAGGGCTCAAAAGCATGGCCACGGTAGGGTGGTGCTATAGGAGGGCTCAAAAGCATGGCCACGGTAGGGTGGTGCTATAGGAGGGCTCAAAAGCATGGCCACGGTAGGGTGGTGCTATTAGGACGGCTCAAAAGCATGGCCACGGTAGGGTGGGGGCAGGCTATGGAGAAACAGCTACAACCAATCAGCCTTGTCTATATTCCTATTATTCATCAGCACCATAATACGTGTTAACCTATGGGTTTCTGTCAGCTATGTATGTATTGTATGTAACTACACACATGCATTAGGGATATATAACTATGTAATTATAGAACATGCATGTGACTTAACAACCTTCAGTAGGCTACACATGTTTACACGTCAGAGATTAAATGAAGTGGCTTGCCGACACCGTGCTGTCTAATGAAGCTGCATTCATTTAAATAACAATAGAGGTGCCACATTGGAAGTGTTGGCAAATGTCAGTTAGACATTGGTGCTGATATGAGTGCCAATCAGCCTATTTAAACCCATTTATGTCTTTCCCATATGTCTTTCCCAGTACTAAACATCTCGTAAAACCTTTAACCATTTAAACCCATTCCCCAGTACTAAACGTTTCTAAAAATAGCATATTTCAACCCTTTCCCCAGTTTTAAACATCTCCTAAAATAGCTTGTTTAAACCCAAACCCCAGTACTAAACATTTCCAAAAATAACTCATTTAAACCCTTTCTCCAGTACTCCAGTAAAGGCTTCCTAAAATAGTCGATTTAAACAATTGATGTCTTTTCCAGTACTAAACGTCTACTAAAATAGGTTTTTGCACTCGTCTCTTTATCGGCCCCTCCTCGGTGCACGCCTCTGGGGCTGCTTCTCTTGGCCTGGGCTCCGTTGATAAGAGATTCTGTCTCCATGCGACGGCCCTGGTGAAATAACGGATGCAAATAAATAATAAAGAGATTTAACGTTTAAATGTGTCGTCATGATGCCTTTTAACAGGGCCTTAATTAAAGTGTTTGCATGCATTCAGCATCAACACACAGGCTAGCAAACACACACATTAGTGGAGCGCATGGTTCTTACAGGCGAGTAACGCCCCACCATATTGATCCCAGGGCCTCAGGAGGCTTACGCAGGGCTTAACTGGAGAACTCCCCACACCAGCGAGCAGAGGAGGAGAGGAGAGAAGTGCCGGCGTGATAACCTCCGAGCGACAGCGAGCTGGCACCGCGCTTGATTACTGCAGCTTGGTGCACAACCAAGTCATTTGGAGCCGAGCACATGAGGGCTTAGCCGCTCTGCGTCTCCTCGTTATGCTCAGAGCACAAAGGGCCCGACTCCAGTGACCACTCACCCCCACCACACTAACCCCCCCCGCCTCGTTATGCTCCGAGCACAAAGGGCCCGACTCTGTGAGCACTCACCCCCACCACTCACCCCCACCACACTCACCCCCACCACTCATCCCCCCTACTAACCCCTACTACTAAACCCCACCACTCACCCCCACACTCACCCCCACCACACTCACCCCCACCACTCACCCTCACCACTCACCCCCACCCTACTCACCACCACTCACCCCCACCACACTCACCCCCACCACACTCACCCCCACCACACTCACCACCACCACTCCCCCACCACACTCACCCCCACCACTCACCCCCACCACTCACCCTCACCACTCACCCCCACCCTACTCACCACCACTCACCCCCACCACACTCACCCCCACCACTCACCCTCACCACTCACCCCCACCCTACTCACCACCACTCACCCCCACCACTCACCCCCACCCTACTCACCCCCACACTCACCCCCACCACACTCACCACCACCACACTCACCACCACCACTCACCCCCCCCCCCCCCCCCACACACACTCACCCCCACCACTCCCCCCTCCCCCCACCACCACTCACCCCCTTCGGAAGATTCAACTCCCCATGCACATTCTAGCCAATGACAAGCACATGACATTGGACATCACACCTTAAAAGTGACGTATGTTCATACAAGTGCGCTGTAGGGAGTTTCTGAGGAGTCCGGCAGGCTTCAGTTCCACTCTGCTCTGGATCGTATAGAAGTAGAGCGAGCGAAGCAGACTGGCTATAACTGGCCAAGAGTGGGGAGCAGCGGCAGCTGTGCTAGGGGTTAATGCCCAGTAATGTCCACCAGCGTGAGAGTCTTTAGGAGTTGGCTCAGGGTATGCTGTTTTGGGGCCAAAGAGTGGAAGGAGAAAGGCAATTACGTTAATGGAACAATAGCACCCTCTAGAGGCGAATGTCTGAAACAGGCGAGAGAGGTCCTGTCAGGACTTAAACCCTCTTCGTCACGGTGAAGCAATATCTCGATCTGCCGCCCAGGTGCCCTCTGCGTCGTCCCAACTGCTCATCGTATATGGAACTACAGGTGAGAGAAAGTGAACAGGATAATACAAAACACCCCAAATCATACACAACAACTCTGTAAGATTTAAATATAAACACATGAGTTTGGATAACACTGTGAACAATTACTATTTATAGATAACTGTGAAACACTGAGGAGGCTCTGCTGTTGCAAGAGCAATGTTGTCCTGAAGTTTGCTGGTGGTGGCTGGGTCTGAGAGTAAGATCAAACTGAGCCAGCTGGACCTATCTGATCAGTCCCTGAAGTGTTCCTTTATGTACATATTGTGTGTTATTGATGATTATATGATATATAAAAACATTTATTTGTTTTGTAGATCATGAGTCTGTAGATTTGTAGATCCTCTCTCATCAGCATAACACTTGAGGCTTGTGTTCTTGTTTTCAGGTTTGTCCAGAGAGGCTGCGTTACAGCTCGAGGCAGACTTTTAAATACAGCTGATGAGGCATGATTGGGTTCTAATGTGCAAATCTCAACCCTTTTATTGAGCAACCGCAGAAGGACGACTCATTACCACTCCTCAGGTAGAGACATCTCTCTGTGTAGGGTATTGGAGATGACCGTAGTATGTGTAGGCTATTGGAGATGACCGTAGTGTGTGTACATGTAGGGTATTGGAGCTGACCATAGTGTGTGTACATGTAGGGTATTGGAGCTGACCATAGTGTGTGTAGGGTATTGGAGCTGACCGTAGTGTGTGTAGAGTATTGGAGATGACCGTAGTGTGTGTAGGGTACTGGAGCTGACCGTAGTGTGTGTACATGTAGGGTATTGGAGCTGATCGTAGGGTGTGTGGTATTGGAGCTGATCGTAGCGTTTGTAGGCTATTGGAGCTGATCGTAGGATATTGGAGCTGATCGTAGGGTATTGGAGTGGGTTAAAATGGCTCTGTGTTAACTGGTGCTTCCTGTTAGGGGATTCTATTAGGCTTTTGAGTTCTCTAGAGGTGTATGATGGACATACGGGTGTTGGGTTTAGGTGTGTGTGATTGACAGGTGTTGGGTTTAGGTGTGTGTGATTGACAAGTGTTGGGTTTAGGTGTGTGTGATTGACAGGTGTTGGGTTTAGGTGTATGATGGACAGGTGTTGGGTTTAGGTGTGTGTGATTGACAGGTGTTGGGTTTAGGTGCGTGTGATTGACAGGTGTTGGGTTTAGGTGTATGATGGACAGGTGTTGGGTTTAGGTGTATGATGGACAGGTGTTGGGTTTAGGTGTGTGTGATTGACAGGTGTTGGGTTTAGGTGCGTGTGATTGACAGGTGTTGGGTTTAGGTGTGTATGATGGACAGGTGTTGGGTTTAGGTGTATGATGGACATATGGGTGTTGGGTTTAGGTGCGTGTGATTGACAGGTGTTGGGTTTAGGTGCGTGTGATTGACAGGTGTTGGGTTTAGGTGTGTGTGATTGACAGGTGTTGGGTTTAGGTGCGTGTGATTGACAGGTGTTGGGTTTAGGTGCGTGTGATTGACAGGTTTTGGGTTTAGGTGCGTGTGATTGACAGGTGTTGGGTTTAGGTGCGTGTGATTGACAGGTTTTGGGTTTAGGTGCGTGTGATTGACAGGTGTTGGGTTTAGGTGTGTGTGATGGACAGGTGTTGGGTTTAGGTGTATGATGGACAGGTGTTGGGTTTAGGTGTATGATGGACATATGGGTGTTGGGTTTAGGTGTGTGTGATTGACAGGTGTTGGGTTTAGGTGCGTGTGATTGACAGGTGTTGGGTTTAGGTGCGTGTGATGGACATATGGTGTTGGGTTTAGGTGCGTGTGATTGACAGGTGTTAGGTTTAGGTGTACGATGGACATACTGTATGGTGTTGGGTTTAGGTGTGTGTGATTGACAGGTGTCGGGTTTAGGTGTGTGTGATGGACATACGGATGTTGACATATTAACAGACTTGACATTTTTATTATCTTTAAAACAAAAGGCCTTACAGACATCATCAAGCCTGTATTAAACCGACGGCTGAAGCAGTCTGATGAGACACTGCAAGAGCTCTGGATGTGCTGAGCTGGCTTTTCTGATGGCTGCATGTATGCCTGCAGGCCACAACGCAGCAATGGCAGGTATGTGTGTGCATGTGTGTGTGTGTGTGTGTGTGTGTGTGTACTGACAGCAATGTGAAATTACTATGTGTTTTTTTATGATTCTGTTTGCAGGAATGATCCTTCGGCTCTCTACTTGAACCTATTTCTATCATGGTGTAGCCATGATGGATCGGGTCTCTACTTGAACCTATTTCTATCATGGTGCAGCCATGATCGATCGGGTCTGTATTTGAGCTATTTGTTTCAGTTAATGAGTTGCTTTCTCATCACACGCAATCCAACCTACAGCACCTTCATCACTTGCAACTAAACAGTGATCAGGACACTGAAACCTGGGCACAGGGATCTCTTCACCAAGAGTGAAGACCATGGTGCTGTGTGTGTGTGGCATGGTGCTGTGTGTGTTGAATTGAAGGCTTCTGTATGCAGATGATGATGAAGTCCGCAGGAGTGAGCCTGATGAGGACGATTAACCCAAATCATGACTCGCTCGCTTCAGTCTCCTGCTGAGGCCTCTAGAGCAGACCGCAGCTACGCCTGTCAAACCAACAACATGCTGACAACAGCCTGCTACGCCTGTCAAACCAACATGCTGACAACAGTCTGCAAGGAGCTCTCAAACACCTACCGAATAGATCAAACTGACTTTGACACGAGTCTGGATGTGCTCTGATGCAGAGCTGGGTCAGAACTGGGACGGAATCGTCCAGCAGTTAACTGCGATCATCTCAGATTGCTAACGAGCGTGTCGGTACTTCATGAAAGGGTCGTTGATCAAAGGCCTGACCACAGGGTGCTAACGCCTGTCAGCACCACATCATGGCCGTCAGCCGCTCAGGGTCATAACAAACGACAAAAACGATCGTCAGTCAGGCCACGAAGGAGCCGTAAAGCTACGGGTTGGAGCCGTAAAGCTACGGGTTGGAGCCCTTGGAATCAGGAATTATGTGCTGGAACGCAAGAAAAACAGCTGACTGAATTTACGGCCCAATTAAGAGGTTCAATAAGCAGCAGGCCTTCTCATTGTGCAAGAGGGAAAAAGAGGACTCAAAGACTAGAGTTGCCCACATCTGCAAAACACCATGTCGATAACCTCCCATCTCTCTCTCCCTCTTTCTCTCTCTCACACACTCGCATACACACACACACACACACACACCACTCTCTCTCACACACACACATACACACACCTCTCTCTCTCTCTCTCTCCACACACACACACACACACACACACAATTCCTACCCAGTGATCTGAAGCTCACTCCAGGGGGCTGTTCTGCTCTCTGCACTTTCTGGCCAGCTAATGGCTGCTGTAGCCTCTGTGATCTATGAAGGCACTTGGAGACACATCTGGGTCTCCTCCAGACCAGTCCCCTGCTCACGCCTCATACACACACACACACACACACACACACACACACACACACACACACCTCGGTCTCATCCAGACCAGTCCCCTGCTCATGTCTCATCCAGACCACACACACACACACACACACACACACACACACACACACACACACACACATCTGGGTCTCATCCAGACCAGTCCCCTGCTCACGTCTCATCCAGACCACACACACACACACACACACACACACACACACACACACACACACACACACCTGGGTCTCATCCAGACCCCCCCCCCCACACACACACACACACACACACACACACACACACACACACACACATCTGGGTCTCATCCAGACCAGTCCCCTGCTCACGTCTCCTGCTTATCTTACGCTCGTTGTCACAGCACACGTGTGTTTGCATCCTCAGGCTACGGATGGAATTATTGATATGATTTCTGGTCAGTAGGAGGAACATTCTGGTACTTCAACATTAGTGTTTGGGTAGGCTAATCATTTGGTCAATTACTTTAATTCATTCATTTAAATAACGTTTTATATATTCTCAATTAGACTAATAATATAGGCCTATCCAAAGTATAATTGAGCAGAATTTTACTGATTCAAAATCGACGCATCTTCAAAGCACCAGAAAATTCTGACTGTGACCCCAAAACATTTTAAGCACGCAGTGCTTACGATGAATGTTAGTGGGTGTCGATCGCCATCTACGGGAAATTAAAAGACATGCACTGTATAAATTAAGTAATTCCTCGAAATAACCTCGACCTGCAGTGCTTCAAGAGGAGAACGATTTAATAATTCCTCTAGTGGATTCAATTTATCAGAAGGCTACGACTGAGTCTCTATAATGAAGCATAAATAATAGAGGAATTAAAATACATTAATTAGTTTAGCCTGCAGCATTCTCATTTTATATGGCTGTGGTTGAAAAAAATAAATAACGCACCACTGTTGTCAATACACTGGGAGAAAAAAATATCTTATTTCCAGAGTGTGTAGAATGCTAAATATCTAAACCGCAAGAAATTCTCACGCCGTGTGGGAAAATGGTGCCCTCCACGCGCACTTTCATAGACAGGCTGGCTTCAGCGCGCGCCTGAGCGCAGAGTAAACAAGTCACGAGACCGCACGGGCTCGAGAACCCTATCGCAACAGTGACGTTGAGATGAGAGAGCGGCTGAAAACAGGCCAATCGGGCGCGCTTATTGGCTGCCTGCGCGGCTCCTGTCTCACCTGATTGGCTAAGAAGGTGCAACGGTGTTGTCGATGTACTGAGCAACGATAGACAACAACAATACCAAGGCTGGCATGAGCTCATATTTGCGGTAGCTCGTGGTGCCAGGACGTTTGATTGTGCGAATTAGCACTGAGAATCGATTTTATTGCGAAGACAATCATTTAAAGTCGATGTTTCTTGCAAGGACCAACTCAGGACGTAACCATGAGTGTCTAGTGGGTTTATTTAATCCAAAATGAGAGTTAAAGCAATTAGCTGTCGTCGCTACTATTGTTGTTGATTGCTGGGTGTGTCAATTACCATGAGGCAATCAATATCGATCTCGACTCTCGATAATTTAAGGTAGACAAGAAGAGAGGAAGTTGAACAACGCTGACTCAACAACCTGAGGTTTCGACCACTTCAGTCTATTGTCCAGGATTTTATCCGGACACAAGAGGTATGTTGGTTGAAGCGAACTAGCGATAGCCAGTACGAAGCTAGCCCCTATTGACTAGCGGCTGCATGGCTTTTGAATGTACAGTGTCCATAATTGAAAATAACACAACGTTACTTATTTTGGTTGAATGGCTGTTGTTGAAAATTGCACAAGTTCTATACATATGCTATTTCGTTTGTGTTGGTAGTAACGTCACCGTTTCAAACTTCCCGTTATTATGCCAAGCATTAGCCCCATGATCATTTCTGTCTGTTCAATCATCTGACCTGTCTCCGCAAGGTTCCGCCATGGAAAACCACACCGGCTCCAGCCCCGACCCGAGCACCGACCCGGCGGATCTGGATGAGAGAACACTTCCTGCAGACACACACACCGAGGAAGAAACAGATCTGAATTTCCCTCAAGACCGTCAACCAAACACCATAAAATCAGGTGAGATGATCAGATACTGTAACAGCGTGGACAGCTCTGTATTGGTATGTAAATTATACAGAATAATAAGAATAGGTATAAACACTTCAGATGCCCATGCACTTTCGCTGCTGGGCCCCGATTAACCTCAGGAGGTGAAGTAGGCGTAAACAACACTCCTCAGTGTGAGGCATCATTCATGACTTGATGTTGTCCATAATCTCCTGTGCCCTGGCTGCCTTCTCATCCTTACCCTCCTGTGTGTTCTACTGTGTTCTCATCCTTACACTGCTGTGTGTTCTACTGTGTTCTCATCTTTACCCTGCTGTGTGTTCTACTGTGTTCTCATCCTTACCCTGCGTGTTCTACTGTGTTCTCATCTTTACCCTGCTGTGTGTTCTACTGTGTTCTCATCCTTACCCTGCGTGTTCTACTGTGTTCTCATCTTTACCCTGCTGTGTGTTCTACTGTGTTCTCATCCCTACCCTGCTGTGTGTTCTCATTGTTCTACTGTGTTCTACTGTGTTCTCATCCTTACACTGCTGTCTGTTCTACTGTGTTCTCATCCTTACACTGCTGTGTGTTCTACTGTGTTCTCATCCTTACCCTCCTGTGTGTTCTACTGTGTGTGTTCTACTGTGTTCTCATCCCTACCCTGCGGTGTGTCCTCATTGTTCTACTGTGTTCTCATCCTTACCCTGCTGTGTGTTCTACTGTGTTCTCATCCTTACCCTCCTGTGTGTTCTACTGTGTGTGTTCTACTGTGTTCTCATCCCTACCCTGCTGTGTGTTCTCATTGTTCTACTGTGTTCTCATCCTTACCCTGCTGTGTGTTCTACTGCATTCTCATCCTTACCCTGCTGTGTGTTCTACTGTGTGTGTTCTACTGTGTTCTCATCCTTACCCTGCTGTGTGTTCTACTGTGTGTGTTCTACTGTGTTCTCATCCTTACCCTGCTGTGTGTTCTACTGTGTGTGTTCTACTGCGTTCTCATCCTCACCCTGCTGTGTGTGTTCTACTGTGTTCTCATCCTCACCCTGCGGTGTGTTCTACTGTGTTCTCATCCTCACCCTGCTGTGTGTTCTACTGTGTGTGTTCTACTCTGTTCTCATCCCTACCCTGCTGTGTGTTCTCATTGTTCTACTGCGTTCTCATCCTTACCCTGCTGTGTGTTCTACCGTGTGTGTTCTACTGCGTTCTCATCCTCACCCTGCTGTGTGTTCTACTGTGTGTGTTCTACTGCGTTCTCATCCTCACCCTGCGGTGTGTTCTACTGTGTGTGTTCTACTGTGTTCTCATCCCTACCCTGCTGTGTGTTCTCATTGTTCTACTGTGTTCTCATCCTTACCCTGCTGTGTGTTCTACTGCGTTCTCATCCTCACCCTGCGGTGTGTCCTCATTGTTCTACTGCCTTCTCATCCTCACCCTGCTGTGTGTTCTACTGTGTGTGTTCTACTGTGTTCTCATCCTTACCCTCCTGTGTGTTCTACTGTGTGTGTTCTACTGTGTTCTCATCCCTACCCTGCTGTGTGTTCTCATTGTTCTACTGTGTTCTCATCCTTACCCTGCTGTGTGTTCTACTGCGTTCTCATCCTCACCCTGCTGTGTGTTCTACTGTGTGTGTTCTACTGTGTGTGTTCTACTGCGTTCTCATCCTCACCCTGCGGTGTGTTCTACTGTGTGTGTTCTACTGCGTTCTCATCCTCACCCTGCGGTGTGTTGTCCTCTGCTGCGTCTGCAGGTGGCGGTCGCGTGCGGCTGTACTCCGAGTCTCAGGTGTACACCATCAGCCGCTGTGAGGAGGCGGAGCCTGCGGAGGGGGGCGGGGCCTCGGAGGAGGGGACGGGCGACGGCGCTCCGTTCCGCGGGAGATCCCAGTCGGCGCCCGCCGCTCTCTGGGCCGCCAAGCGCTACGGACGCCAGCTCCGCCGCATGAGCGACGAGTTCGACACCTGGCTGGACCGAGGGGTGAGCAGTGTGTGTGTGTGTGTGTGTGTGTGTGTGTGTGTGTGTGGGCAGGGTCATAGAGCGAGAGTGTACACAGTGGTGCCTTGTTTCTAAATTCTAAATGTGTGCACTGCAGTCACAGGACAAGATGCTGTGATCAGAGTGTGTGTGCGTGCGTGCTGAAACGGTGGTGTACGTGTGAAAGTGTGTGTGGGCAGGCGCTTCAGCAGAGTGTGTTTCAATAATAGTGTTGTGGCGGTGAAAGTGTGTGTGTGAGTCGACAAGGGGGGGTTCTGAACAGGTTTGCATGGTGATGTGTGTGTGATGTAGGCTATGAAGATGTGTCAGGGAAGGCATGTTGAGGGAAAGTGTGTGTGGGCGGGCAGAAGGGTAAGCAGAGTGAGGTTTTGATGATGGTGGTACAGTATGTAGGTGAAAGTGTGTGTGTGTGTGTGTGTGTGTGTGCGCAAGGGGATTCTGAAAAGTGAGTTTAAATGATTGTGGTGTGTATGTGAATATGTGTGTGCAAGGGGATTACATGTGAGTTTAAATGATGGTGTGTGTGTGAATGTGTGTGTACAAGGGTGTTGTGAACAGTGTAAGGGTTTACATGATGGTGTGTATGTGAATGTGTGTGTGTTGTAGGCCATGAAGAGGCGTGTTGAGGGAAACAAATAGCTGTGGGCAGATGAGGCACGTGCACGAGACAGCCCGAGGTAAACAGGAAGTAGGTTAGAACAGTCACAGGTCATGGAACAGTGAGGAGGTCCTGAGTGTTCTTAAAACAAGTACAGAACAACAGCACAGCCGTTAGGTTGCAACCACTTCCTTTTTCAGTTCTGTTATTGTGATATGAAAATGCTCCTCTCCCCAGCACACAACTATATCTCCACCCCTTTCTGTCTGGTCTCCTTCTCTTTCCCTCCCTCCCTCCCTCTCTCTCCCCCCCTCCCTCTCTCTCCCCCCCTCCCTCTCTGTCTCCCCCTACCTCAACCTCTTCTCTGACGACCCCATCCCTCTCTCTCTCCCCCTACCTCAACCTCTTCTCTGACGACCCCATCCCTCTCTCTCTCCCCCCCTCCCTCTCTCCCCCCCCTACCTCGACCTCTTCTCTGACGACCCCATCCCTCTCTCTCTCCCCCCCTCCCTCTCTCTCCCCCCCTCCCTCCCTCTCTCCCTCCCCCTACCTCGACCTCTTCTCTGACGACCCCATCCTCCCTCTCTCCTCCTACCTCGACCTCTTCTCTGACCCCATCCTTCCCTCTGTGTGTGCAGGAGCAGAAGCGTGCGGGTGTGTGCGGGCTCCATCGCCAGGGCCTGCGTGGGTGGTTCTCCTTCCTGTGGAGCCAGAAGGAGGAGGAGGGCAGAGACTGAAGCGCCCGCCGGGTGCGTTCCCTCGCATCACGCCGGTGGAGGGGGAACGCACCATCTCCACACAGCTACAGTCGCTGTCCACAGACTCAGCCGTTCGCACAGAATCATACACGGCCACAATGCCTTTTCTTACCTGTGTACAACACACACACACCCACACCCACACACAACCCCTGGGAGGTTTGGAGCCGCGCGTCTGAAGACAAGAGGGAAAGGTTAATGTCTTGCAATAATTGGTGAATAAGAGTAGTTTTGCAAAACCGATAACTGTTAGTTTAATCTGACAATCTCCAAAGTGACAATCTCGCTCATACAAAAATAGATGGCATTTCACAGATATAAAAAAAAATATTTATCAATATTTACAATTTAAAGTATAAAATATTTCTACCATAAGTGTTATTTTGTTCAATGTCCTTTTCTAGTATAAATTATAGATATAAATCGCTAAATGTGTGCGTACAATCAAAGGTTAGATAATCTCCTGCCACAACCCAAATACCTGCTGAGCAGCAGCACCAGGCCTGAGAGGAGCTGGGGCGGATCTGGGGCGGATCTGGGGAGGAGCCGGGGAGGAGCTGGGGAGGAGCCGGGGAGGAGCTGGGGCGGCCCGGCGCTTAACCAGGACGGACTCTTCAGAGGAGAATCAGAGGATAATGATGAGAATGGAGTGTAGTGTTCCCTAGTCGTCCCGTACCTTACCTTACCTGGCTCAGGATTGATGTTTGCCCTCACCTGTGCCGTCGTGAACTACCTGTAGTCGGACTTTACCTGTGCGTATGTATGTACAGTACGCCGCTTGTGACGCGTACAGACTGCCTGATGCGTTCCACCTGCGCAAGACTGCGCACCTGAACTGGAACGACTCCTTATGTACATTTCCATTATTTAAATATTTATGGCAAAAAAAATACATTAATGTTATTGCTGTTTGTTTGTTTGTTTAAGTTGTAAACATCTCATGTGTGCATATTGGTGGGAGACTTTGTTGTTGTACAGGATGCCTGTAGACGCCCCGTGCGTGTAGTATTGTCGTTACCTGAAGCCCTCCTCTTCACCAGCTGTGCTTCGCCTGCTGATTACAGCACACAGACTGTGCCTCCCAAACTACTGCTGACCATGGCTGCCCGCACGGCACAGGACTGTGGGGCTGGTCTGGCCCGGATCCGGCTGGGACATGGCCCTCATACGGGCCAGATCTGGCCCACGGTCCACTGCCAGCTGGGCCTAGACTGTCACCTGAGGTGGGAAAGGGCTTGTTGAGGTAGCCTTGCAGCCATACTGCTGGGGTTCTACTTGAAATGTACCTGAACTATTTAAAATGCTGGTTTTTACCACTCTTTATAAATATTTGTAATTTCATACAAACTGTTTTTACTCATTTTTATGTTTTTACTCATTTTGTTTTTTATTTTCTATGGAAACATTGCTGTATTTGTATTTCTTTTATACCATTTGGTCAAATAAATGAATTTCATGGACTGCAAAAGTTGTATTGTGCTTACTTGGTAGGTTTCACCTATACACACTTATAAATCCAACCAACAAACTGGAACTCTCCCGGAAACGTGGAACTTATTTAGAACATGAATTTGAACAGGAAGCTTTGAAGTACTTGGTTACCATGGAAATGTTTACGTGTCCAGAACATGTCCACTGCTTTTGACTGACAGCAGTACAATGATGGACAGAAGCCATTAGAAATGAGAACAGCTGATTTGGTCTGATCACGAGCACGTCCATTCCAAAGCAGGAACCCGGCTGGCTCTGATGCTGCTTCTGTTCTCGTGTGCGCGGGTCCGCTGGGGTTCTAGACCACACAAGACGGGTCTCTCTTGCAGAACCTCCTGCCGCAGTCCAGGGCGCCGAGCCGTGTCATATCCTGCGCGCTGAGCTCAAAGTCGAACACGCGCGCGTTCTCCCGCACGCGCCGGGGCTCCCGCGACCGCGGCAACACGGCCACGCCCTGCTGCACGGCCCACCTGAGCAGCACCTGTGCAGGCGTGCGTCCGCACTCCCTCGCCAGCGCCCCCACCTGGCGCTCCCGCAGCAGCGTGCCCTTGCCCAGCGACGAGTACGCCTGCAGCGCCACGCCCGCCTCTCCGCACGCCCGCCGCAGCTCCGTCTGGCACAGCGCCGGGTGGCACTCCGTCTGCAGCACCGCGGGGGGCACGCGGCAGGCGCTCAGCAGCTGGCGCAGGTGCGGGGGGGTGTAGTTGGAGACGCCGATGGCGCGGAAGGTTCCGCCGCGGTGCAGGTCCTCCAGGGCGGTCCAGCTGAGCGTGCGGTCGGCGGCGTTGCGGGGGTCGGCGGGGTCCAGACCCGCGGTGCCGGGCCAGTGCAGCAGGAAGAGGTCGACCGCGCCGCAGCCCAGACGCTCCACGCTCCGCAGGCAGCCGTCCAGCGCTCGGGCGCCGTGGTCCGCAGGGTCCAGCTTGCTGATGACGAACACGTCGGCCCGCGTGAGGCCGTGACGCGGCAGCAGCTCGCGCAGGGCGCGGCCCAGGTCCGGCTCGTTGCCGTAGACGGCGGCGGTGTCGAAGGCGCGGTAGCCTGCGGCCAGGGCCGCGTCCACCGAGCAGCGCAGCTCGTCGCCGTGGAGATGGTACGTCCCCAGGCCCAGCAGGGGCATCTGGACGCCACAGTTCAGCTGGACGCAGTCCTGCAGGGTCGGCATGGTGACCAGCCCCACAGACCCGTGGACAATCTAGACAGGACAAACAAATGTTCTCATGCATCTCAAAAAGATCAAGTTGCAGGCTGTGCTTTGTTGCTTCGCCTATTGTAGATCGTGTTAATCCTTCCCATGATCATATCAGCATTTAAACTATATTGCATTAACGCTTTTGCATACAGAGTCTAGACCTGGGATGGCCACTGGGGCAATTAAGTTCTGAGGGGTTATTGGGGCAGTTGCCACTGCTCACATCTCCACCCCAGCAGTATGTGCCTCTGGGGTGGCCACTGAGGGGTCTACACTATGAAAACTGGAGTTTTAAGCCTGTGGTGGACAACTCAAAGTCTTTTAGAGATCTTCAGGCTTTGCCATGTGTTGTATCGTTATTGGGATATGAGACCTTGGCATCATGACATGACGTGATATATTGAATAGCCTTAGTTGAATTGACAGAGAAGGTCTAATGTGTCATGTTATCGGGATATGATGACCCACATTATATCGATATGAGATTTTGATCATATTGCACATCCCTAGCTCAAGCATGACGATTAGTAGCCTAGCCGACTTCACTTAATCAACCAAGTTCACGTCTCCACGAGGACAGGAATAGCCTCGGCTACTATAATCAACCCGCCAGCATCATATCATAATCACGCTTCCATCCTGTCGTAAAATATTTAGGAGAGCTCTCACTTTTCATGTTCACAGAATAATACAGATTACACATGATGCATATTTATATCTGCTGAGTTGTGGAGGGAACATACCGTGAGAAGGCAACACAAACTTTCCCGCTGAGTTGACGTCTTCAAATGACAGAACAGCGTTTTCATGGTGGTGGGCTCGAAAGTGTTGAAGGTTTCACCGCTAGAAGCTGAAACAGCGCCGCCTTGCAGAGTGGAGTGTAATATTCGATCGCTGCTGTGTTTTTGCTGCTGCTGGAATAGCTATCTCTGGATGATGAATGCAGCTCATTTCCCTCGGCAGATCAATCTATTCCTAAACACACATCTACCTTGCGGAAATGAGTTTGAAAGGGCACTGCGCTGGCAAGTCTGACACAAAATAATAGGCCTATGGGTGCCCTCACGATGTGATTTAAAGGGGGAAAAGAAAGAAAAGAAAAAAGAAACCATATGCAGCATAGATTTATTTTCATTTAATATGGGTTTTTTTCTGTTCCTTTTGTCTTAAAAGTGACAGTTTGCAATGCAATGCCTCTAACATCATGAAATGGTGTGGTAGCCTAAACAACCTCAATCGCATAGTCAGTAGGCCTATTGATAGGCTAAAGTAAAGATATGACCGTTTTCGAGATGTCTTTTAGGTCCTTAGGCTATAGTAAATGGACAATCTCTTACAAGTGTATTGACTTCATGCACATAATTGTTTTGTTGTTGTTTTTTTGTGTGTTTTTTTTTGTATGTAGCCTGTATGGCTTTTTGCTACAGCTTAACGATTATTTTCCTATAGGCTATTTAGATACAGACATCACAGAGCCACAGAAGAGGCCAGATCAGAGAGAAGTCCTTTACTTCAGAAGACTGGAGAGTTACATCCACGGCACATACAAATGAAGTCATGACCCGTATTGCTAAAATAACCCCCCGCTCACTCGCATTTCAGCAGATCTGTCGGTGATATATTCTTACTTACGTATCTATTTGAACCAATAATAATAATATCAATGACAAAATATTAAATTACAGGGAAGGTTTTGTTAATGCACCATAAATGTGTTCATATATCAGGATTACTATCGTTAACCATCATCATCACCATGGTTACCATTACTGTTCTACTCCTCCGAGAAGTCGTCTCTCACAGACCCAGCGGGATAGTCACAGAGCAATTACATGGAGCCTGTTCAAGTTGGTGTGTGTGTGTGTGTGTGTGTGTGTGTGTGTGTGTGTGTGTGTGTGTGTGTGTGTGTGTGTGTGTGTTTTGAATCAGGGCTTTTGTGATGGGTGAGTGTCACTGAGTATCTTGTTTTTTTGTGTGTCTTTGTTTATTTTATTTTTGTTGTTATTTTTTTATATATATATCTTCTCCCCCCCCCCCACCCCCACCCCCACCCCATCAGGGCCATATCTGGGCCATATCAGGGCCAGGACTGAGCCAGAGGCAGTTGGGCTCTGAGTTTGCCCCGGTGCGTGTGTGTGTGGTGTGAGTGCTCTAGGAGGCGTTGGTGGTGCTGGGGTCATGCGGAGTGTGTGTGTGGGCGTGCGCGTGTGTGTGTGCGTGTGTGTGGTGCTCCTGCAGGTTCCTGCGGTTGAGGCTGGCCTCCTGGATCAGCTGCTGTCTGCGGTCGCTCTCCTGCTCCAGCCGCCGCCAGAGGTCCTGACGCTCACGCTCACGGCGCTGTTCCCTACACACACACACACACACACACACACACACACACACACACACACACACACAAACAAACATACATGAACATACAAGTACATGCACACATTTAATGAATGAATTTAATGAATGAAAAAATCTAAAACTTGAAAAGGACAAGAGCTACATACACAATCTTCAAACCCAACTGAACATACACACAGATACTTAAAACACACACACACACACACACACACACACACACACACACACACACACACACACAAAATGCTCACTTCTGTTTCTCTAGTTTGTAAGAGGAAGTGAGGTCATCAAACAGGGTACTGTTCATTTCCATGAAGGTCTTCAGAACATTGTAGATCAGAGACACAATCATCCTGCATCAAAAACAAACAAACAAACAAACAACAAACATTCTTAATGAATGGAATTAACCATACAGTAATTTCCTGTGTATTTGCCACATTGTTGCCACAAGCTGCAGGCCAGTGTTTTATGCAAGTTAAAAGAAACAAAACCATATTAATACCATATTAACTGCCCACGTGTATTAACCTCATAGCTGAAGAAATGTAACAAAAATCTATGTATAAGCTGCAGCTAATAGTACCTTCAGATGTGTTCAGCTATATTTAGATTTATGTTTCATTACAACATTCTATGAGTATGCCTTAACAAAACCACTGTTCTTTCATCACCATCTGGACACTATGGGTGCCTCTCATTTGGTCTTGTATACACCCTCCCTTCCTTCCTCGATCCTCGTCCTCACTGATCTAGATAAAGAATGATGGGGCAGCAACAATGGGATAGTCTATCCAGTGTTAGTTACAGATCAGTGGGAACGGCCCTCGAGGACCGAGCATCGAGGAGAGAGTTTGAGAGCCACCCACTGGCTTATGCTCTCATATGCTGGCTTATGCTCATGGCTCATAGGGTTGAGAGGTCAAAGTTGAGAGGTTACTGACTGGTTCCAGTGCTCTTTGGAGACTCTGTAGAGGGTGGCGAAGACCAGTGGCAGGATCACCTGACAGTTCTCCTCGATCAGACTCAGAATGTACTCATTGTTCCAGAAGTACAGAGCTCTCTCCGCCACCTGGAACACAGAGGCACAAGGGGGTGGGGAAAGAAAGAATGAGTAACAGGACAGAAGATAGGAAAAGACGGAGAATCAAAAAGAGAAAATAATGAAAAGCCTTAAGGCCTTAAGGCCGTGACCAATCGGCAGAACAGTCAGACTAATCAGTCGGGTCCGGTCTCCCGGGGTCTGTCCAAAAAATGCCACGGAACACACCGAAGCCACGCCGAGCGTACGTTCCGCGCTTGCGCGAGGTGTGATACGTTTCCATAACACCAGGCTTCAGCGGCGAGTCTAGTTAGTTACCAAGATAAATCATAGAAAGATTCACCAATGGAACGAAATGGCACTAGTTTCGGACTTCTCTGATTAAGCAATAAGAAAATATAAACATACATTTATATGATGTACTATTTCATTGTCATTGCTTGTGTGTGATGCAATGACACACTCTCTCGGGCTCTGAATAAATAAATAAATAAATAATGAATTATTTATTTTGCCCGTTAACTAGCTAGCTAACGTAGCAAGGACTTTGATTAAACTTCTATATTGTTGCAAACTAACTTAAGGTAACACAAGTTCTGCAACTGTGTGGTAGTCTACAAGATCTAGCAAAAATAAGGATAGTTTATCAAAATGGGTTCATAATTTACATCGCTGAATGGAGGGCTAATGGTTAGTTTAACCAAAGCTTGCTACCTATGGTCATACTAAGCCGAGATGTTTTAAAGGTCAAGTAATGATTCCCACAAAAGGTTCCTGATATTTGACTGAAACAGCCAATCAACTGCCCTCTGTACTCCTGACCCTGAGTGTTGATTGGTACCAGAATGTTTGTTAAGCATGCTGATACACACTGAACAAAGAGCGAACCAAATCTGACCCAACATGTTTACTGGGTTGGAATAGCAGACTGCACCTTTAAGGAGTGCACTGGAATAGCACACTGCACCTTTAAGGAGTACATTGGAATAGCACACTGCACCTTTAAGGAGTGCATTGGAATAGCACACTGCACCTTTAAGGAGTACATTGGAATAGCAGACTGCAGCTTTAAAGAGTGCATTGGAATAGCAGACTGCAGCTGTAATGAGAACTTTGGAATAGCAGACTGCAGCTTTAAAGAGTGCATTGGAATAGCAGACTGCAGCTTTAAAGAGTGCATTGGAATAGCAGACCGCAGCTTTAAAGAGTGCATTGGAATAGCACACTGCAGCTTTAAAGAGTGCATTGGAATAGCAGACTGCAGCTTTAAAGAGTGCATTGGAATAGCAGACTGCAGCTTTAAAGAGTGCTTTGGAATAGCACACTGCAGCTTTAAAGAGTGCATTGGAATAGCAGACCGCAGCTTTAAAGAGTGCATTGGAATAGCACACTGCAGCTTTAAAGAGTGCATTGGAATAGCACACTGCAGCTTTAAAGAGTGCATTGGAATAGCACACTGCAGCTTTAAAGAGTGCATTGGAATAGCAGACTGCAGCTTTAAAGAGTGCATTGGAATAGCAGACTGCAGCTTTAAAGAGTGCATTGCAAATTAATTAGAGAGAACATAAATAAAAGACAGCACAGGGAGACGCAGGGCGATCTGTTTGAGTAAGAGATGCTGTGTGTGTGTGTGTGTGTGTGTGTGTGTGTGTGTGTGTGTGTGTGTGTGTGCGCGCGTGAGAGAGAGAGAGAGAGAGAGTGTGCGTATGTGTGTGTGTGTGTGTGTATGTGTGCGTGAGAGAGAGAAAGAAAGAGAGTGTGTGTGTGTGTGTGTGTGTGTGTGTGTGAAAGAGAGAGAAAGTGGGAACCTGGAAGTGCGGACTGGATATGCAGAGTGCGATCTGCTTGAAGAGTTTCTCTTGCACACGTTGGAACTGAGTGGGCTCAATTACGTCCAGAATTTCCTCCAACTCCCCCAGTAGCATCACCTGCACACACACACACACACACACACACACACACACACACACACACAGAGAGAGAGAGTTCTAGAACATACAACTCACTGCCACAACAACGCTGTGTCATGGGCTGAGCACCTCAGAATAGACTTTACTGCTGATATGAGAGATATGTAATTGCCAACTAGTGACAGCAGGTATTTAAACAGTCTTTAAACAGCATTATGGCTCTTATTTAGACGGGAGGAACGTCCTCGGCAGCACACAAGTTCTAAAGAGGGACAATCCAAAGCGCTCCGCTACACCCTAGAATGAGCATGTCACAAAGGTGATGATCCGTGGTAATGGGGTGATCGCCATGGCAACAGCACAACAGAACACCAATGGAATCCCAGTTGGCCCTCACCTCCTTCTGCGTACACGTCTTTGGCCAGAACTTCAGCAGACCTTCAATAATCTGACGGGAGACAAACAGCGCCGTCATTACTGAGTTATTCTCTCACACAAAGGACTTCAACTCCGGACAATAGCACGCTGTTTTGTGCTGTGTGTGTGTGTGTGCTCTCTGTGCTGTGTATTGTTTGATATGTAACATTCTGTTATGTGCTGTGTGTGTGTGCTCTCTGTGCTGTGTATTGTGTGTAACATGCTGTTATGTGCTGTGTGTGTGTGTGTGTGTGTGTGTGTGTGCTCTATGTGCTGTATATTGTGTGATGTAACATGCTGTTATGTGCTGTGTGTGTGTGTGTGTGTGTGTGTGCTGCGTATTGTGTGGTATGTAACATGCAGTTATGTGCTGTGTGTGTGTGCTCTCTCTATGTGCTGTGTATTGTGTGATATGTACCGTCAGGCGTAATCTGGAAGTCAGATGTGTGTGTTGTCTGGGCATGTTGTGTGAGGCGAGGGCACTTACGTATTCTGTGACCGTGGCGTCCTTCTCCATGAACTGCACCACGCAGTAGGCCAACTGAAACAACAGCCACCACAAAACACAAAACAAATGCTTCACAACATGCCACACGGTTATTCAAACAAAACTGCTTTATCAGGACAGAAGAGGTTGGGTTGGTTACTTCTCCCTCAGCATGGGGTGGAGCACGAGAATCTTAAACATGTTAAAGGATTCAACTGGCCAGTTAAAGATGTTTAAACATTAGAACATTATATTTTCTTAAACATGTTAAAGGATTCAACTGGCCAGTTAAAGATGTTTAAACATTAGAACATTATATTTTCTTAAACATGTTAAAGGGTTCAACTGGCCAGTTAAAGATGTTTAAACATTAGAACATTATATTTTCTTAAACATGATAAAGGGTTCAACTGGCCAGTTAAAGATGTTTAAACATTAGAACATTATATTTTCTTAAACATGTTAAAGGGTTCAACTGGCCAGTTAAAGATGTTTAAACATTAGAACATTATATTTTCTTAAACATGTTAAAGGGTTCAACTGGCCAGTTAAAGATGTTTAAACATTAGAACATTATATTTTCTTAAACATGTTAAAGGGTTCAACTGGCCAGTTAAAGATGTCCACTGCACAGCACTGGTTTATCCCCCAACATATCTGTGCTTGGATCACATGAGCATTTGTGCTGCTAATATGAAAGCTAGCCCGTTAGGGGTCAAAGTGCAGCTCAGTTGTATTTTTCATGCCTGCCTGCCTGCTCACCTGACATCTGACATGGGCACTCCGTCCCTGTGCCAGAGCAGGCTACTGTTGCACCTATATGTTCCTTTAATGGGGCGGATCAGTGACCACTCAGCCCACTCTACAGTCCTGTCTCAGGCGCAATACCCTGCTGCCGCCACTAGGAGGAGCTCAGGAGTAACGTGCTGCAGCAGTTAGTCCAGCAGTGTTCTGCCCTCACAGGTGCAATGGCCTGCTGCCACCACTAGGAGGAGCTCAGGAGCACGGCTGCATTCTGACCTCACAGTCACACCAGTCACTCGCCCCTCCTGATCAGGCAGCAGGCAAGAGGCTCCGCAGAGGGGTGTGGAGGGTGTGTGTGTGTGTGTGTGTGTGGCAGGGTGTGTGTGTGTGTGTGTGGGGGGGGGGGGGGGCAGGGTGTGTGTGTGTGTGTGTGTGTGTGGGGAGGGGGGGGGGGGGGGGTGACCTCTCATTCAGACAAGCAGGAGGGGAAAACAGGTCTGAAAGCATTAGACATGCAGCTAGCAGCTTCCTATCCTCTCTTTACTCCTCTCTCTCTCTCTCTCTCTCTCTCTCTCTCTCTCTTTCTTTCTCTCCACTCCTCCCTCTCTGTCTCTCACTTTCAATCTCTTCACTTACGTCTCTCTCTCACTCTATCTGTGTCTCTCTATACACACACTCTCTCCTGCCTTTCATGTTCTCTACTCTCTTACTCCCCCTCTCTCTCTCTACCCTTCTCTCTCTCTCTCTCTCTGTACCCCCCCCCTCTCTCTCTCTCTCTCTCTCTCTCTCTCTCTCTCTACCCCCACTCTCACTCTCTGTACCACCCACCCCTCTCGTCTCTCTCTCGCTCTCTCTCTCCCTACTCTCTCTCTCCCTCTCTCCCCACTCTCTCTCTCTCTCCTCTCTCCCTCTCTCTCTCTCTCTCTCTCTCTCTCTCTCCCTCTCTCCCCACTCTCTCTCTCTCCCTACTCTCTCACCCCACTCTCTCTCTCTCTCTCCCTCTCTCTCTCTCCCTCTCTCTCTCTCCCTACTCTCTCTCTCTCTCCCTCTCTCTCTCTCTCTCTCCTGCTGAATTATGTATAGAGCAAGAGGAACAGGAGAGGGAGATGTGGTGGAATGTAGGCCACTTTGGCACTGACTACTTTCTCCTGCACCAAAAACACTGACTGTCAAAATCACTCACAGCACAGCACACACACACACACACACACACACACACACACACACACACACACACACACACACACACACACACAGCACTAGCTGACTGTGTCTTTCACAGTGCTTACGTTCATTAGCAAACATCACACAGGAGCTCAAACGCACAAACAAACAAAGACGCAAAACACAAACACGCAAACACACACGCCAGGACCAACCAATCACAGCTCACACAGTTGATGGCCATATGTCCACACACACACACACACACACACACACACACACGTAGGCATGCACACGCACACGTACAACAGGTTGAGTGTGACCCATTCTATAGTCAGTGTGGGTATTAACCTTACATGTATAATGTCTCCCACTTCCCTTCTGCTGTCTTTAGTATTAAACTGGTGAACACAGATTCCTCTAAAAATGCATCAAAACAAACCCTCTAGTTATCACTCAGCTCCTTCCGGCTGGTCCACAGTAGTCCGACTCCCAGCCCTGTACCCCTGCCCCCCTCCCCCTCCCCAACCACACACACACACTCCCAACCCTGTCCCCCTCCCCACCACACACACACACTCCCAACCCTGTCCCCCTGTCCCCCCATACACTCCCCACCACACACACACTCCCAGCCCTGTCCCCCTGTCCCCCCATACACTCCCAGCCCTGTACCCCTGCCCCCCCTCCTCCTCCCCACCACACACACACACTCCCAACCCCATCCCCCTCCCCACCACACACACACTCCCAGCCATGTCCCCCTGTCCCCATACACTCCCCACCACACACACACACTCCCATCCATGTCCCCCTGTCCTCACATACACTCCCAGCCATGTCCCCCCTGCCCCACCACACACACACTCCCAGCCCTGTGTCCCTGCCCCCCCCATGCGGGTCCATTCAGTGGCGGTGTAGTCATGCGGCTAATGTGTTTTGCTGCCTCCGTGTTAATTGGGCCCTCTGTGCAGCCGCTAACCAGTGGGGCTGTGTCCCCCTAATTCCCTTAGACCGTGTCCCCCTAACTCCCTTAGACTGTCCCCCCCTAATTCCCTTAGACTGTCCCCCCCTAATTCCCTTAGACTGAGTCCCCCTAATTCCCTTAGACTGTGTCCCCCTAACTCCCTTAGACTGTGTCCCCCTAACTCCCTTAGACTGTGTCCCCCTAACTCCCTTAGGACTGGGGCTGTGTCCCCCAACTCCCTTAGACTGTGTCCCCCTAACTCCCTTAGACTGGGACTGTGTCCCCCAACTCCCTTAGACTGTCGTCCCCCAACTCCCTTAGACCGTGTCCCCCTAACTCCCTTAGACTGTGTCCCCCTAACTCCCTTAGACTGTGTCCCCCTAACTCCCTTAGACTGGGGCTGTTGTCCCCCTAACTCCCTTAGACTGTGTCCCCCTAACTCCCTTAGACTGGTGCGTGCGTGCGTGTGTGCGTTTGTGTGTGTGTGTGCGTATGTGTGTGTGTGTGTGCAGCGGGGTGTCTGATGAGTGCCGAGGGCTTCATTTCTCTTTAGCGCCTCACAGCAGACAGACTAACTAAGGAGGCTTTGTGAGGAGGAGCTCACATGTCTGGCAGCTAGCACGCACGCGCACACCACACACACACACACACACACACACATACACACATACATATACACACACACAACAGTCACTCACTAGCAAATACACGGGGACTGTCACATGGCCACACACACACACATGCATACACAAACAACACGCACACAGACACACACAGACACACACACACACACACACACACACACACACACACACACACATTAACACCCAATTAATACACAACTCTACTCTTAA
>NC_084998.1:3054273-3069273 GCF_963854185.1 Sardina pilchardus
CTGCCCCCATCTCTCTCAGGCCGTATCCTGGCCGCTCGTGCTACAGCTGGCTTAAGTGCTCCCGTCAGTCCGGATCGAAGTGCTAACTCCACTAAGGTTCACACAGAGTTCAGATAAGAACCAGAGTGACAACCGCATTCTGCAGGTGGAATATGATTTGCAGGAGGCGTGCACAAGATCTGCACTGGAGAACAAGCGACTGGCCCTGAAACTCGCCGTGAAACGCTAGAGTCCTGTAGAAGTTGAGACACATTAATAATAACAATTGATTTAAGGCCACATTAACACCCACACAAACTTGATTGGCAATACTCTGAGGCTGGGGCATTTCCTACGAGAGCCAGCATCCAGCATCCAGCAGGGGCACATGTTGGGCAGCGGGACGTACGCACAGGAAGAAAGTTGAGGTGCGGTTAACTTTATGGTAATGACCCAGTTCCATTTGTTAACTTGTTGGTTTGGTATGTGTAATATTTGTGAATAAAAGTGTTTCAACTAGTCATAGCCTAGAAGTAATCATAAGCTGTAATCTGTATTTCATTTCTTTATTTATGGATGACGGTATCCAACGTGACTCAAAGATAGCAACTGCTTGGAATTGATCTGTAGAGCTAATCATTCAAACACCATGGGTGCCTCTCAACATGCCTCCTCGATCCTCGATGCTCGATCCTCGAGGGGCGTTCCCACTGATCTATAACTAACACTGGATAGACTATCCCATTGTTTCCCCCCCATCATTCTTTATGTAGATCAGTGAGGATCGAGGCATCGAGGAGCGAGGGAGGACGTATAAACGCTGCATGAGAGGCACCCAATGCGTGTCCAATACTACTGACTCCATGAGGGAGCACTGAGGAGCCCGGCCCACCACTGAGACGGACACACAAACTACAGTGGCCCTGAAGCGCCAAACACAACGATAAATTAAGAAAACAGAGCTGTATCTAATTAAGCGAGGGGGGATGAACGACAGACAAGACAAGAAAATGGAAAAGAGAGAAGAGAGGTCCTCAGTAAAACAGGAGGAAGAGAACGGAAGGGAAAGAAAGAGAGAGAGAGAGAGGCAGAGTTTGATGAAGTTACGCAGACGAAGGTAAACAAAGAGACAGATGGACAGATGAGAGGCTGGTAAATAAAGGAAGTGTGAGCCAGCTTGTAGTTTATAGGAGTATTAAAATCACACTGCTGCTTCATTAGGAGTATTAATATCACACTGCTGCTTCATTAGGAGTATTCTTATCCCACTGCTGCTTCATATATAGGAGTATTAATATCACACTGCTGCTTCATTAGGAGTATTCTTATCCCACTGCTGCTTCATTAGGAGTATTCTTATCCCACTGCTGCTTCATATATAGGAGTATTAATATCACACTGCTGCTTCATTAGGAGTATTCTTATCCCACTGCTGCTTCATTAGGAGTATTCTTATCCCACTGCTGCTTCATATATAGGAGTATTAATATCACACTGCTGCTTCATTAGGAGTATTAATATCCCACTGCTGCTTCATATACAGTATAGGAGTATTCTTATCCCACTGCTGCTTCATATATAGGAGTAATAATATCACACTGCTGCTTCATTAGGAGTATTAATATCCCACTGCTGCTTCATTAGGAGTATTAATATCCCACTGCTGCTTCATTTACAGTATAGGAGTATTCATATCACACTGCTGCTTCATTTACAGTATAGGAGTATTCTTATCCCACTGCTGCTTCGTTTAGAGTATTAATATCACACTGTTATAGGAGTATTCATATCACACTGCTGCTTCATTTACAGTATAGGAGTATTCATATCCCACTGCTGCTTCGTTTAGAGTATTAATATCACACGGTTATAGGAGTATTCATATCACACTGCTGCTATTTTCAGCTTCCAGCTGAGCCCTCTCCCCTCCCCTCTCCTCTCCCCTCCCCTCCCCTCCCCCACTCCACTCGTCTCTGCTTCTCTTCTGATCCTCTCTTTCTTAAGTGTCCATCCTGTCCTCGTTTGACTTCCCCACTGAGAGCGTTCATCAGGCCGCCACCAGAGAAGCGCTCCTGTCTGCTGCGCGCCGGTTATGAAGGCAGCCAGGAGGGAGCAGGCTGCTGCTGCTGTCATTATTATTATTATTATTATCATCAGGATTAATCCACTTCTTACACAACTGCTCCTCCTCTACAGCACAAGGACACACCTCCAGGCATGTCCAACGGTAGTGTTTTAAGACAAGTCCACAGACTGGGAGGAGATGTTCATTCTTCTTCTGGGCAGCAGGTGGCTCACAACACAACACAGCACAGCACAGCACAGCACAAGACACAACACAAAACAACACAAGACAGCACAACGCAACACAACGCAACGCAGCGCAACGCGCAACACACAACACACAACACACCACACGAGTGCAGACCGACAGGTCGGGTCGGGTCGGGAGCTGAAGCCGAGCAGAGAGAGCGCTGCTTTTCTTCAGCTCATCAAGCACTGTCATCAACACACCACACAGCCAGCACTCGAGATGAAAGGAGCAGCAGGAAGGGAAAAACACACACGCAGACGCACACACACACACACACACACAGACGAGGAGGAAAAAAGATGGCAAGCCGATGACAGACACACACAACGAAAACATCAAAACACCACGGCAGCAACCACGAGGGAGTTGGCCTGATTTTGAAATCTTTGAAACTGCATTAGAAACATTTAATCACACCATCTGAACACATGCAAACTGACTCCACACTCACACAAACACAAACACACACGTTTGTTGGCTATCTGTTTGAGCACTTCTGAAAGGCTCTTCAGAGTGAGAAATGTCAGATCTAAAGTGGGGAGCGGACGGCAAGCAGTCGAAATTAAGCACACGCTGTCAGAGAGAACTGTGGTAAACGAAGCGTCTGAGAGCGCACACACACACAACACTTCAAATAAAACTGAGCACAGGCAACTTGGGCCTGCACTTACACACACACACACACTCCTTAACTGACCAGCAGTCCGCTCTACAGGCTATTAATATCCATGAGCAGAGCAGAGAGTGTGGCTGGGGTCACAACAGTGCAGAGAGAGAGAGAAGAAGAAGAAGAAGAGAGAGAAGAGAGGGGGAACAGAGTTAGAGGGAGATTAAAAGTTAGGTTTGAGGGAGAGAGGGAGCGCGAGAGAGAGGGAGAGAGAAAAAGAGAGAGAGACAGAGACACAGACAGAAAGTAAGACAGGCAAGAGAACAAAAAAAAGAGAGAAAGAAAAAACAGAGACCTGCACAGTTTGAACAGAGACCAGCACAGTCTTCAATGCACTGCCTGTCTGTGGGACAATGCCTTACATAAACCAGTCAAGAAGAAAAACTAACACGCTCAAAGGAGCTGAAAGACTAGCATACACACACACACACACACACAGTCAAGCATAAACTTTAATCCTGTGTAAAATGGCGCAACACTCCCAGGCTGCCCGAAAGGGCCAAGCCTATACGTACACCCTGCTAGACTGGAAAGGCTGGTCTGTGTGTGTGTGTGTGTGGGGGGGGGGGGGGCTGGAGGACTGCTGGGCAAAAACAGACACAACAGGAGAGGGAGGGAGCCAGCTTGCCAGGGAACGAAAGACAGAGCCAGTTTGACGGAGAGAAAGAGAGAAAGAGAGACAGAGTGAAGCAGACGGAGAGAAAGATAGACAGATCAACCAGGAGACGGAACGGGACATCATGAACCTGAGAGGGAGGACAGACACGGGGACGGAACACACACACGTTCTCCTGCGGCTTCTCCAACAGCAGCTTTTGGACGCAGCACAGCGCGTACAGAACACACGTACACAACAGGGTTCTCCAATAGGACGCAGCATAGCGCGTACAGAACACACGTACACAACAGGGTTCTCCAATAGGACGCAGCACAGCGCGTACAGAACACACGTACACAACAGGGTTCTCCAATAGGACGCAGCATAGCGCGTACAGAACACACGTACACAACAGGGTTCTCCAATAGGACGCAGCACAGCGCGTACAGAACACACGTACACAACAGGGTTCTCCAATAGGACGCAGCACAGCGCGTACAGAACACACGTACACAACAGGGTTCTCCAATAGGACGCAGCACAGCGCGTACAGAACACACGTACACAACAGGGTTCTCCAATAGGACGCAGCACAGCGCGTACAGAACACACGTACACAACAGGGTTCTCCAATAGGACGCAGCACAGCGCGTACAGAACACACGTACACAACAGGGTTCTCCAATAGGACGCAGCACAGCGCGTACAGAACACACGTACACAACAGGGTTCTCCAATAGGACGCAGCACAGCGCGTACAGAACACACGTACACAACAGGGTTCTCCAATAGGACGCAGCACAGCGCGTACAGAACACACGTACACAACAGGGTTCTCCAATAGGACGCAGCACAGCGCGTACAGAACACACGTACACAACAGGGTTCTCCAATAGGACGCAGCATAGCGCATACAGAACACACACACACCAGGCCTCTCCAAAACAGCTTGTGGACGCAGCATAGGGCATACAGAACACACACACACCAGGCCTCTCCAAAAGCAGCTTTTGGACGCAGCATAGCGCATACAGAACACACACACACCAGGGTTCTCCAATATGACGCAGCATAGTGCATACAGAACACACACACACCAGGCCTCTCCAAAAGCAGCTTTTGGACGCAGCATAGTGCATACAGAACACACACACACCAGGGTTCTCCAATAGTAGCTTTTGGACGCAGCATAGCGCATATACAGAACATACAGCTGCCAGGCCCAGTTCTCTACTCTGTGAGCCCGTTCACCCTAACCCAACCCAATCTAACCCAACCCAACCCAACCCATCCCGTCTGGGTCACCACAGCACCTAAGCTTCTCAGGTGCAGCGTGGGAAATTAAAAATATATCAGATGGGATTGCCTGCCCTGCAGAGATTAGTGTGCCCATGGCACAGACACCCAGCTGATCTGGGCTGCTTGACCGGTAACGTAATCCCGGCCTACAGGATGCGGCCCAAAGGCAAATTAGGTTAAGTGTTCGTTCGCTCGGTCTAGCCCTAATTTGGCATCGTCGTTTCTACTTCCTGCTCCTGGCTCTGATGAGTCAAGAGCCGCGCAAATCCCGCCGTCAGGCCACGCCGAGACGAGGCCGTATCCAAACAACAAGCATGACAACACGGTGGGACTGCAGTGCCGAGACGAGGCCGTATCCAAACAACAAGCATGACAACACCGTCAGGCCACGCCGAGACGAGGCCATATCCAAACAACAAGCATGACAACACGGTGGGACTGCAGTGCCGAGACGAGGCCATATCCAAACAACAAGAACGACAACACGGTGGGACTGCAGTGCTGGACATGGACGTTTACTTTCATTTCAATGTTCATTATGCCGAATTTGTGTGTGGTGTGCCTGTGTGTGTGTATTAATAATGATAATGTATCATCAGTATTCATTTTTTTCCCCTTTGCAGTCATAAATATAGTTTCATAGATGTCAATGCATAGGCCTAGCTATGAATTCATGAAAAGGACATTGATAAATGCCAATTCCCCGTTGTTGTACTCCGAATGGCCGAGAGGCACCTCACTACATTATCTGAAGGGCTTCACAACTGAGCCAGCCATTCAAACCTGTTTTCCATACATTTTCCAAAGAATGTCACCAAATCTGGGTTGGGCCACACTGCCTACTGGTAAACTACATTGAGACCTCTCACACTCTTAGTCAATAATCAAGTTGGAGTAGGCTAAATTGGAGAACACCGTGTAACAGGTGGCAAACAATAATGTTGCACAAAGCATGACTAGACTCCCCGTCATTACTGCCAACGCCCTCGGAAACCGAGCAAGGCAAGTCCCGGTTTCAAGGGGCTATTTGTTGGTTATGTAATTAAAGGTCTTCCGATACAACCACTTCATTTGCGGGCGGACGACTCTTCAGAGGAAACAGAAAACATCTCTAACAGTTCCCCAGGGGATATCCTAGCTGGTCTACTAAGTTTGGAACTTCTCAAACGGGGCAGTCAGAGCCGAGCCTGTGTGACTCTGGTAGTTCAGCCAAGACGGGTCGAACCCCAGGACCACCTCGATGGGCCCTCCATACAAGCATAATAGTAGCCTATTTAACCTAAGTATCGATTAGTGGCGACAGTGTTTTGTTGTCCTTTGTGAACCGTACTGTCAACGAAAGAACCTTTGTTGTTGACACTCAAGAACAAGCGAATCATGAATAGACCTACGTAGACTTTAGTTGATACTTATCAAGAGATACTCCTTCAAAGTTAAAAATACCCTCATGTGAATGACACATCAGTCAAAACAGAAACAAACTAACGTTAGCTAGCCTAATTTAGATATTACACCAATTAAACAACCACAGCATGCATAGCCAATCTGGTCTGTCGAATTGAACAGAACATCTTCAGCCACTGGTAACTTGCTGCTGCTATCAGGTTGCTGCTATTCATCTAGGCTACTGGTCTGAATTTGGTCTAAAGAGTTCGTCTGAACATTATCTTTAGACTGTCAAGAACATCAACTGATCACTTGCTTATCTATGAAGTTACGGTTGATGTTGCTGATTTAACTTTAAGTTACACCACAACATCTATTCTGCGGAAGATAGGTTGTGGATAAAGTGAACGTAAACACATCAACTTCGTTGTAACGTTACTATTTAACCCAGAATACGAATCTAGGTTACTGACTTACACACTCTCGCATCAATACCTGACTCCCAACTTAGTGAATGTAAACTTTGTGTCACACATTGAACTAGTTTCGATAGCGACAATAACAACTTCATGGAACATTGTAGCCTGTGAGGATAGCAGACCCAACACTTTCTGAAGCATTAGACTAACACTATCGTTAGCTATTGCTAAAAACTTGGAAAACTTGGCTGACTATGACAAATAGACATTGGGTAAAGTTGAGAAGGCAAACATGTTTTGTAGCAATTGGATCATGACTGGCTTCAAGCTTCAATCCTGTATACCACAACTCGTTAACTTTTTGTGAGCAACATGTAAAATTGTGTTTTAACGTTAGCTAATTCACATAGCTAGCCTTATTAGCAAGCAAGAAAACTTACCTGCTGACTGGCCGAGTAGTCATTGACTGGTAACAATGGCGTCCGCGTTGACATTTTCAAAGTTTCTCAAGAGGCTGACTGGGCTCAGAAATCCGTTCAAATTTTAATACACATCGAGCATTACTGTCCGGTTCGTATAAGCAAAACAGATTTTCCTCCAGAAGTTAAAATGTTGTATGGCTCATTGGAGTTCCCAGGATACGTGTCGCTTTTGCTTTGCTAGCTCTTGCTAGCAGTCTGGCTAAAGTTTTCAACCGTCTGTGGGAAAAGTCATGGCTTGCAAGCTAGGTGGCTAGTAAGTTTAAACTAACTCCACAAACTTTGAAATTCAGGTGTAGCTCCCAAGCTTTACACTCCTCAGAGGTCAATTCACGAGGGATAATCGGTATGAAACTAACTAAAAGTCAGTCAATGGGTTTCCTGAGAAACCCTTTTTCTCCCACATAAAATGAGAAGACAGGAGGCTGATTCTGCGACAACACCGCTTCAGCAACGCAGACTGTCAATGACAAGAAAAACCAAGCGGAGACGACAGCAAGCTTGTTCCCACAAGTCAGAATGGCAAATCGAGCCCGGGGTCTCTCACTCAGGCCAGGTAGAGGTACAAGTCGGACCACTTCAGGACGAGAAAAATGTTGCTACTCCTGTGTTTTTAAGTGAATATAAGCGAAAACACCAAAAGCGTCCACAGGCAGAATTGATACACATGTAAAATACCTTAAGATACAGGTAGCGTCGCTTGACATGAGCCTAGCTAGCCAAAAACAATAGCTTTGTTTATCTCAGTCACTGGCAGTCATTCGTGCTTTATCAGGGCACAACCTTGGTAGTCCGTCTGCGCCCAAGAGTTTATAAACAAGAACAATAACATCTGACGAGAGCTACACGGTCCAACGTTAGCTGAGAGGTGTTTATTTGTCCACTAACTCCGAGAGGTAGCTGATTTGAAGCGGTAACCGATTGTGTAGGTTATAGATTTGTGCTAATTCATAGTATGTCCAAGTTTAAGGATGAAACATCTGATTTCGTGCCCTTGTATGTATTCCCGTATCGGCGAGTCCCTGGGTGTGGAGAAGAGTTGGTGCAGCGTCCGTACGCCGACACCGTCTGACAGCTGATTCAGGCTCTGCGTTGTCTGCGTTGCCTGGTTGACGGCGATGTGCGCAATCCTACGCATATGCAAGAGGCCTCTTTACCTGGGCGTGAGTGCAGACTGCTGACATTTTTGATAGGTGGGGCTTTGACACAGCCAAACCAGGCTGGGTAGTCATGAGCATTAATATTATTATCGACCTAAAAAGCAATGACCTGGACTTCCATAGCTAGATTGATTCATGCCATTATGTGCTGTCTTAAATAGAAAAGGGTAACTAAATAGGTTATCTCAGCAACATGCAGACATTTACGAAATAATGAGAGCTGCATAAAAAAAAAATCCCAAACCTGATTCATGTCACTTACCTACCAGCTAGAGAATTTATTTCAGAAGGCACATGTCTAAAATAGTGAATAACTTACCAAGACACCTGTTACCTGCACTCATTGCCAACTGCATTTGAATTACAACTTTGTGTAGAAACAACTACAAATGTTGTGTTGTGCACTGCCAATCCAGTTGGGGCTAGGTGGACAGGTAGAGGTAAAGGTAAATGGTACACATTGTGTCCCCACACTAGGCTATTTATTTGACCTACTTAACTAGCAAGCTCTCAACATGCTCTTCATAAGCCGAAAGACATTAAGCCGAGAACCAATTTCAAAAGAAACATCCAGCGATATCCTCACTCCCTTGAGAAGTCAGATCAGAGGAAACGTCTATGACCTGTAACACACACTAGCACAAACGTTACCAAGTGTTGTGATCATGAAGATAATATTGAACTGAGTCATCCATTGAAATATATTAGGCTATGTAGCCTACATCAATGCTGTAGGAAAGATATATGCAAAACATGTTAAACATCCAGATAAACAGAATGCATTTACCAAATTTTAAAGTCTCAAGAACACAAGACACTTTGTTTGTGAAATTCTCTGAATTGCCTCTGAATTGTTTGTAGCATTTATGCCTGTCATGAAAGAGAGGGATGTCATTTTATTGGCTGTTGAGCTATCAACATGCTTTCACAAGAATCGCAGACTGTATCTTTAAATGCAGTGTATTGTGGTAAGCAATTTTATCAGTATCTTTATCAGTATTTAATCCTGCCGGTCACAATTGTTTCCGAAAAAAAAAAAAAAATCTTGCTCCTGTGCCATTAAACATGTACTGTATGAATTATCAAGATACATGATTTTGATATTTTCATGTCTGGGAAAAAAATGGGATTAAATTGTTTAAGCTGATGGGCAGCAAAATGAGACCGGTACGTCTGTGCAGTGTGCACTGAGATGCGGCCTAGTAGCCTACACTACTCATCGTGGTGATTTGAGCACCGCTGCTCTGAAGCTGCTGTCCTGCTGTAATATTCACTCTTATCAACACCCTCAGAGCGCCTGCTTTCCATCCACGTCCCTCTGCGGCCGCACTAAAGCTAACAATCTAGCCAGGCTAATAGCAGCGCTAGACAATCAGAGTCCTCAAGATGTTGGGTTTTAGGGCTCAGCACATCAGACAGCACCCCATACATCATGCATACTTAATACCCACATGCATACCCATGGGGACCACATGTATAGGGTACTCAGCACCCACATGCATACTCATCCATGGGGACCCCATGCATACTGAGTACCCATGGGAACCACATGCATACTTAATACCCACATGCATACTCATGGGGACCGCATGTATACTCAGCACCCACATGCATACTCATCCATGGGGACCACATGCATACTCATCCATGGGGACCACATGTATACTCACTACCCATGGGGACCACATGTATACTCACATGGGGACCAGGTGCATACTCATCCATGGGGGCCAGTGTTCAAGCGTGACCTGAGGTCATTACCCACTGCTCTATCATATTAGTGGTATTAAAATGCCGCATTCGGATCTCTGAGATCTCATCTCCAATACGGGTGTGGAACTTATCAGGGACTTATCTTAGAACTTATCTGGATTACTTGTAGGATCTAGATCAGGTGTGGATTAGTTCTAGGATCTAGATTGGGTGTGGATTAGGTCTAGGATCTAGATCGGGTGTGGATTAGTTCTAGGATCTAGATGAGTCGGCTGTATCTGGACCATAGATTGTGGCAAGAAATGATGAAAAAGGCACGCAAGTGAATCTAAGTAGGTCTCCTGGGCTCGCTTCTCTGAAGAGGAGATATTTATACTGCAGCAGTGCTGCAACGCTTTCATCTCAAGTGTGCTGTCTGGATCAGAGATAAATAATTCACTCAACACAGCTGTTCCTGAAGGATTTCTAGTAAAAGCATACTGACACAGTGATACAGCAAGCTGTCTTATTGTCCTTGTGTTACAATTCTTATCTTTATCATTAAACTGGGTTATGCTACAAATAGACTCGGGATAAGATAGATGTGTGGCCTTTTGTTTAGCACAAGAATGAAGTTGATATCAATCATAACACCATCTCAGTAGATTCAATGTGTCACTAGAAAAACCTGTGAACCTTGACTAGGCCATAACAATGTTGCTCTTTAATAAATTCTACTTTATTTGATAAGTTTTTGTATCATCTTTGCAATCTGAAAATGTGACACATGTGTATACAGTCGTTGAGTACGTGCTGTGCTTGTCAATGTTCACTTGTAGTTACATGGGGGAAAAAATGTAGTGCAGACGCTCTTGTGTGAATGCGATAGTTGAGGGTTTGCTGCCACCTATCGGCAATACTGTTGTACGTGTCTGAGTCCCACTGTTGGTGCTGCTGACGCGCATCACCAGCGAAGACCAGTGAATCTTCAGCAATGTCATCCTGAATGATTTTGCTCGCTAAAGATCAGGTTACGTGATTGTAAGTCCGGAATCGATGCCGTAGCCAAAACAAAGTCTTGAATTGCTTGCTGTAATCCGACTATTTTTGTTAACAGCAATCGATTGACAGATGACAGCAAAAGCCTCCTATAAAAATATAGCCTACCATAGAGTTATCATTAAGAATTTCCTCTTCAAAAATTAAGATATCTGTGAGTCAATAAACCAAACACTACATAGACCTGTGTCATGTTTATTTAAAGTGTTTTATATGTTTGGGTTTGGTTGTCCAAATTCTTGTTAAAATGCGTAATTTGGATACACTGTAAACATTGTAGGCTATGGGCTACCACATGTCAGCAAACAACATGATCATTGTCCAATGTGAGGGTCTGCTTTTCTGGAGTTAGGTGACATATGACATGACGTCAGTCCATTCATAAATGACCCCGATGGTCAGATGTTAGGGGTGGTACTGTTTCTCCTCTTGAGAGCTCTCTCTCTCACACACTCACACACACACACACACACACACACACACACACACACACACACACACACACACAGTTGTGCCTTCCTCAATACTTGAAGCTCTATACTTCACTTTATTTTATTCAGGGACGTCTGTCTGCACGAGTCCAAGTCCACTGCCCCTAATGCCAGGCTGGCTCTATGTTGCCGCTTCCTACACGAAGGGATGTATTTTCTTACATTTATAGCCTATGTTGCACATCGCTTGAGTCACATGACCTGTGTGTCAGTGGGCTATGAACCGTGCTCAAATTTGCTCTAAAAATAGGTTGGCATTGGCTACTCTACACGCCTACTACAGGCTTGAGTGGAGACCATGCACCCGGAGCCGGAGCTTTTATGGAGAAATGGACCATTTAAAAAGTCAGTGTATGTGACACAAGCAGTGTTCAGGATGTATTTGTTAGGCTACTTAATGGTATAAGCCTGCGTGCTGGTACGCCGTTCCTCTCAGGCCAGTCACACGATGTGCACACTATTGTCAACCATTCTTTCCATCATTCTGCCTTCTATAATACTCTGCACACGTGCTCCATTCGAAACTTAATTTGCTGGCTCACTTCATCGCGTTCTGATGTCCATTGGTTTGGGATGATGTCATCCACTGTACAAACTCCACCTCCACTTAACCCCCTCCTCTCCTGCCTCCGTCTCGCACGCAATTCATACACAAGCGCACATTGCCACGCGTTGGTACCGACATTGTGGGAGCGTGAGCATTTTATCGACCGGGGGCCACGGTCTCCGCTTTATTTTGTTTGGTTTGCAGGGGTAAGGCTCCCACTTGTCCTGCGTTTCTGGACCGCTGTTAACAACAATGACGCGAAAATACAGGGAATAGATCTCCACAGCCCTGCTCTTTTTACACTGGCACAATGTAAGAATATACGGCATACAAATGCTCCTCACAGCTATTGTGCGGAATCGTCGCCGCCAAACGCCAGCATCGGAATAAACAAATAGCATGACGATACAACGGAAATACCTATTATAACGTAAGTGATCTACTAAATTGTGATTTATTCTAAATTGCCCGTGGTGACTTTATCTGAAGGCGATACGCTCTGCATGAATTGAGCAACATGTTTTTATTTCGTTATTCAGAGGGGTTATTTTACGGTGCTCTGGCACGATGTGTCACCCATATCCTAAAGCGCACACACGCGCCATTGCGCTTATAGGCCAAGCTCATCTCAATGTATATGGTTCTGTTGTCTATTTCCCTGGAGAATGGGTGCTATTTAGCTTAGTGTCGGTGCAATGGTGTCTCTGTCAGCAGCTACTAATATATGATGTACCTTCATCATTTTTTAAAGGCATTGGCTGCATGGCTTCATCCATGCCACTATAAGCCGTAGTAGGTTACTTCACCCCCTTCAACCTCTTGGGTAAAATTCTCTGCAGCGCAAATATGATCTATTATTTATTCGTACAAACCACCGGGGTGATAGTGATATGACAGGCTATCACAGACAGGCACTGATGCTGACGGGGTTTGCCAAAGCGCTGGGCCATCGGGGTTGACAGCGTGACTTGGGAAAACCACATATTTTTGTCAACTGTCAACTGACGTGCGAACCACCAAGCAAGGCTGCAGACAAAGAGCGATCTTTCTACTTCAGCAGTTTCACCTCGGCTCGGCATGTCCCATTTGGTGCCCTGTCCTGCGTGCTGGACATTCTAAATCGGCGTCGCTAGCCAACCCGGTCCGGCTGTTTTCGCTCTCGGCATGAGCATGACCGGGTATGATGATTAAAAAATCGAATTCAATCCTGTGGCTTGAAAACAAACACACGAGGAATGGACTGTGATTCATGTGGTTCCGAATACACACTGATACAGTCACTAGACTGGGTGATGCGCACTTCATATTACTCACGATGCCACAGGTCGTGGTGGTCCAGGTGTAGTAGGCCTACACACACCTGCCTTGACTTAGAAATAGACTATTATATTTATAAGCCCACTTGAGCACTGCATGTTGCTTGCGTTTCTGCAGAGTATCTTAGAGGATAGTTTGCATGCGTCATTATTTGCCATTAGCACTGCAGACTGCGAGTCAACTTCAAAATGAATGTTTACGACATGTGCTGTAGGCCTGCAGTGGGTGTTGTAGTCGAAAACAAGGTGAACGTTTCCGGCCTCTGTTTAGTAGGAGACGCCAAAAGTCACTTACATGCGCCAGTAACGCAGCTGGAAATGTGAAGGAAATTAAGCTTTGCGCTTTAACAATATAAAGTCAAAGATCACCAAGTGTCACCATTATATGTAGCCCCCACACACACAGACAAGTGCATCGACTGACTGGAGGACAGGCATCAAGCCTGCTGGACAATATTGGTTTGATTAGCGTTTGTGATCCGTTTTCAGACATTTGGTCTTGAATTACATTAGAGTAAGAAGTGCGGAAACTGAAGTCTTCTTCGAATAGCCGCACTCCTCTCGGCTCTGTGCAGCGCGCTGGTGGAGGGTAATTTTAGTAGGCTAGTTCTAAGATCAGAGAGGCAGCCATGATTAAGACTCAGCGAGATGAGAAGCGACTGCTGCTTACTTGCCGCCAGTGACACACACCGACCGAGAGAGGAACCATGAACGTAATCATGTGTGGCGGAGCGCGAAATAATTTCAGTCTCTTATGATTCCACCTTATTTAACTTAGGGGCTTCCTCTTTGATTATTGAACATGATTTTCTTGCATCACACATTTAAAGGACTTTTTAAAAAAAGGCCTCCACCTCACAGTAGCAGTGTTTAATAGCTCACAGAAAGCAAAGCAGTGGATTTCATCTGAATGGCGATTTAAACAGCCTCTCTGAGAGCGCGTGAAGGCCAGGAGATGGGGAAGAGCGTGACCACTGCTCCTCAGCTCACTCTCATTCTGAGTAGCCTGGCTATCACCACACTAAGCTCTCTTTTGAGACTGAACATTAGTCTGGGGAGTCTGCATTTTATTTACAGCACAAGAGGCATGATCATTGGGCATGGTTCAAATAACTGTACACATTTGGATAGTCCCTCAACCAATCGGATCATTGATCTGGGTGTGCCTTTTGGATAGTTGGCTAGTTTGTGATTGGACCCAGCAAATGTGGACAGGAAGCAGGAAAGATAGATGTACAGGTTTCCATCCTCCTGAGCTGCAGGACAGAATCCAAATGGCCAGCAGATCAGGCAGGGTTCACCCAACCCAGATTCTGAGCTGAATTAGGAGACATTTCAGAAGTGTGGGCAGTGCGTCAAAAGGCCTTCAGAAATGAACATCCTTCAGCGAGCCCTTCACCAGGGATTAGGCGCATTAAATATACAGCTCAAAATTCACAACCTAAAGCTCAGACTCCAAGTCAGAACCTGAGGCAGCCAAAGCATTTTCTCCTTCAGGAGTACAGGACAGCAGGCCTAATAACTACCACGACCAACACAATACCACTGCATTGCCCAAACAAACAAACAAACAAACAAACAAACAAACAATCAG
>NC_084998.1:3071773-3079273 GCF_963854185.1 Sardina pilchardus
ACCCCTGACTCCCCCAACGTGTGTGTGTGTGTGTGTGTGTGTGTGTGTGTGTGTGTGTGACCCTGAAAGTTGCCACCCAGATAGCAGCTGATGCCGGAGTGGATCTGCCATCTCCAAACCATCACCTGGGCCAGAACAGGGCCACGTCTACATCAGTGTCAGATCAGGGCTCTATATCAGGGCTCTATATCAGGGCTATAACAGAGCCAGATCAGGGCTATAACAGGGCTATAACAGGTCTACATCAGAGCCAGATCAGAGCCAAATCAGGGCTATAACAGGTCTACATCAGAGCCAGATCAGAGCTATAACAGGGCTATAACAGGTCTACATCAGAGCCAGATCAGGGCTATAACAGGTCTACATCAGAGCCAGATCAGAGCTATAACAGGTCTACATCAGTGCCAGATCAGGGCTATAACAGGTCTACATCAGAGCCAGATCAGAACTATAACAGGTCTACATCAGATCCAGATCAGGGCTATAACAGGTCTACATCAGAGCCAGATCAGGACTATAACAGGTCTACATCAGTGCCAGATCAGGGCTATAACAGGTCTACATCAGAGCTATAACAGGGCTATAACAGGTCTACATCAGAGCTATAACAGGGGTATAACAGGTCTACATCAGATCCAGATCAGGGCTATAGCAGGGCTACATCAGAGCCAGATCAGGGCTATAACAGGGCTACATCAGTGCCAGATCAGAGCCAAATCAGGACTATAACAGGTCTACATCAGAGCCAAATCAGGGCTATAACAGGTCTACATCAGAGCCAGATCAGGGCTATAACAGGTCTACATCAGAGCCAGATCAGGGCTATAACAGGTCTACATCAGAGCCAGATCAGGGCTATAACAGGTCTACATCAGTGCCAGATCAGAGCTCTAACAGGTTTACATCAGTGCCAGATCAGAGCCAGATCAGGGCTATAACAGGTCTACATCAGTGCCAGATCAGGGCTCTAACAGGTCTACATCAGTGCCAGATCAGGGCTATAACAGGGCTATAACAGGTCTACATCAGTGCCAGATCAGGGCTATAACAGGTCTACATCAGTGCCAGATCAGGGCTATAACAGGTCTACATCAGTGCCAGATCAGGGCTCTAACAGGTCTACATCAGTGCCAGATCAGGGCTATAACAGGGCTATAACAGGTCTACATCAGTGCCAGATCAGGGCTATAACAGGTCTACATCAGTGCCAGATCAGGGCTATAACAGGTCTACATCAGTGCCAGATCAGGGCTAGGTCTCAGGCTAGGCTAGTAGTCAGCTGTTATCTGGCTAAAGCTTTCCGTTTTCAGTGATTGGATGTGGTGTGTGCGTATGTGTGTGTGTGTGTGTGCCCTATGTGTGTGCACATGTGTGCGTATGTGTGTGTGTGTGTGTGTGTGTACTTCTGTAACCCCAGTGCCATGATAAGCAGGACGGTTGTGGATGACTAACAGAAGTCTGCTTCTGTGCTTCCCTCATCACAATAACGTGTTACTAGCGTGTGTATTAATCACATGTCCGTTAATAACGTGTGTATTAACCATATGTGTGTTAATAATGTGTGTATTAATCGTGTGTGTGTTAATACTGTGTTTGTGAGGACTAATGGACTAAAGGTGGTTAACCCCGTCTAACCCCCTACATGTGATGTGGTGCTGTTTTGTGCTTTTGTGTGATTTCTTTGTGATGCAGTTTAATCATGAATTTATTGATTTATTTATTTCATGTTCAGTATGAGATTTTAACTGATTCTTTTCTGCTTCCCTTCCCTGCTATTGGCTACTCTCTCTCACACACACACACATTCACATTTCTCTCTCTCTCACATACACACACACACACACACACACATTTACATTTCTCTCTCTCACACACACACACACACACACACACACACACACACACACACACACACACATTCACATTTCTCTCTCTCTCTCACATACACACACACAAACACATTCACATTTCTCTCTCTCTCACACACACACACACACACATTCACATTTCTCTCTCTCTCTCACATACACACACACACACACACACACACACACACATTCACATTTCTCTCTCTCTCACACACACACACACACACACACACATTCACATTTCTCTCTCTCTCACATACACACACACACACACACACACACATTCTCATTTCTCTCTCTCTCACATACACACACACACACACACATTCACATTTCTCTCTCTCTCACACAAACACACACACACACACGCACACACACACATTCACACTCCCCCCCCCCCCCACACCCCCCCCCACAGCTGTGCCTAGCCCCAGATGCCTCCTCTGCCTCTTGACGAGCGGATAGTGGTTATTCAGCGCCCCAAGAGTTTGGCCCTTCCCCAGCAGCACGGTGGGAGCAGCAACGGCCACCACGCCCCCCGGAGTGACCTCCTGCCCCAGCGTCCCCTGCCCCAGGCCCGCCTCCACCCGCACCCCCCCGACCCCAACGGGCACCACCCCAACGGCCATCACCCCAACGGCCATCACCCCAACGGGCATCACCCCAGCGGGCACCACCCCAGCGGGCATCACCCCAACGGGCACCACCCCAGCGGCAGCTCTCTGGAATGCAAGCGTCGGTCGCGCTCGCAGAAGGTCCGTGGAGAGCGCGAGCGCGGGGTTGGCTGGGACAACAGCACCAGCGGCGGTCACCTGGGCCCCGCGCCTAGCCACTGCCATAGCAACGGGACGGTCACTCTCGGCCCCAGGCCCCACAAGCACACACACACCATCGACATCCGCCTGTCTCTGGACAAAGGTGGACGCAACAGCAACAGCAGCGGCAGCAACCACGTGGAGAAGGGCCTCCCCAGCAGCCTCACGCGCGGAGGGAGCAGCCGCAGCGGTCGAGGTGGACGGAAGGTGTCCCTGCAGGTGGACCCCGTGCAGCCGGAGCGCAGGAGCAGCTCCCTGAAGAAAGGGGGCGCCGTGCAGAGCTCCCAGAAGCCTTTGCAGCAGCAGCAGCAGCAGCAGTTGGCGAGCCAGCCGCAGAACCAGCTGTGCGTGTCCCCTGGAGGGGTTCTAGAGTTCATCCCCGCGCAGCGTCAGCAGTCCAACAAGACCAGGAAGGAGCGCGAGGCGCGCACCACCCCGACAGCCGCCGTTGCCAACGGCAACAGCCACCCCGGCTCCACCACAGGCTCGCGCGGCAAGCGCGGCCCGGTCTCCAACGGCAACAAGGAGAACACCAAACTGGGCCCGGTGCACCAGCCTGCAGCTCACCCCCACAGCCTGTCCCGCCAGCATGCCTCCTCCTCCTCCACCCTCACCCCCACCCTCACCCCCACGCCCCACGCCGCACTGCTGAGCTCCCTCTACCCGCCTCCTCCTCCTCCTCCTCAGGTCCAGCCCCCCCTGCCCCCGTCCTGCTCCTCCCGCGGGGCCCCCACCTCCTCCTCCGTCGCCTCCTCCACCCCCCTCCCCCTCCCCCACCCGCGGCCCTCCCGCTCCCGAGACCACCACCTCCAGCACCCCCCCCAGCGGCACCACCACCACTTCCCCCCCACCCTGACGCTCCACGGGCTGCCCGCGCTCACGCTCTCTCCCTCGGCCTCGTCGCGCGAAGGCTTCCCCAGCCCCGACCACACCTGCACCATCGACCTCTCCCACCCCTTCAGCTGCGGCTGCTGGAGGCTCGTGCGCTGCCGGGGCGGCCGGAACCACGCTCACGGGCACGCTCACGGGCACGCTCACGGGCACGCTCACGGGCACGCTCACGGACACGGGCACTCGGCGGGCAGCCCGACCCCGTCCTCGTCCTTCTCCAGAGCCCACGGAGGACCGGCGGCGGCGGCTCAGGGGGGCTCGTCTGGCCACGCGGCGGCCCACGCGGGAGCCTCCAGCATGGGGCTGAGGACGCTGGGAGGCTGCCTGTCCACGGGCTCCACCACCAACACGTCCTCGTCCAACAGCACCGTGTCCGAGTGCCGCGCCGGACTCCTGCGTCCGCTCGCCGGCTGCGCGTCCTGCTCCCACGACACCGGCGGCGGCGGCGGCGGCTTCGAGAGTCCGGCCGCCTTCCGGAAGAAGCTGGTGGGGGGATGCCTGCCGTGCGCCCCGTTGGGATCGTCGGCCCCCCTGCGGGCGCTCCAGAGCTGCGTGAGCGGCTGCAACCCCAAGGCCAGCCAGACGGCCAGCTCCACCTGCTCCTACTGCAGCAGCGACCCCATCGTGGTGACCTTTAACCCCCACCGGGGCAAACAGCAGCAGCAGCAGCAGCAGCAGCAGCCGGGGCCCATGCACGGCTCGGGGCGCGGCGGAGGAGGAGGAGGAGGAGGAGGAGGAGGGAGAGGAGGCTTCGCCGCCGGTAACCACGACGACGACGACTACAGCGTGCGCACCATCTGGCCGGAGGAGCTGGCGAAGAAGATGACGCGCTCCAAGACTCACGGCGGCAGCGTCCACCACCCGGGCCCGGCCGGCTGTACCGGCCACGAGCAGAACGGCGGCCACAGCCCCGGCAACCCGGTCATCCTGGACTGCCGGAACCTTCTGGAGCTGACGCGCTCGCAGCTGACGGACCACGCGGGCCGGCGCCGTCTGCAGCAGGGCAAGAGCGCCGTGCTGGACTTCATCGGCTCCGGCGACTCCGGACGCGACTCGCTCAAGCGCCTGTGGACCGCGGGAGGAGACGCGGGCATGATGGGCGACGCCAACGGGCTGGACGACGACATGATGCCGCGCTCTCCGTCCCCGCGCTCCCGCGCCCCCTCCTCCGCTCCGCAGTCGCCCCCCTCCTTCTCCCCCCCGCCCTCCGCACACGGCACCCTCATCAAGCCCAAACCACGCCAGCGCGAGCGCGACCGCGAGGGAGGCCACTCGCTGCCCTCGGCCCAGTCCCTGCACCTGGTCCTCAACTCCCTCAACCAGGAGCAGGATGAGGACAACGGCCGAGGTAAAGCGCTAACACTGTTTTCTTCTTCTCTCTCTCTCTCTCTCTCTTCTTCTCTCTCTCTCTCTCTCTCTCTCTCTTCTTCTTCTCTCTCTCTCTCTCTCTCTCTCTCCTTCTCTCTCTCCTTCTCTCTCTCTCCTTCTCTCTCTCTCCTTCTCTCTCTCTCTCTCTCTTCTCTCTCTCTCTCTCTCTCTCTCTCTTTCTCTCTCTCTCTCTCTCTCTTCTCTCTCTCTCTCTTATCTCTCTCTCTCTCTTCTCTCGCAAACTCTCCCTTCTCACCATTTCTCTTTAGTGTCTATCTTGCTTATCTCTTACCAGGTATTTTTAGTATCTGTCTCTCTTATCTTTTATTAGCTCTTTCTCTGTCGACCTGTCAGTTTTTTTCTCAATTCTTTCTTCATGTATCTTGCTGGTGTTTACAAGGAGTAGTGGTCTAATTGTCACCATGACAGGGCTCTGGTATTAAAGGAGTAGTGGTCTAATCATCACCATGACAGGGCTCTGGTATTACTGTAAAGGAGTAGTGGTCTAATCATCACCATGACAGGGCTCTGGTGTTAAAGGAGTAGTGGTCTAATTGTCACCATGACAGGGCTCTGGTATTAAAGGAGGAGTGGTCTGATCTGACAGGGCTCTGGTATTAAAGGAGTAGTGGTCTAATCATCACCATGACAGGGCTCTGGTGTTAAAGGAGTAGTGGTCTAATCATCACCATGACAGGGCTCTGGTGTTAAACGAGTAGTGGTCTTATCTGACAGGGCTCTGGTATTAAAGGAGTAGTGAGTATCTCTGAAGAGTATGAGGGCTTTGTTGTCGAGCACTCCTTTGTTCCATTATAAATAGCTGTGCTAGTATTAATGTGCAGATATTTATACCTCCTCACTTTCACTGTGAAGCCTTTATTCAGTGGCACTAAGGACTGTTTATATCTTCTCTTTCTCTTTTTCTTTATCTATCTCTCTCTTTCAGTCTCTCCGTCTCCCTCTCTCTCTTTCAGTCTCCCTCTCTCCCTCTTCTCTCTCTGTCTGTGTTGGACACTTTCATTCATTTCCTCAACTGGGTTTGGGTCCATTTGATTTGATTTTGTGCAGTAAAATTAGCCCGTAAAACAAAGCCCTGAAGCCTCTTAGATGAGCCATCTTAGGCCCGCTCCATTTGGCAGTTGGAATCCACCTGTTGTGAATATATATGTGCCCAGAATAGGCTGTCGACTTGATGTTTATGGAGCAGAGTAGCGTATCTAAATCCAGCCTTCATTCGCCTTAATAAAGATGACTTTAGTTACAGTTTACCTGGAGGAAGATGTTACGGCTATTTTGGGGGCTTTTGCCTTTCTTGTGACAGGACAGTGAAGAGAGATAGGCAGTCGGTGAAAGAGAGAGACGGGGTGGGATTGAGAAATGAGCTGGTCCGGACTCCACGCCGGCCCCTGTGGGAAATGAGCTGGTCCGGACTCAACGCCGGCGCCTGTGGGCACTTGGACCCAAATGTGGTACTGTACCCGCTTGTGCCACAGCGCCCCCTGTGGACTGAGGGCTTAAAGGGATAATCCGGAGTGAAATGCACTTTAGATCAATTTTTCGGACTATTGGGAGTACATACGTTGAGTTGACACCAAAATCATGTCATTCGGATGTATTTTGAGAAAGTTCGCGCTCACCGTTTTTAGCCAAAACTCGTTAGCCTGGAAGTGACCGGGGCGTGTCCTTTCGCCGCTACAAAACGCTATTTTTATACCTCTTCTACTGTTCCAAACAACACTACACTTACGTGGTAGTGAGTAGAGGTTCCCTAAAGCCAAACCGAAGTATCCGCACGTCTTTATGTGGTCGGATAGAGAGTCCAGAATGAATTTAATCGAGTCCGTACCTTTCCGGAAATGTTGGTAAAGTGTTGTGAAAACGTTGCTAGCTGCAACAGCGACATTTCCGGAAAGGTACTGACTCGATTAAATTCATTCTGGACTCTCTATCCGACCACATAAAGACGTGGGGATACTTCGGTTTGGCTTTAGGGACCCTCTACTCACTACCACGTAAGTGTAGTGTTGTTTGGAACAGTAGAAGAGGTATAAAAATAGCGTTTTGTAGCGGCGAAATGACATGCCCGAGTCACCTCCAGGCTAACGAGTTTAGGCTAAAAACGGTGAGCTCGAACTTTCTCAAAATACATCCGAATGACATGATTTTGGTGTCAACTCAACGTATGTACTCCCAATAGTCCGAAAAATTGATCTAAAGTGCATTTCACTCCGGATTATCCCTTTAATGTCACACACCAGTAATCATACCCAACAGCCCTGCCTGTGTGTGTGGAGAACACACTATGTGTGTGTGTGCATGTGTGTGTGTGTGTGTGAACACCACACTAGCTGATGCATGGAGTTAACATCAGGATACTCAACAGCATCAGTAAGGAGAAGCATTTCACTGAGATTGTTTGGTGGGTTGGTTGCTATTTAGTTGAAATGAGACGACTACTGCACATCTCCAGAGAGCTCAACAGTGGCGCGCGGTAACCCAGAAGGAGGAGTATCATTTCTGTATGGACCTCACGAGTGTGTTGTGTGGATCAGAAGAAG
>NC_084998.1:3081773-3089273 GCF_963854185.1 Sardina pilchardus
TGCTCCTACAGTTCTTCCACATTAGAGATGTCCTGTCCCCTCTGCACTCCTACAGTTCCTCCACATTAGAGATGTCCTGTCCCCTCTGCACTCCTACAGTTCCTCCACATTAGAGATGTCCTGCAGAACCCTGTGCTCCTACAGTTCCTCCACATTAGAGATGTCCTGCAGAACCCTGTGCTCCTACAGTTCCTCCACATTAGAGATGTCCTGCAGAACCCTGTACTCCTACCTCCACATTAGAGATGTCCGGCCCCAGCCGTGGCGCAACTGGCTGGGGCACCTGCACCGCACGCCGGCGACCCGGGTTCGATTCCCGCCCCGTGGTCCTTTCCGGATCCCACCCCAGCTCTCTCTCCCACTCGCTTCCTGTCATTCTCTCTACTGTCCTGTCCAATTAAAGGCATAAAAAGCCCCAAAAAAATAACCTTTAAAAAAAAAAAAGAGATGTCCTGCAGAACCCTGTGCTCACAGTTCCTCCACATTAGAGATGTCCTGCAGAACCCTGTGCTCCTACCTCCACATTAGAGATGTCCTGCAGAACCCTGTGCTCCTACAGTTCCTCCACATTAGAGATGTCCTGCAGAACCCTGTGCTCCTACAGTTCCTCCACATTAGAGATGTCCTGCAGAACCCTGTGCTCCTACAGTTCCTCCACATTAGAGATGTCCTGCAGAACCCTGTGCTCCTACAGTTCCTCCACAATAGAGATGTCCTGCAGAACCCTGTACTCCTACCTCCACATTAGAGATGTCCTGCAGAACCCTGTGCTCCTACAGTTCCTCCACATTAGAGATGTCCTGCAGAACCCTGTGCTCCTACAGTTCCTCCACAATAGAGATGTCCTGCAGAACCCTGTACTCCTACCTCCACAATAGAGATGTCCTGCAGAACCCTGTACTCCTACCTCCACATTAGAGATGTCCTGCAGAACCCTGTGCTCCTACAGTTCCTCCACAATAGAGATGTCCTGCAGAACCCTGTACTCCTACCTCCACATTAGAGATGTCCTGCAGAACCCTGTGCTCCTACAGTTCCTCCACATTAGAGATGTCCTGCAGAACCCTGGGCTCCTACAGTTCCTCCACATTAGAGATGTCCTGCAGAACCCTGGGCTCCTACAGTTCCTCCACATTAGAGATGTCCTGCAGAACCCTGTGCTCCTACAGTTCCTCCACATTAGAGATGTCCTGCAGAACCCTGTGCTCCTACAGTTCCTCCACATTAGAGATGTCCTGCAGAACCCTGTGCTCCTACAGTTCCTCCACATTAGAGATGTCCTGCAGAACCCTGTGCTCCTACAGTTCCTCCACAATAGAGATGTCCTGCAGAACCCTGTGCTCTTACAGTTCCTCCACAATAGAGATGTCCTGCAGAACCCTGTGCTCCTACAGTTCCTCCACATTAGAGATGTCCTGTCCCTCCTGTGCTCCTACAGTTCCTCCACATTAGAGATGTCCTGCAGGCCCCTGGGTGCACGTGCTCCTCTGTCCTGTCCCCCCTGCGCTCCTACAGTACCTCCACATTAGAGATGCCATTATATCTACATGCTCTCCGGCAGCTGGGAGCTGCCTATTGTGCCATGGTAATTAGCGAGAGCCAAAACCCCTCGTCAGCTCGCATGACAACAACAGCCAACAGCAGATTTGTTTTCGAACACAATGGCCGCACGTATAGAAAAGCTAAATATAATTTATGCAAAGCAGTTATAGTTTATGTCCTGCGCGCGTCACCGACCTTTAATAGTGGATGTCAGCGGCGGATGTTAGGTTGATATAGAAGAAGTGTCTAATTCTAATTTGTTGATATAGGAGAAGTGTATAATTCTAATTTGTTGATATAGGAGAAGTGTATAATTGTAATTTGTCTCATTTTAGCGCAGTTGTGGTTGCGCGTGTAAATGGCATATTTGAGCATGTTTGGCTAGTTGTTCCCGAGTGATTTGAGTGGGAGAGACTGTGCTGAGGAAGCTCACGCAGTGGTGAAGTGGAGCTCTATCATGACTGCAGCAGCCGTAAAGCTGCCTTTATTAACACACTACACTACACTGCACACACACACACACACACACACACACACACACACACACACACACACACACGCACACACACACACACACACACACACAGCTCTATCATTGCTGCAGCAGCCGTAAAGCTGCCTTTATTAATCTCATGGACTGTCTTGTGAGCGGCAACGATAAACGCTTTGATTTAGCAGTAATTAGTCCGCACAGACTCGCACAGACTTGGGAACAGTCTCTCTCTCACACACACACACACACACACACACACACACACACACACACACACACACAATCAAAGACCAGACCACAGCAGACTCGGGAACAGTCTCTCTCACACACACACATGCACACACACAATCAAAGACCAGACCACAGCAGTGAAGAATCCACTGCTGTTAGAAGTTAGTTCTCAAGGGACATGTTAACACTAGGCAGACATACATACTGTACTCATACATAATCACAGACACACACACACACACACACACACACAGCATGTAGGCCTACATATGTAGCCTAAGCATCTAAACTGAAAGCCTACATGTAGACCAAAGGCCCAGTTCAAGATTGTCGATTGAGCTTTTTACCGCCATTCTGCCTTTTATAAACCACAGAATCTTTGTCTATGCATAAACCATATACAATCTATACATAGACCCCATATATGTTATATATAGACAGTAAGTCGGAATGAATGTCCTCATAATCTTTACCAGTACTTCCTAAAAATCTGACTGAAAGTTTACATGAGGATAAGTGATTAGCAGCTAGAGTGTTTGCCCTAAGATATACATTAACTCTGAGTGGCTTATGCGTTAGCCGTGAGATATACATTAACTCTGAGTGGCTTATGCGTTAGCCGTAAGAAATACATTAGCGGTGAGGGGCTGATGCGTTATCCGTAAGATTAAGCGTTTCTGGGGTTTCAGATAAAACAGCTGCCAAGGTCAGCCAGGGGAGACGAACGGAGGCGTGACGCTCTAAACATCAGCGGAGACGAACGGAGGCGTGACGCTCTAAACATCAGCGGAGACGAACGGAGGCGTGACGCTCTAAACATCAGCGGAGCTGCCAATGGGCAGAGCCCACCCTTATCTCTGCAGCTCCGCACGGCACGCCGCTCTCATTTACAACACAAATCTCCACTGTTCAGCGCTCTCCTGCGGTCCTGCGCCCTGATGTCCTGTCCTCCGCGCTCTCCTGTTGTCCTGCTGTCCTGTCCTCAGCGCTCCCCTGTTGTCCTGTTGTCCTGTCCATTGAGTGGAAATCGAGTGTCAGGCTGTTGTTTTGCATGGTGACTTAATGTATGGCGAGTTTTGGTATATAAAAAATGATAAATACAATAAACTGTAGTCAGGATGGGGGAGCTATAGATGGAAAGCATGCACGCAAGAGAGAGAAAGAGAGAGGGAGAGAGAGAAAGAGAGGGACATAAAGAGGAAAGAGAGAGAGAAGGGGGGGGAGATAGAGAGGAGAGAGAGGGAGATGGAGAAGAGAGAGCCGAGGGAATACTAACTGCATGTCTGTCTGGTGAAGAGTGGCTTGATTAAAGTGTGAGAATTAATTAATCAGGTTTCTTTCTCCAAACAAGGTTACTGACACCAAACCCTGACAGCAGGAGATGAAACAGCTCTTTGTATTTAAGGGCCACTACTCAGTCGGCCTGTGATGTATACTTTATGTCTGTTGTTACATAACGGCCCCAACTCTATAGCCCCCCCCCCCCCCCCCCCCCCACTTCATCCTCATCCTCCTTGTCAGATGTCTCCTCGGAGAGAATCAATGATAAATGAGGTTGCGGGATTTCAGAAGTTCCCGAATCTTTCGTCTCTTCTCTTGCTCTCCGTCGTCTCCAGTGTGTGCGGCTGTCCCCTGTGGTGAGGGCAGGATGTGTGCAATTACGTAAGAGCTCCACGACCACCAGAGATTAATGCAGAGAGAGCCTGTCAAACACACGCACACCACAGAGGGAGGGGGGGAGAGAGGGAGGGAGGGAGAGAGGGAGGGATGAGAGGGAGGGAAAGAGGGATGAGAAGGATGAGAGAGGAAACAGCTTCTAGTTTTTAAAGCATCTATCATCATATTGCTAAGTCATACACTCACACACACACACACACACACACACACAAACACACACAAACAAACATTTATATGCACATGCATGAACACAACACTCTCTGTACACACACACACACACACACATGCCTATATGAATACAATACACACATATTATATGTATCATATACAGGGCAGCTTTTTAAACATGATGCCTGGGATGTGTCAATAGAATGTGTTCCTTTTGAATGTGTCGGAGGGTGGGGGGCCGTGAGCCAAGTCAGGATGCTACGTGGGGGAAACGTTTGGGAACCGCTGCTCTACACAACACACACTCTATACTCTAATAATAATAATAATATCTTGGATTTATATAGCGCCTTTCATAATACCCAAGGTCGCTTAACAATTGAGAGGGGGGGGGGGGGGGGTGTTAGGGGTCGAAGGACTTTGTGAAGAGAAATGTTTTGAGGTGCTTTTTGAACATGGACAGGGACGGGGCAGAGCGGACATGGAGTGGTAGGGTATTCCAGAGTGTGGGAGCATTGACAGAAAAAGCCCTGTCCCCAAAAGTCCGCAACCTGGTGTGGGGAATGGCCAGCAGGTCCTTGTCAGAGGACCGCAGGGAGCGTGACTGAGTGTAGGGGTGGAGGAGATCAGTGAGGTATTGAGGTGAGAGTCCATGGAGAGATTTGTAGGTGAGCAGGAGGATCTTGTAGGCGATGCGTGACTTAACTGGCAACCAATGAAGCTGTTGGAGAACGGGAGTGATATGCTGCCAAGGCTTTGTGTGGGTTAAAACCCTGGCAGCTGAGTAATGAACATACTGGAGTCTGCTAAGGGCCTTGGTGGGCAGGCCAGACAGAACACCATTGCAGTAGTCCAGGCGGGAGGTTATGAAGGCATGGATGAGTGTCTCGGTTACTGAGGGTGTGAGTGAGGACCGAAGTCGTGAGATGCTTCTGAGGTGGTAGAAGGCAGACTTGGTGACGTTGTTAATGTGAGACCGGAAGGAGAGAGTGGAGTCAAGGATAACACCCAGGTTGCGCACCTCAGATGATGGGGAAATGGAGCAGCCATCCACGACCAGGGCCAGGTCTCCAATTTTCTTGAGCAGTGGTGCAGGGGCCACCACCATGAGCTCTGTCTTGTTACTGTTGAGTTTGAGTAGGTTTGTGGTCATCCATGATTTGAGTTCCTGCAGGCAGTTGACAAGTTGTGTGGGTGGGAGATGGGAGGAGGGGTTGGTGCTGATATAAAGCTGAGTGTCATCGGCGTAGCAGTGGAAGTTGAGTCCATGTTTACGGATAATATGACCCAGGGGTAGCATGTAAATGGTGAACAACAGAGGACCAAGCACAGAGCCCTGAGGCACGCCATGGTTGACGGGTGCTGGAACAGAGTTGGAGCCATTTAATGTGATGAATTGTTTCCGGCCTGTGAGGTAGGACCGGAACCAGGACAGTGCTGTGCCACTAAGGCCGATGAGTTCAGAGAGGCGATGGAGGAGGATGGTGTGGGAAACTGTATCAAAAGCTGCAGAAAGGTCAAGGAGGATGAGGATGGTGATGAGGCCATTGTCGGCAGCAAGCAGGAGGTCATTTGTGATTTTAATGAGGGCACACACACACAACACACACACACACACACACACACACACACCCAGAGTCCTCCTCCACACCCCTCCCTGTGGTACACCCACAGTATTTCTCAGTTAAAGGTGCATTATCTTTCTGTTGTGATGAAGAAAGTCTGTGCCTAAATAGTCTCTCTCTTCTCTCTCTCTTTTCTCACTCTCTCTCTCCCTGCTTCTCTCAGTCTCTCTTATTGACCACTGTCTGATATTTTTCTCTCTTTCTCTCTCTCCCTCCATTTCTTTCTCCTTCTATGCCTGTCATTCCATCTTCATAATTCTCTCATCCTCTCCACATCCCTTTCTCTATCCTTTCACACCCTTTTCTCTCTTCATTCCTTTATATCTTTCTCTCCCACTCTCCCTCTATTCCTTTCTTTCTCCTTCCATTCCCCATCTCTCTCTCATCCTTTCTGCCTTCTCCCCTCTTTCTCCTCTCCTCTTTCCTTCCCCTCTCCCCCTCCTCTTCTTCCTCCCACTCCCACTCTCCTCCTCTCCTCTCCCCCCTTCCTCCTCTTCCCCCTCTTCTTCCTCCCACTCTCTTCCTCCTCTTCCCCCTCTTCTTCCTCCCACTCTCTTCCTCCTCTCCCCTCTCCTCCTCTTTCTCCTCTTTTTCCTCCCACTCTCCTCCTCTTCTTCCTCCTCCTCCTCTTCCCCCTCTTCCTCCTCCTCCTCCTCCTCCTCTTCCTCCTGCCCCCTCATTGGTCAACAGGTCACCTGACGCTGCCGCTGTCGTCGTCTCTGCCGGCGTCGCTGTCGGACGAGACGCTGATGACCCCAGACGTGGAGAACGCGGTCATCAGCCCCATCCTGCCCTTCCTGTTCCTAGGCAACGAGCGGGACGCGCAGGACCTGGAGCTGCTGCTGCGGCTGGGCGTCACCTGTGTGGTCAACGTCACCACGCACCTGCCCCTCTACCACCTGGACACCGGCCTCGTGCGCTACAAGAGGCTGCCCGCCACCGACAACAGCAAGCAGAACCTGCGCCAGTACTTCGAGGAGGTGTTCGAGTTCATCGGTCAGTGTGTGTGTGTGTGTGTGTGTATGTGTACTTCGAGGAGGTGTTCGAGTTCATCGGTCAGTGTGTGTGTGTGTTGTGTGTGTACTTCGAGGAGGTGTTCGAGTTCATCGGTCAGTGTGTGTGTGTGTGTGTGTGTGTGTGTGTGTGTGTGTGTGTACTTCGAGGAGGTGTTCGAGTTCATCGGTCAGTGTGTGTGTGTGTGTGTGTGTGTGTGTGTGTGTGTGTGTATGTGTACTTTGAGGAGGTGTTCCGAGTTCATCGGTCAGTGTGTGTGTGTGTGTGTGTGTGTGTATGTGTACTTCGAGGAGGTGTTCGAGTTCATCGGTCAGTGTGTGTGTGTGTGTGTGTGTGTGTGTGTGTGTGTGTACTTCGAGGAGGTGTTCAAGTTCATCGGTCAGTGTGTGTGTGTGTTGTGTGTGTGTGTGTGTGTACTTTGAGGAGGTGTTCGAGTTCATCGGTCAGTGTGTGTGTGTGTGTGTGTGTGTACTTCGTTGAGGTGTTCGAGTTCATCGGTCAGTGTGTGTGTGTGTGTATGTGTACTTTGAGGAGGTGTTCGAGTTCATCGGTCAGTGTGTGTGTGTGTTGTGTGTGTGTGTGTGTGTGTACTTTGAGGAGGTGTTCGAGTTCATCGGTGAGTGTGTGTGTGTGTTTTAGGGATGCAACGGTTTTCAATAATTTATTGAACCGTTCGGTTTGGCCTGTTCGGTTCAATAGACTCACCTAAACCGCAATATTTCGGTATACGCGACATTAAACTTTTTATTT
>NC_084998.1:3094273-3099273 GCF_963854185.1 Sardina pilchardus
CCATGTGGGTTCTGATTCTACCCTGTGGGTTCTGATTCTACCCTGTGGCCCACTGTAGCTCCATGTGGGTTCTGATTCCACCCTGTGGGTTCTGACTCCACCCTGTGGGTTCTGACTCCACCCTGTGGCCCACTGTAGCTCCATGTGTTCAGCAACGCCGCTGAGTGAAGAAAACCCAAATGCCTGTTTGACCCCTTTGCACTTTACTCCGTCTGCTTTTTGGGGTTTCCTCCGACACACACACACAAACACACAAACACACACACATACACACCCATGTACACACATACAGTATGTACACACACATACAAACACAAATGTACACACACACACACACACACACACACACACACACACACACACACACTTATTTTCCAGTCTCCTTCACAAAAAAATAGGCATGGCACAAAAATGGGAAGAAATATTATATTTGCCTTTTTATTTCTTATGTTTGCCTTCCATTGCTTTGACCTAAGAGACTTTTCCTGCTGTTGTTTTTTGTTTTTAAAGAACTGCAGTGTGTGGGTTTTGCAGCGTGGTGGTTTTGCTACGACAGGGCACTGTGCAATGGACTGCTGCTCATCTGGCTGAGGCTAAAGACGGACCCGGTCCTGCTCATCTAGTGAGAGACGGACTTGGTCCTGCTCACCTGGCGAAAGACGGACCTGGTCCTGCTCATCTGGCTAAAGACGGACTTGGTCCTGCTCATCTGGTGAGAGACGGACTTGGTCCTGCTCACCTGGCGAAAGACTGACCCGGTCCTGCTCTAGACGTCCAGCTGGAGGAGCGAGAACGCACGCAGGACACTTGGCTGGACTGCTGATGAGGTCCTACGGGGCGACGCGTGTACTGTAGGACTGTGGGACTGTTTTCATCTTCCAAAGTTGTCTTCGGCAGTCAGGTGGGAATGCTGGAGTTGGCAAATGGAGACGTCTTTGGATTGTTTCCTCAAGCTTTTTTTAGTTTTGTTTTGATAATTGAGTGAATTTATTTATAGCCTTGTCTTTTTGTGTTTCTTTTCTTCTCGGGTTGAAAAACAAAGCTTAGAACATCCAAAAGGGAAAACTGCTTTTTTTATGAGTGAAGTGAAGGGCGGCAGAGATGTACACTGCTTTTTTTTTACCAGTGCAAAGAGTGGCGGCTGAGATGTGCAAACTGTACAAAGATGTACAAATCCTCAACAGAAATAACGACACTCCGTATTTTTATGGTGGACTTACTGTGACACGCATGTTTGATTGTTTGTTGATTTGTTTGTTTGTTTGTTTGTTTGTTTGTTTGTTGTTTTTTTTCTATTGGGTTGGAACACCTGCATGTTTTAATGTTTTCTGTATTTTGGCTCCATGGGCCTTTTTATTTCTCAGACGATGCACTCTGATTCGTGAAGAGCTTAATTTAGCCACCGAAACGTGTAGCCACCAATGTGGATGGGTTCTAAACCTGATCTTAACCACCAATGTCGATGGGGTCTAAACCTGATCTCAACCTCATCCTCATCAGCTACAGTAGCTGCTATCAGAGACTGTCATGTTGTGTAAGAGGTTAGTGGAGAGGCCAGTGTCATTTCGTACAGTGTGTGTGTGTGTGTGTGTGTGTGTGTTGCTCCTGTGTTTGTGCGTAGCCTTTACTGCGTGAACAAAAGAGTTTGGCCGCGTAGAGCAGTCTATTCAGTGCAGCGCTTTACTAGAGAGAGGGCTTCCGGCAGTGATCCTGGACACAGTCGAGCTGACCGCCGAGTCCAGCTCCTAATGCCTCGCTGTTTCCTCATTTCCTCTGCAGAACGGAACGGAACGGAAGAGAACAGAATAGAGCGATCTCGCTCTCCTGTCTCCAGAGATATAGTCACTGTAGACATTGTCACTGCACACTTCCAAATGCGCCACTTCCTTAGCGCTCAGGACTGTCAACATGGCTTCATTAGAACAAAATGAATCCTCTGTAGCATTAGCTAGCGCTAACTATTCCCCATCTGTAGCATTAACTAGCGTTAGCCATCCCTTCTCTCTTTCCCTCTTTCTGCTGTTCTTCCGAATCAGTATGCGACTGACCTCTTTTTTCTACTACTATGCATTGCTATGTCTCAACAGTTGGAGATGTAGGGGGTGGGCTGGGAAGTGGGTGGGGAGGGAAGAGGCTAGCAGGCAAGCAAGCTAAGCTTTATCCTTCAGTTCACTGTGAATCTCATTCTTCCTCTCGCAGTGCTCAGAGTTAACCCTCACAGTTCAGGACATGAGGGGAGTCCTGGTAGCAAACTCAAACTCTAGCGGTGGGGTTTGGGCCTGATCAGTAGCAGGTCACAATGCCACATCTACTGAAGTCAACTTTACCTCAGGAGGGCCCTTGATGAGAACAGTGGTGGTGTGCTGAAAGCTAGCTAGCAGTTTGCTGTTAGCAGTGTGTGGTGCCTGAGGCATGTTAGCATACAAAAGCAAATCTGAGCTAATCTGTAAAGTGTATCATAGACACAAAGGCTTCCACCCCATATACATGTGTTTCATTTCAATTTCAGTGGATCATTGTAGACTATAATTTGGCCTAGAAAATGTCAACAATGGTGTCAAAATGGAGAGGTTTGTTTTCAGAGCAGTAGACCACTGATCCCCAGCATCTGTGTGCTCACAGCAGGATTGATGTGATCATCTTCGTAAAGTGGGGTTATCTCTGCGTGACATCGGTGCAAGGTTTGCTTTAAGTGGATTATCTGCGGGCCGTTTAGGGGATTAGATATGTGTGAGATTAGGAGGCTAAGTGATGGCGCTAGCGCCCAGACACACACTAGCGCTGCAGCTGCTGTGGTGCAGGGGTTTCTTGGTGTTCTAAGCCCCCAGCGTTGTCTTCAAGGCAGCACTGCCTGCAAAGGCGCTAGGGTTAGGCATGGGTTAAGGTTAGGGTTAGGCATGGGTTAAGGTTAGGGTTAGGGTTAGGTGCCTTCAAGTCAATGGACGTTGGGGGCTCTTAGCACCATTGATCGCTGCAGGGAGAAGGAGACCAGACAGCCTACAAGGCAGCGCTGGCCAATTCTAGAGCTAGTTCCAGAGTGTGCCTGGTGCTGGCCCACTGCCGGCACTGATCTGGCCCTGATCTGGCAGATACATACTGGGGGCAGCTGGAAGAGCACCCCCTAGAGGTGGGGAACACTAAGATTAAGCAAAGAATAGCAACAAAAGTGTGTGTGTGTGTGTGTGTGTGTGTGTGTTTTCAAGACCTTTTGAGATTATGGTTCCTCCATCTTGCTTTCACCCCACTGGATTGGCAGTGGAATTGAAGCAGCACAAAGGGAGTAGAACCATTTTCTGGCCTGAAGAATTCTTTCTTTTTTCCTTCCTTCCCTTTCTTTCTTTCTTTCTTTCTTTCTTTCTGTCCATCAAAGTGTCATTATGTCTCTCATTCCAACTGATACTGCCAGCCATCTGCTTCAGTGCTGGGAGGTCATGGCCCGACGCCCGCTGCTGCGATGGTGAAATGTGAAGAGCAGGAATATCTTGTCCTGTGGAGTGATCTCATGTCCTGTGGAGGGTGATCTCATTTCCTGTGGAGGGTGATCTCATGTCCTGTGGAGGGTGATCTCATGTCCTGTGGAGTGATCTCATGTCCTGTGGAGGGTGATCTCATGTCCTGTGGAGTGATCTCATGTCCTGTGGAGTGATCTCATGTCCTGTTGAGGGTGATCTTAGCAGTCCTAAGGGGTGATCTCTTATCCTGAGGAGGGTGATCTCTTATCCTGAGGGGTGATCTCTTGTTCTGAGGAGTGATCTCTTGTTCTGAGGAGAGTGATCTCTTGTTCTGAGGAGAGTGATCTCTTGTTCTGAGGAGAGTGATCTCTTGTTCTGAGGAGTGATCTCTTGTTCTGAGGAGAGTGATCTCTTGTTCTGAGGAGGGTGATCTCTTATCCTGAGGGGTGATCTCTTGTTCTGAGGAGTGATCTCTTGTTCTGAGGAGAGTGATCTCTTGTTCTGAGGAGGGGTGATCTCTTGTTCTGAGGAGTGATCTCTTGTTCTGAGGGGTGATCTCTTGTTCTGAGGAGAGTGATCTCTTGTTCTGAGGAGGGGTGATCTCTTGTTCTGAGGAGTGATCTCTTGTTCTGAGGGGTGATCTCTTGTTCTGAGGAGAGTGATCTCTTGTTCTGAGGAGTGATCTCTTGTTCTGAGGAGGGTGATCTCTTGTTCTGAGGAGAGTGATCTCTTGTTCTGAGGAGGGGTGATCTCTTGTTCTGAGGAGAGTGATCTCTTGTTCTGAGGAGTGATCTCTTGTTCTGAGGAGAGTGATCTCTTGTTCTGAGGAGTGATCTCTTGTTCTGAGGAGGGTGATCTCTTGTTCTGAGGAGTGATCTCTTGTTCTGAGGAGGGTGATCTCTTGTGCTGAGGAGAGTGATCTCTTGTTCTGAGGAGAGTGATCTCAGTCCTAAGGGGTGATCTCTTGTCCTGTTGAGGGTGATCTCTTGTCCTGTTGAGGGTGATCTCTTGTCCTGTTGAGGGTGATCTTAGAAGTCCTCCCAGTCTATGCACCAACACCATGGAGGGCATCTGCTGGGCATGAAGGGACTTGCTTTCTGGAAACATGGGTCCTTCCTCCATACCCTCATGCACATGTGTATAGGAGCTGCGGTGGTGTGTGTGCGTGTGTGTGTGTGTGTGTGTGTGCGTGTGCGCGTGCGCGTGCGCGTGCGCGTGTGCGTGTGCGTGTGCGTGTGCGCGTGCGCGTGCGCGTGCGCTTGTATGTTTGGCATCTATGGAGTAACATGTCTGTTGACCAGGTTTCCTCTCAACAATACAAATAAACACTCCATCTCCCAGACCTCCTCATTCTCTTGTTCTTGCTCTCAGTCTCACACACACAAGCACTCTCTTACTGACTCTTTATCTAACACACACACACACACACACACACACACACGCACACACACACACACACACACGTATGCGCAATTACTCTCTCTTTTTAAACAACTCTGACCTCATAAAACGCCTCTCTGCATCTGCATGGTGACTGCAGTGTGTGCT
>NC_084998.1:3109273-3121773 GCF_963854185.1 Sardina pilchardus
GGTACGACTCTGTAGTGGGAACACAAGTGCCCTTTGTTACCTGACTCTCCACAAACATGCTAGTTAGCGGAGTGTGATGATTGGACATGACTCCACCTGCACTAGAACACGTCCAGCCTGTTTTCAAATGTGTGTGACTCTCCTCACGTTCTGACACTCTCAGTATGGGGTATTTATTTATCAGTACATGGTATTTATTTGTCAGTACAGGGTATTTATTTATCAGTACAGGGTATTTATTTATCAGTACAGGGTATTTATTTATCAGTACGGGGCATTAATTTATCAGTACGGGGTATTTATTTATCAGTATGGGGTATTTATGTATCAGTGTGGGGCATTATTGAGACACAGGAAGCTTTATTCTGCTGCCTCCATTATGATGAAGCGCTAGATGATGTAAATATGTGGGACTGACGGGGACGACATGAACCCTCTGAAGCCCAGGTGAGTGTGCGTGTGTGTGTGTATGTGTGTGTGTGTGTGTGTGTGTGTGTGTGTGTGTACGGCGCAAACCCTCTAAAGCCCAGGTGATCCTAACAAGCCCCCTGGGAACATCTCCAAGGAGACGCAGAGCCACACACAAGCTACCTGAGCAACATATCTACTGCAGAAGAGGCAGAAGACACACAACACACACGTACTGCTCTCAGCAGAAGAGACACAACACACACAAAACACACACACAAACCACACAGCACACACACACCTGCTACTCTCAGCAGACGAGACCCAACACACACAGCACAAACACACCTACTGCTCTCAGCAGAAGAGACATAACACACACAGCACAAACAGCACACACACACTACTGCTCTCAGCTGAAGAGACATAACACACACAGCACACACACACACTGCTACTCTCAGCAGACGAGACCCAACACACACAGCACAAACACACCTACTGCTCTCAGCAGAAGAGACACAACACACACAACACATACAGCACACACACACTACTGCTCTCAGCTGAAGAGACACAACACACACAGCACAAACACACCTACTTCTCTCAGCTGAAGAGACACAACACACACAAAGTGAGGGAAGCGGCATTCCACATCATCCCCTGAGAACAGATTTCTCTTCCAGACACACACACACCTCCACTCTTCTAACCTCACACACACCTCCACTCTTCTAACCTCCCACACACCTCCACTCCTCTACACACTCTGTGTCTCTGTGTGGTTATTACATGTGCCCTGCCTGACGACAAGTAAAAGTACCATGTATTGGTTCTACCTGTGCACCTAAAACAGGTTGTTTCACTTCAGAGCTAATGTAGCCTAGCCTGCCTGGCTGAAGAGTTGAGCACACACACACACACACACACACACACACACACACACACACACACACACACACACACACACACGCACACACACACACACACACACACACACACACACACACACACACACACACACACACATACACACACACACACACACACACACACACACACCAACAGGGGCCTAGGCCTGTCAACTATCTTATAAAAGAACTTCACCAAAGTCCTTTTAGGCAAGCCCCCTCACTTGGCGGCCATCTTGCGATGCTGTTGCTATGCAAGTGAGTGGGGAGGCATGTAGGGATTGGCAGGATATGCTTAGAGGCTACTGCCATATTATTGACGTTATAACTAACTCCATGCATTTCTATGGAGTACTCTTTGAGTGCTGTGCCTCCTCATTGGAGTAGAGGGTCTCTGGCTGAGCTCATCAGAAGCAGCTGATTGGTGGGATGGGTTGAGCACATACAGTATGCAGGCAGCTGATTGGTGGGATGGGTTGGGCACATACAGTATGCAGGCAGCTGGTTGGTAGGATGGGTTGAGCACATACAGTATGCAGGCAGCTGGTTGGTGGGATGGGTTGAGCACATATACAGTATGCAGGCAGCTGATTGGTGGGATGGGTTGAGCACATGCAGTATGCAGGCAGCTGGTTGGTGGGATGGGTTGAGCACATACAGTATGCAGGCAGCTGATTGGTGGGATGGGTTGAGCACATACAGTATGCAGGCAGCTGGTTGGTGGGATGGGTTGAGCACATACAGTATGCAGGCAGCTGATTGGTGGGATGGGTTGTACAGTAGGCAGCTGATTGGTGGGATGGGTTGAGCACATACAGTACAGTATGCAGGCAGCTGGTTGGTGGGATGGGTTGAGCACATACAGTATGCAGGCAGCTGGTTGGTAGGATGGGTTGAGCACATACAGTATGCAGGCAGCTGATTGGTGGGATGGGTTGAGCACATACAGTACAGTATGCAGGCAGCTGGTTGGTGGGATGGGTTGAGCACATACAGTATGCAGGCAGCTGGTTGGTGGGATGGGTTGAGCACATACAGTACAGTATGCAGGCAGCTGGTTGGTGGGATGGGTTGAGCACATACAGTATGCAGGCAGCTGGTTGGTGGGATGGGTTGAGCACATACAGTACAGTATGCAGGCAGCTGGTTGGTGGGATGGGTTGAGTACATACAGTACAGTATGCAGGCAGCTGGTTGGTGGGATGGGTTGAGCACATACAGTACAGTATGCAGGCAGGACTTCTACTTTCTAAAGCTGGGTTTCCCCTTCTCTGCCTGGGTGCTTTTAGAGCCTCTTCATGGCAATGGGGGTGTACTGTATACTTAGGCTCCATTTAGATATTTTTGCCTGACATTGCACATCATCTACTTAGGGGGGAATTGCTCCTGCATTGTTTGGCCTATAATCAAATGCCAATCAAATGGCATTAATATTAAATTTGTATGGATTTTGTTTTGAATATTTCAAGATCCAATTTGCTATATCTAGCATATTGCTAAGAATACACACTGCAGTTAGAAGGTAGGGAAGGGGGGCATTTTCGATGACATGCTATTGAGACATAGTAAGATTAATGTGAGAATGTAAAGCACTACACATATTTGGCATATACTGAGCAGTGTGTATTTTCTTTGCTCCCCGCCCCCCTTTCGAATGCAACATTTACATTTCTAGACAAAAAAATATATATTACAAGAGATGTGGGTTTTGAGGGGTACTGCTCCATAGACCTCCATTCATTCTGCACTTACTCGTGAGCGCCCTCATGTGGAATCAGATCGGGAACTGCAACCAGTTCAGAAACCAGAAGTTTCCCCGAGAGTGGAGGTTCTCCCCTTCTTTTCTCATATAGACCTTTTTCGCGGCAGCCATTTTGTCATGGAATACTGGGCATGCGCAGATGTTAGAGAAGTCATTAATTAAAGGGGAACTATGCAAGTTTTTTTAGCTTAATTTTCCTTAGCTTCAGAGTCATTGGAATGGTTATTTGACTTATTTCGGGTTGAATGACAGCTGTCTTGCTTCCCCCTAGCGCCTCTGAGTGGACAAACCACGCATGCAAGTTTTGTGCCTCCATTTCCACTTACAGTAAACTGAACAGAGACTTCATTGTCATGATTGTCACATGTAACACCTGTGCTTGCCCCACCATTTATGTCAAGATGGCAGCTGTGAAAAGCTCTGCTCCGCACTGTATGTCCCTTCTGTCTCCCACTCTTAGTTGACCCTCCACCTACCAGGCTTACCGTATCTATGGTTACTTCCCCACTTTATATACAAATAATGTTGTGCACCATGGTTACTTCCCTACTGTACAGATAACATTGTGCACCATGACTGGTTACTTCCCCACTGTAGATACAAATAACGTTGTGCACCATGACTGGTTACTCCCCTACTGTACAGATAATGTTGTGTACTGTGACTATGGTAACTTATCCACTGTACAAGATAACGTTGCATTCTAAGGTGGAAAGGGGCAGGTCTGACATGTTTCCAGTACTAATTACCAAACAAATATGTCTCGCCCTCCCTCCACCCTCTTTCTCCCCCCTAGCGGTGTGTGTAGTGTGTGTGTAGGGTGTGTAGTGTGTGTGTAGAGTGTATGTGTATAGTGTGTGTGTAGAGTGTGTGTGTGTGTAGGGTGTAGAGTGTGTGTAGAGTGTGTGTGTGTGTGTGTGTGTAGTGTGTAGGGTGTAGAGTGTGTGTGTATAGTGTGTGTGTGTGTGTGTGTGTGTGTGTGTGTGTGTGTGTGTGTGTGTGTGTGTGTGTAGTGTGTGTGTGTGTTGTGTGTGTGTGTGTAGGGTGTAGAGTGTGTGTGTGTGTAGTGTGTGTGTATAGTGTGTTGTGTGTGTGTTGTGTTTAGTCTGTGTGTAGAGTGTGTAGTGTGTGTGTAGTGTGTAGGGTGTAGAGTGTAGTGTGTGTGTAGAGTGTATAGTGAGTGTATAGTGTGTGTGTGTGTGTAGTCTGTGTGTAGTGTGTGTGTAGTGCGTGTGTGTAGTGTGTGTGTATTGTGTGTGTGTGTGTAGTGAGTGTGTATAGTGTGTGTGTGTAGTGTGTGTGTAGTGTAGGTGAGATGGCGCGGTGCTGTTGCTGCAGCAGTCGTGTGCTGTGCCTGTGCCTGCTGCCCTGCATGATGATGGGTCACCTGCTCATCTACATCCTGGTGTCCATCTTCGTCACCATCTCCTACAACAGCAGCCAGGCTCCGCCCCCGCAGCTCCCGCTGCACTTCGTCGCCCCCGGCGCCTCCAAGAACTCCGTCGCCGTGGCGTCGCATCCGCTCGGACCCTTCTGGAACTTACGGCTGCAGGACGGAGCGCTCTGGAACCGCCTGCAGCACCAGCTGGACCGGCGCCACAACCCCATCCTCAGAGTGCGGCGGCGCGGGGGCAACAGAACGCTGGGCGGGGGGGTAAACGGAGCAGAGATGCCCCCCGCGCCGTGCGAGCTGAGGCCCCAGGGGTCGGCCCTGCTGCCGGACTTTAGCGAGCTGCCGCAGCAGATGAGGGACTTTGTGCTGTCCATGCACTGCAGGACCTACCCCCTGCTGATGGACCAGCCGCACCTGTGTGCGCCGCGCCGCCCGCTAGTGGGGCCCAGAGCCCAGGGGGACGCAGACGCACCCACACTGCTGATGGCCATCAAGTCCCAGGTGCCCTTTAATGTGTGCTGCTTTCAGTACTGATCCCAGGTGCCCTTTAATGTGTGCTGCTTTCAGTAGTGATCCCAGGTGCCCTTTAATGTGTGCTGATTTCAATAGTGATCCCAGGTGCCTTTTAATGTGTGCTGATTTCAGTAGTGATCCCAGGTGCCCTTTAATGTGTGCTGATTTCAGTAGTGATCCCAGGTGCCCTTTAATGTGTGCTGATTTCAATAGTGATCCCAGGTGCCCTTTAATGTGTGCTGCTTTCAGTAGTGATCCCAGGTGCCCTTTAATGTGTGCTGATTTCAATAGTGATCCCAGGTGCCTTTTAATGTGTGCTGATTTCAGTAGTGATCCCAGGTGCCCTTTAATGTGTGCTGATTTCAGTAGTGATCCCAGGTGCCCTTTAATGTGTGCTGATTTCAATAGTGATCCCAGGTGCCTTTTAATGTGTGCTGATTTCAGTAGTGATCCCAGGTGCCCTTTAATGTGTGCTGATTTCAGTAGTGATCCCAGGTGCCCTTTAATGTGTGCTGCTTTCAGCAGTGATCCCAGGTGCCCTTTAATGTGTGCTGCTTTCAGTAGTGATCCCAGTCCTTTAATGTGTGCTGCTTTCAGTAGTGATCCCAGGTGCCCGTTAATGTGTGCTGCTTTCAGTAGTGATCCCGGTCCTTTACTGTGTGCTGCTTCCAGTAGTGATGCCAGGTGCCCTTTACTGTGTGCTGATTTCAGTAGTGATCCCAGGTGCCCTTTAACGTGTGCTGCTTTCAGTAGTGATCCCAGGTGCCCTTTAATGTGTGCTGCTTTCAGTAGTGATCCCAGGTGCCCTTTAATGTGTGCTGCTTTCAGTAGTGATCCCAGGTGCCCTTTAATGTGTGCTGATTTCAGTAGTGATCCCAGGTGCCCTTTAATGTGTGCTGATTTCAGTAGTGATCCCAGGAGCCCTTTAATGTGTGCTGATTTCAGTGATCCTAGGTGCCCTTTAATGTGTGCTGCTTTCAGTAGTGATCCCAGGTGCCCTTTAATGTGTGCTGCTTTCAGTAGTGATCCCAGGTGCCCTTTAATGTGTGCTGATTTCAGTAGTGATCCCAGGTGCCCTTTAATGTGTGCTGATTTCAGTAGTGATCCCAGGTGCCCTTTAATGTGTGCTGATTTCAGTAGTGATCCCAGGTGCCCTTTAATGTGTGCTGCTTTCAGTAGTGATCCCAGGTGCTCTGTGTGCAGCTGTAGTCCGTTTTTGTTGTTGCTATTTTGTTTGTTGTTCTTGTCTATTCTTGACTTTTTCTTGCTGTTGTTTTCATATTTAACCTATATCATTTTATTGTTGCTTTCCTTAGTTTTTTAACATGACCAAGTGACTGCAAAATGTATTTTGTGAATAAACACATTACCATAAGTACTGTTAGTATGTTATTTACTTACATATTAACAAATAAGAGTGATTATTGTGTTGTCAGGTGGGCAACTTTGAGAGCCGTCAGGCGATTCGGGAGACGTGGGGGAGGAGCGGATGGGTAGCGGTGGAGTCAGGAGGAGCAAGAGGAGGAGGAGGAGGAGGAGGAGGAGGAGGAAGAGGAGGCCTGGTGCGGACCGTGTTTCTGCTGGGCCGCCAGGACTCGTCGACGGGCCCCCACCCGAACCTGGACGCCCTGCTGGAGCTGGAGAGCCGTCGCCACGGCGACATCCTCCAGTGGGACTTCCGCGACACCTTCTTCAACCTGACGCTGAAGGACGTGCTGTTCTGGGATTGGCTCGGCCGCCGCTGCCCCGACGCCCACTTCCTGTTCAAGGGCGACGACGACGTGTTCGTGCGCACGGGAGCCCTGCTGGACTACCTGCTCAGCCAGACGCCCCGCACACTACCAAACAACAACAACAACAACATCAACAACAACAACAGCGCCACCGAGGCCGTCTGGGACTTCCTGGTGGGTGACGTCATCAGCCACGCCTGGCCCAATCGGCAGCCGGAGACCAAGTACTTCGTCCCGGAGAGCTTCTACGCGGGCGTGTACCCGGCGTACGCGGGCGGGGGGGGCGTGGTCTACTCGGGCTGGCTGGCGCGCAGGCTGCGGCAGGTGTCTGCTCAGGTGCAGCTGTTCCCCATCGACGACGTGTACCTGGGCATGTGCCTGCGCCGCCTGGGCCTGGCCCCCACGCACCACCCGGGCTTCATGACCTTTGACCTGCCCGAGGCCCACAGGGACAAGCCGTGCGCCTACCGCAACGTGATCCTGGCGCACAAGCGCAGCCCCCGACAGATGCTGATGCTGTGGAGGCAGCTCAGGGAGACCCTGCACACCTGCTGATACACACACACACACACACATACACACACACACAGCTCAGGGAGACCCTGCACATCTGCTGATACACACACACACAGCTCAGGGAGACCCTGCACACCTGCTGATATACACACACACACACACACACACACACACACACACACACACGCACACACGCACACACGCACACACGCACACACACACACACACACACACACACACACACACAGAGACCCTGCACACCTGCTGACACACACACACACACACACACACAGCTCAGGGAGACCCTGCACACCTGCTGACACACACACACACACACACACACACACACACACACAGCTCAGGGAGACCCTGCATACCTGCTGAGTACATGCACACACACACACACACACACACACACACACACACACACACACACACACACACACACACACACACACACACACAGAGACACACACACAGACACAGACACAGACACACACACACACACACACACACACACACACACACACACACACACACACACACACACACACACACAGCTCAGGGAGGCCCTGCACGTCTGCTGAGTGCACACAACTCCTCTCACTGGTCATCATGTGGAGTTGACCTGTAATGGACCCCACAGTGACCTGGTCTAGATCTACAGTAGCCATGATTTGGAGTAGACCCGGCCCAATTATGGAGTAGACCCAGTCCTCACAACTGCACACTATCTATTGTGGAGTATACTGTAGACCCAGGCCTCACAACTGCACACTATCTATTGTGGAGTACTGTAGACCCAGACCTCACAACTGCACACTATCTATTGTGGAGTACTGTAGACCCAGGCCTCACAACTGCACACTATCTATTGTGGAGTATACTGTAGACCCAGGCCTCACAACTGCACACTATCTATTGTGGAGTACTGTAGACCCAGACCTCACAACTGCACACTATCTATTGTGGAGTACTGTAGACCCAGGCATCACAACTGCACACTATCTATTGTGGAGTATACTGTAGACCCAGGCCTCACAACTGCACACTATCTATTGTGGAGTACTGTAGACCCAGGCCTCACAACTGCACACTATCTATTGTGGAGTATACTGTAGACCCAGGCCTCACAACTGCACACTATCTATTGTGGAGTTCTCAGCCTTATTACTGATGAGGAGCAACTTCAGGTGGTTCTGGAACACAATAGCCGCTGGTTCTGGAACACAATAGCTGCTGGTTCTAGAACACAATAGCCGCTGGTTCTGGAACACAATAGCTGCTGGTTCTGGAACACAATAGCCGCTGGTTCTGGAACAGTCCTGGCGCTGATCTAGAGTTGATCCGGACTTTATCAGTGACATCATCGTCTGCATAACAGCCTGGTTGGCACCCATTGTTTTGTTGAGGCTGACCATTACATGAAATGGCCAGAGGATGGCGCTGATGCTTCATGTGAGAGACACAAGACTAATCCAGGGTGATATCCGTTCCAGAGACTACAATCTGTTAATGACATGGGTTAATGACATCTGGACATTTGATTGTGAGATCTGCTAAAAAGATAAATATATGTATGCCTTATTTACATAACACTTTGATCAAACATATTTATTTTATGAATATATTGTATGTAATAGTTTTAATAAAAGGGGGAGCTTGATAGTGGGATTTCACATGACATTGTATAGCTGATATTTGAGTTCTGCTCAAGTGAGCTTTTCCAGACAACATGCAGCTTCTGAATGGAGACACAGTAACCTGCATGCAGCTTCTGAATGGAGACACAGTAACCTGCATGCAGCTTCTGAATGGAGAGGCAGTACCCTGCATGCAGCTTCTGAATGGAGACACAGTAACCTGCGTGCAGCTTCTGAATGGAGACGCATTGACCTGCATGCAGCTTCTGAATAGAGACACAGTACCCTGCATGCAGCTTCTGAATGGGGACACAGTGACCTGCATGCAGCTTCTGAATGGGGACACGGTACCCTAATGATCCTGGGAGATAGAGCTCCCTGCTGCTACACCTGTCCTAGCAACAGTGATGTTTTAACAACTACACTGATTTTTTTTTCATACTATGTCTTTATTGTGTATCTTATTTAAAATGAAGGGCTTATTTAGACGTACTGGTAGCTAAATGACATTATTTAAGCCCTTCATTTTAAGGCAGCATGTTTTGCTTCCCCAACACTGCTTTGCTTCGCAATCATTCCAAGTTAAACAGATTCAAATCAGATAAACATATTCTTACCTTTCACATACAGATGAAGTGGGTACAGTAAAAATAATAACTCACTAAAAGATCTTTGGCTGGAGAGTGAAATGTAGGTGTCTTCATTCCTGAATGTTGTTTATCTTCGTTTAGTCCTCTGCCATGTAATTTCCGTTATTTTACTCCAGGGACAATGCCACTGCATTTTACTCAACCACTCCTTAACAGCATGCTCTCCAACACTGGATGTCTTGCTGTTGTCGTTTCTTTTCCAGTTTCCAGTGGTCATTTTCAGCCTCTCATTAATGTGCTAAATATTATTAGACGAGGCTGATATATTCCAAATTAAATCATTAATATATAGCCATCATATAGTGGCCTTATGCTGAACACATTTTGGGTTTCATGGAAGCATATGAGAAAGTTTGCAATCTATCAAACCATGGATAATCTGTTATGAACTTCTGTGTTTGCCAGTTTGACATTACTGTCCAAAACAATGCTTCTAACACAATGGAGAAAGCGGCAATGGCCTCATGTAACTGCATAAAGATAAAGATATTTATCTAAGATAATCCCTTGATTATGTTTACCTACATATAAGTCATGAAGTATTTCTCAGTGACATCATACAGTTGTTATGTGATTAATTAAATGTTAAGGCTGAAATTCTGGTTAAGAAAAAATCATTTTCGATCTGTTTGCTACATTGTTATTTTCAAATTAAAATGGTCCGATCAGCTTGACAGAAGCTGGTGGCCAGTATACTTTATGTCAAATGAGAGTAAAATATTCTTCAGGCTCATCCCAACCCTGTTTTATTTAGCTTGTCTACACATGACCAGACCAACCCTGTTTTATTTAGTTTGTCTACACATGACAAAAATGTGTGATGGACTTTCCAAATAGCATCTGCAGTACATTTCCCTTTGAAATGAATGGGATTTTATGGATTTAGGTGACAAAAGTGTACACCTAATAAATACATTTTGGTTTGTAGCATGAAGGGAAAACTGATTCAACCATATACACCATATACAGTGAAGGAAAGCTTGTACCCTCAGGATGTGATCTAACATGACATGAGACATGCCCCACCCCCCTCATTAGTATGCTGCCCATGACATCACACATGCCCCACCCTCCACATTAGTATGCTGCCCATGTATAGCACATTGGGTATTGGTAAATAGAGCATAGGGCTGATACCTTTTTGGGATGTACTGTACAATTTACAGAGAACTGTTTCAACCACTTAAGGCATATATTTTCTGAAAGCATACAACCTCAGGATGTGAACATAGGTGTTGCTTTGGATAGTGAGTTGTCTGGATTTGACCTCAAGCAAACAATATAAAACAAGTTGATAATACGTTAAAACAAGGAAAATAATATAGATAAGTGGAATTATAGTGATGTTAGGGGATAAGGCTGACACACTGACACACACACACACACACACACACACACACACACACACACACTCCCCCACATCATGTCTGAGCCCACATCCTGTGTGATGTTAGGGGATTAAGGCCGTCAAGGTGTCCCGATATCCAGAATACAGAATAAATGGACGAGGTGGAGGCACAGAACTCCACAACATGAAGCGCTCTAGAATCTCTGGTAGTGATAACATGCTCTTTATAAATGCCACCCTATCCACGATATTCCGCAGCCAACAATGGGGGTCGCCATGACACCGAGACGGTTTTCTATTTCCGGCGAAGCTGCATTGTATCTGTTTTAACGTGACGGTTTACGGTGCTTAACATAACATAACGCATATAAAAGGCAACTTTTCTATTTTATATCGGTTATATGTGATGCAGTATATACATGCTGAGGGCAGAATTGTCAACATTTCGAAAGAAATCTAAGTTGAGGCATAACCTAGTTTGCTATGGAGAACGCACATGTTAACAGAATGAACGGAAGTTGAAAACAGTATCGTAACCATCGCAACGATACATATTTCCGGGTTAAGGAAAGAGGTGAATAAGAGACACAGAACTCCACAACATGAAGCGCTCTAGAATCTCTGGTAGTGATAACATGAAGCGCTCTAGAATCTCTGGTAGTGATAACATGCTCTTTATAAATGCCACCCTATAAGAGACACAGAACTCCACAACATGAAGCGCTCTAGAATCTCTGGTAGTGATAACATACTCTTTATAAATGCCACCCTATAAGAGACACAGAACTGCACAACATGAAGCGCTCTAGAATCTCTGGTAGTGATAACATGAAGCGCTCTAGAATCTCTGGTAGTGATAACATACTCTTTATAAATGCCACCCTAAGATCCAACACATATCAAGAATTTTGTGTTTGTCTTTGGAGATTGATACAGCCATGTTATGTTGCAACAAGTGTACATTTCATCATACATCAAACATCCTTTTTTAAATCTCTTGAGTACAACAATATAGTGTACAGTCTATGAGTACAACAACATAGTAAAGTAATCCATGAATTGGTGAACACAGACAGCACACAGTGAAGTGAAGCACACATGGACACAACCGGAGCAGTGAGCTGCCTGCTACAGCAGCGCTCGGGGAGCAGTGAGGGGTTAGGGGCCTTGCTCAAGTGTGTGTGTGTGTGTGTGTGTGTGTGTGTGTGTGTGTGTGTGTGTGTGTGTGTGTGTGTGTGTGTGTGTGTGTGTGTGTGTGTGTGTGTGTGTGTGTGTGTGTGTGTGTGTGTGTGTGTGTGTGTGTGTGTGTGTGTGTGAGGGGTTAGGGGCTTTGGATCTGGACAGCTGAGATGTGAGATGTGAATGGATGAGTGTAGCGTTACTAACAGCATCTGTATGTGAGTCACAATAATGTCACTGCTGATCTAGAAAGAACCAAAAAACAGGTGGGCATGGTGCAGGTGGGCACGACACAGGTGAGCATGATACAGGTGGGCATGGTGGCACAGGTGTGCAGGTGAGATGTGTGTGTGTGTGTGTGTAGCATTACTTACAGTGTCTGTATGTAAGTCACAATAACTTCACTGATGATCCAGGAAATATACTAAACCCAGGGTAGAG
>NC_084998.1:3126773-3166773 GCF_963854185.1 Sardina pilchardus
AGGGCGCTGTATCTAGGCTATGCATGTTTCTTAGTGAGTATGTACATTCATACATTGTGTGTGTCAGTGTGTGTGTGTGTTTTTGTTTATTTGTTTGTTTGTCCAACTTACACTGCAAGAGCTCCTCTCTGGTCACTGATTCAGGAGAAACAACATGGACATCAGACACTGAAACAGAAAATATCATGTGGCATTATGAGTCCCCAGCTGCTTAATTGTTAAAGGCCTCCAACCTCCCACTAACAGGTAAAGATGGAGATGCCCTCATTCAAGAGTCCCTCATCTTCATTAGGAGGCTACGGGCATGTTTACAGGACCTTCAGTTCTAACCCAACTCAATCACTTCATTATCAAAATATAACTGCAGAAGCAAATGAGTAATCTATTGGTTTGGAGAACACTTTAAAGTAAATGTTTGTAAAAGCTGAATTCTAACTCCAACTCAGACCTCCATCCACTTCGGCCTTTTCGATTGTTTTTATATATATATTTTTAAGATCTACTGTATTTTTGCTGTTTTTCATTAGTGTCTTTAGACATTTGTGAGACCCGGCCATTCACTTTTGTCCTCTGTAGGGGACATCAGTCTAAGTCTTATAAATGAAATACCATTCATGCCAATTATTTCAATCCTTTTGTACTCTCAAGAGGACATCCTGGGCTTTCTGGTGATACCACAATTATGTGGGTTGGGTTAACAGATTTCACAAATTTTATTTTCAAAATGGCGACTATTGAGTTTTTTTCAGAGGTAATTGACCATTTTTGGTCATTATTATGTGTTTTATTGCACACAGTCAGTTTGTCTCAACTTGAATTCAGAGAGATTTCAGAAAGATTCAGCAATTTTAACACTTTCAAAACACAACTTTTGTTCAATGTCCCCTGTAGTGGACATCGGGACTTAGTACCCCCTGCTTTTTTAACCAATTTCTAAGTTTTAGAAGGTAGAGGGTGGAGTGAGGCAACAAGGGCTTTTCTACGTATTTCTAATAAATAAAAGGAGATACAGGATAAAAGGGGATCCCTTAATACAGCCCCAGAAGCAGTGTGTAAGCTAGAGCTTTAAGGTTTATTAAGAAATAGGTACATCATAGGTGAATTTGCCTCAATGTACATTACCCAATTTGTAAAAAGGTGTATTTTAGGTAACTGATTACTCCATTTACCTGTAAATGATGATTTGCCACTCCTATAAGTGCTTTCACATTTACAATTTATCCATCAAGCTTCCCTTCAGTACCTCTGCCATCCTAGGATGCCCTGACCACTAACGTTTCATTCATCTCTTGGGTCTGTGGCAGGGGGGTCAAAGGTCAAATTATGAGAGTCCCTATCACGGTGTACACTCTCTGATGCCCTCACAGCAAGCCATTGCACTTCTTCAACACATGTTTATTAAAGGGAGAGTGTAGTAACCCCTCCTACTATAAAACTTAGCTCTACAGTGTGCCATGTATGCAGACTGGCTGCAACACTGATGAGCCAGGCTCATTATTATGGCCGTCTGAATGCTTATTCAGACATTATGGCAATACTTCATTATAGTAGCCATCTCTGACAGCTATGTTAAAACACTTGAGGGGGATCAAAGCCATTCTTGGCCACCTATTTGCCTGTAATATCTCACATACCCTAACACCCCATTGACTTTAATGCAATACTATTACAACATACATTCATAATTCCCATCTGATAACACAGCAATTAATAACAGACTTGGATTTTTTTTGCTGCAGCATGTTTCTTTAGACCAAAAATACTTAAATCATCTAAAACAAATCACAAAATTAAAACTTTTTTTCCCCGGGTCTCAGGAGGATATATAAATTGTAAAAGGCCATAATTTGAAACGAAGAGGTCCAGCCACACCCCTATGCCTCTGAGGTTAGGAAGCTGAAAGAAGGTTTTAAAGATCCAAACATTCATTACATTGTATACATTATCCTGCTGATTACACAGCTACTTGCCAAAACAAGAAAAGAAACTTAACACAATTTATATCTAGCAATGTAATGAGCGGGATAATGTATAGAACGCCCAGTCATTATCGGGTAATACTGTAGGTCCCTTCAGATTGTTGTCGGGGTCTGGTTCGCCCTGTTGGGGCCTATTTCCTGATAATAACTGGTGTTCTTTAGCCTGGCTAACGCCTACCACTTCTCAAATGAGACGTGGTCTGGCAACCAGACGTTAATTTTCTCGTTTTTGAAAAAATGCCCAGATCCGTTCATTGGGCACCACGGATGTCTATCAAATGCATAGCTCACCCAACTCGTTCGTATGCAACGCTAAGGGCTGCCATTGACATCAGTGTAAATCCTTTGGCGTCGAATGTAGATGCAAGAAGGCAACGGAAACTTCTCGGATGTTCTGTGATTGGTTCGCCAACATCAGGCGAACATTTGGGCGTTAGTTTCCAGACTGGCTTAGCATCGGGATTGAAATCACCGCGCAAGGCAGTATGGGAACACCCCGGCTAGGTGTTCTTTACATTATCCCGTACATATAGAACATAACATGCTATTATGGGACAGACTGATTCTTCAAAACAATCTTTTTCTCCCTCAAGAAACATACACTTATTTGAATGGAAAACATACTTTAGTCATCAACAATCAAACATGCCCCATCTAAAACAATGTTAAACTGTGGTCAGATAGTAAATTGCAGTCTTTGGGTTAATGCAATGGTGAGACAGAGTGAAATTGATACCAGAGCATGTGCCAAAAGAAATCAACTGCTGGCCAAATTGAGGCTAGAGGCTGTTAGAATCAGTCAGTAGAGACTTACTCTTTGGTGGCAGTTTCACTTTACTGTTAGTTCTTCTGACTGGGAGTTCAGGATCAGTATCTGGGAACAAACACACACACACACACACACACACACACACACACACACACACACACACACACACACACACACACACACACACACACACACACACACACACACACACACACACACACACACACACACACACACACACACACACACACACACACACACACACACACACACACACACACACACACACACACACACACACACACACACACAAACACGCAAACATTCACAGAGAATCTACAGAACCAACACACATTTGCACTGATATTATCTGCATGTGTACAGTAGGCCTACTCCACCTTTGGGGAAAAGTTTGTTTTTAGCATCTGTGACAGGCCGGTCAGCTCTAAAAGAAAGTTTTATCTCAAGTGTAGAAGGGAATGGAACTTAATGACAGACTCACATTCTGAAGACCTGATGATCTGGATGTGCGTCACTGTTAACACACATAGAAAATAAATAGTCAGAATGAATCCATAACAACTGGAACATTATAAGGTCTCATACAAATTATACATGATTGTGTCCACTCTAGATGTTTGTCCAACCTGCTGCAGATATCTTGGCTACTTCCTGCTTGAAGATGCCATCCAGTTTCTCCTCCAGCTGCACCTTCACTGCAGAGACAGATTCCTTCACAGCCTCAAAAGAGAAACTCTGGTTGATGATCATGCTAGAGCGAGGAGACTCTCTGATCGATGGGATATTCTACAGAGAAAATATAAAAGTTGAGACATACTGTATGTGTGTGTGTGTGTGTGTGTGTGTGTGTGTGTGTGTGTGTGTGTGTGTGTGTGAGATTATGCATTAGTTTTTTTAGTATGTGTACCTGTTATATAGATACTGTAGGATCTACGCACTGTCAATACAATATAATTTTTACTACATCACACATCATCTGCACACATAGATTTTATTACACACTGTTATACTATTATAGTGTAATTTTCATCCAAAGGGGCACAGACTCTAGTGGCTATCAGGAATCAAGGTCAACGCCGGTCAACCAATCACCAGTCGATGATGTTACCCCTTCTCCACCACACACACACACACACACTACACACACACACACACACACACACACTAACACTTTTATAGATTCATTTCAGTTTCAGCAGTGCAGGTGAATGTTACCTTGAGGAAATGGATGTGATCTTGTGTGTGTGAAAGCTGCTCCAGCTCAGCATCTCTCCTCTTCAGCTCAGCAATCTCCTGCTCCATTCTCTTCAGGAGTCCTTCAGCCCGACCCACCTCAGCCTTCTCCTGACCTCTGATCAGCTGTTTCACCTCAGAGCGCCTTCTCTCAATGGAGCGGATCATCTCAGTAAAGATCCTCTCACTGTCCTCCACTGCTGTCTGTGCAGAGCTCTGTTAGGAGATACACAAAGAGGGCAGAAGACACAGAGGGAGGTGGGAAAAGTGTACAGCACACACACACACACACACACACACACACACACACACACACACACACACACACACACACACACACACACACACACACACACACACACACACACACACACACACACACACACACACACACACACACACACACACACACACACACACACACACACACACACACAAACATGTATTTATTTGCAGTACATTATTCATTCACAAAGAAAATTGATGTCCTTAAAGGTTGAATATTTTCTCGTTTTCTCGTTTTTTAACCCTATGAGCCCGACGGACGCAAAGTGCGTCAAAAACACCCATTCTTCTCTGTTACATTGCTCCGCGATTTGTCACAGCAAGATGAGCCGAATACTGCACGAAAGAGCAGAACCGGGGCTTTCCAATGACACTAGACACTAGTCTGTACGATCAAGTATGAACATAACATAAAATCATGAAGTTAAATCAAAGTATATCATATTTACAGTCTATAATGCTCTGCGTTCACCCAGGCATCCAGCACTCTCGCTTGAATTACTCACGCACCCGGCATCGCACAGACGTGACACGCACATCAAATGAAAGAGGAGAAACAGAGCTTTCCATCTATACCAAAGACACCGATCCTTTTGTGTTATAAAAACAGACGAAGTGACAAACAAATCATAATGTCATACAGCTTCGGCTACCATTACTCATGAAACCGCTACCAGAACTATATGGCACGCATGTCAGATGGTAGAGGAGAGATAGAGCTATCCACAGATACCAAATACAACCTTCTTGGCCATAAAACAGACGAAGGGACAGCAAAATAATAACTTCATTTAGCTCCACTTACCCCATGTTTTTGTGTGGCATATTAGCCTATGTTCATAACCCAACGTTATCATGTGTTTCTCTATGGCAAGTCACGTTCATAATACGGTTTTGAGATCCTAGCAAACTCCTGTATGGTATCCAATTCAAGACTCATATTGCATCCAAATTTGTTTGACAAATAAACACTTTTTTTGCCTTTACTTTGTTCATTGCAATGCAGTAAAACATATTATAGAGAATCATCATCTGTGCACGTCATGTGCGCTACCATGCAAACAAGTCAGGTCAGATCAGCTAGTGTCACAAATATGGAGTGCAAAACGTGTCAAAAAGTGATTTCTCATCACTAAATAAAAATGGCCATTTATTTCTGGAAGGCACACACCACATATTTCTGTAAATTGCTCAGCCCCAAAGTATACCTCCACTATAGTTCTTATATTGCCATTTTCAGGACAGTCAGGCCTACACAACCATGGAAGTCATGTCGAGCTGTCAGCTTGCTGTGGTGAGATACACGTCAAAATGTAAGAATTTGTATAGTATGCTTTTTAAATTTGTATTATTTAAAAATCTAAATCAATGCAAGTATTTATACATTATATTGTGGCAGATCTGGGTAGCCTAGACTGTGCTGAAAGAAACAATATGTAGCATGTGTGAATGGCACTTACAGTAACCAGGATAAATGCTTCTAACTAGAGGTAGTGAAAATGCCCTTAAAACAGCTTGGGGCTCATAGGGTTTTAAGCTTGCAGGTTTCTCTGCAGAGCTTCCCCTACAGCCTTAGGGTACATTTTACAACTCTCCTCAATTGGTCTGTCTGTCTTTTCATGAGCATGATTGTGAGACTGTGAGACTTTCTGTTTGTCAGAGCCAAATTTGCAATGGGGGTTTGCAGACCTTCCCTGAAAGTTTCATCGAAATCCATCCATAACTTTTTGAGTTACCTTGCGAACAGACAAATAAACAAACAAACAAACAAACAGACAAACAAACAAACAAACCCTGATAAAAACATAACCTCCTTGGTGGAGGTAATTACGGTATTATCTGTTGATGTGTCTGCTCTTCGGTACATGTCTATCATTGAGTGATGACCAAAACCAAATTCATTCTGAGAGATGACACTATGGGTATCTGCTAATATCTTATCATCACAGCAACCATACTGGTTATAGTAACATTCAAGAGCTGAGACCTTCATCAGTCTGCTGTTATCTTCTCACCTTGAGAGTCTCCACAGCCTTCCTCAGCTCCTGCAGCTCCTTCTCTCTCTCCTGGATTCTCTGCTGGAATCTCCTCTGGCTCTGCCCCAATTGCTTCTGTTTTTTAAAATACAGACATGCTTAACTATGCCTCCTATTCTTTTGACAAAAGAATAATTACAAATGAATGAATCACAAATAATTTCTTCATGAACAGGTAATTGTGTATAAACAACATGAACCCATTTCAGGTGGTGAACTGGCATTAAGTACTAAACAAATCAACAAGAAGTTGTAAAAACTAGATGTACCGCAAAGCGATACACAATATGACCGCCGCTCAGTCCTGCACATTCTCTCCGCAAATATCAATCACGCTTGTGTTTCCATCGCCTACTCCATCCCTACTGCAACTTTTATGTATGTAAATGAGTGTGTGCATGTGTGCGCTTGCTTTTGTGTATGAGTGCTTCTCTGTCTAGTGTGAGTGTGTGTCTGCTTGTGTGTGTGTTTAATGTGTCTCTGAGTATATGTTCACTGTGTTCTCTGCCGTCACTGTCACTCCAATATCAGATAACACACACACACACACACACACACTCACATGCGCGCGTGTGCACACACACACACACACAAACACACATACACAGGCACACACTCACACACGCACACACACACACACTCGCGCACACACACACACACACACACACACACACACACACACACACACACACACAAACACACACAAACACACACAAACACACACACACAGGCACACCCAGAGAGAGAGAGAGAAAGAGAGAACACACACAGAATACACACAGATAACACAGACATAGAGAGAGAGAGAGAGAGAGAGAGAGAGAGAGAGAGAGAGAGAGAGAGAGAGAGAGAGAGAGAGAGAGAGAGAGAGAGAAAGAAAGAGAACACACACAGAACATGCACACACACATATACACACATGCAAACACACAGATGGGCACACAGAAACGCACCCACACACACAGGCTATAGTACATCACACACACACTCACTTCTCAGCTCCGGTGGTCTCACAAAATGTACTCAAAGATGTGTGTGTGCACGTGTGTGTGTGTGTGTGTGTGTGTGTGTGTGTGTGTGTGTGTGTGTGTGTGTGTGTGTGTGTGTGTGTGTGTGTGTGTGTGTGTGTGTGTGTAGGTGTGTGTGTGTGTGTGTGTGTGTGTGTGTGTAAGGGTGTATGTGTGCATGCGTGTGGGCGTGTTTGTGCATGTGTTTGTATAATGTTTTATGTACATGTGTGTATGTAGTGGTGCGTGTGTGTGTAGGTATGCGTGTGTGTGTGTGTATTTATGTGTGTGTGTGTGTGTGTGCGTGTGTGTGTGTGTGTGTGTGTGTTCCTGCATGTTTGTTGCACCCAGAGCAACCATTCTCTTTTAAAACATATTTGGAAACTAGTTGATTAAAGGTTTCTAATGGTGTCACTTATATGTTTCTAGGACAAAAACTAGCAGAGATTGAGATGTTTGGAACAGTTTTTGAAATCCCCAGGGGGGGATTTAGACTCCAGATAATACCACCATCTACTGGCCGATGTGTATACAGTCCTGAATGTACACATAAATCCATTTATTTTATAGCCCCCCATGGATGAAATTCCACAAAACTTGGCATACTCCCAGAGGGTGTCAGGTTAATCATACACATGAAATTTGGTGCAGTTCATAACATCTCATCTGAAGATAGGGGCAATTAAAGCAATATTACATTGCATTTTCAATTTTTACGATGGGGGGGCAAATCACAAATGACTGGTTATAAGCTAAGTTGATGCAAGCTCTAGAGAACAACATACCATAAACATTTTGTCATCCTTGGTGCCACGGTTCAGGTAGTTATGTAGGAAAAACTGTCATTTTTGGGCTTCGGGCGGGGGCAGCGCGGGGGTGGAGTGACCCCCGGGGACGAAACGAAAATTTTCCATAGAACTCTACTGGGGCTACATGCCCACCAAGTTTCATGCGCTCCGGTGTTACGGTGTCCCGGGAATCGTTGACGAAAAATGACGGGAAAAAAGAAAAAAAAAAAAAAAAAAACTTTGACAACAACTATATGACCGCTTCGCTAGCTACGCGGCGGTCATAATGATCTTTTGTGTGGTATCATGTTCAGGTGGATGATGCCATGTCGATGTTTAACAGGTTGTGAACAATATTTTGCACTTTGGACCTGATAATGATTTGTGTTTGTGTCTTCTCTTATGAGAAAGAATGTCCGCAGAGAATCAGTAGACTTAAAGAATTACAATGTTCTTATAACTAATAATTACTGTACTGTATGTGTATTAGACCTTTCATATAAAATGAAGACACAAGTGTAGCTCCAGTACTCACCTGTTGGTCAGTCCATTCTGCAGCAGCTGTGACTGTGTCATGGCCTTTATGGTCGTCCATCGTGCACAGATAGCAGATACAACTCTGATCGGTACGACAAAATATCTCAAGAACCTTGTTGTGACGAGAGCAGATCCTCTCCTGTAGCTGGCCTGTGGCATCAACCACTGAGTGTTGTCTTCCTGGATGTAGGTCATTGTGAGCTTTATAGTGAGTTTCACAGTAAGACACCAGACACTCCAGACAGGACTTCACAGCTTTGAGTTTTCTCCCAGTGCAGACGTCACACTCCACATCTCCAGGTCCAGCATAATTGTGAGGAGCAGCTTGGATTCTGGTCCTCCTGAATTTCTCCACCATTTCAGCAATCAGAGGGTTTTTGTAGAGGACAGGTCTGGGAGTGAAGGTGTGTTTGCACAGGGGGCAGCTGTAGACTCCTTTCTGGTCCTCTTGATCCCAGCAGCCCTTAATGCACCTCATACAGAAATTATGTCCACAGGGAATAGTCACTGGATCCTTCAACAGGTCCAGACACACTGGACATGTGAAAGACTCTTCTTCCTGAGAAACTGCTTCCGCCATTTTCTAGCTCAACAAACACCAAGTAGGCCTACACACTCTGAGAAGCAGCAGCAGAGGGAGAGTTGAGTTTTCGTTTCTGTTTTGCTTCATCAGAACTCTCAGGAAGAGGACTGGTTGGGCTGGTGTGGGAGGGTGAGGATGAGGGAGTAGCCAATCAGATTCCTGTGTGTCTGAGTGAGACACTGGAAGAGCTGGTTGGATCAGATTTATATTTAGAATATGAACTGAAGTTCACTCAACACGTTGGTCATATGCAGTTATAACAGAGTCAGATTCTTAGTGAAAATATAAAGGACAGTTAATGCGTTTTTTCTCTCAGCCAGGAATACTCAGAGACATAACTGAAGTTAACAAAGATTTTAATCGGGATAGAAATTAGACACCCTGGACATGTGCAAGACTCTTCCTGCTGAGAAATCGCTTCAGCCATATTCTAGCTCTAACAAACACCGAGTCCACACACTGAAAAGCCGCAGCAGAGTGGGCAGAGCAGAGGCAGCAGAGCAGAGTTTTCTTTTAGTTTCACAACTAGTGCGGTAATGTTGTTTTCATATCGGGATATTCGGCGGACATTCGCTTATCCAAAAGACGCACAGTCTTTGGTCTGATTGGTTGAAAGACTATCCAAGCGTACTGAGTCATTTGAATTATGTCTTTAATCACGCCTCTTGTGCAGTAGAAATGAAGAACAGACTCCCCCAGACTAATGTTCGATTATTTTTCAGCCAGACTGAGCTGTTTGTCATGTGTGTTGCTTACGATTCTAGGCTTCAGTCCCGTTCACAGAGCTCTACATGTCACAGAATTGGAAGCAGCAATAGTTCACTTGTAAAGAAAAGCACTCCGAGAGCGCAGACCCCCGCCCGCCCGGTGCCTCGTGAATCGATTCAGTGTTTCGGATCACTCACGTTTCTTCCTTGGATCATTTCAGATCTTTCTTGAAAATCTCATTGAAATCCATCCACAAGTTTTTGAGTTATCTTGCTGATAAGCAGACAAACAAACAGACCCCGATGAAAACATAACCTCCTTGGCAGAGGTGGTAACGCGCTAACACCAAACAGCAGAAGCACACTGCAAACGACATAAAGCTGTGAGCTAGCTTTTGGTTTTCAAAATAAAAGTCCTACTTCGCTGTACAACAATTGGCACAATCTTCCCATGTCAATATGGCAAGCTGTGGCGGACTTGTGGCCAAATAAACCACACAGTTGTGACCTTCTTATAGAGCTCTTCGTAATACAGATAAAATTGGAAATGACTTCTTTTAGTGTTTGGGGCCACTTGTAGGCACCAGGTAAGACAAAATTAGCTGTGCTGTCAAAATGAGTTATGAGTTTATTTTAAAGTAAAAATAACTCCACTGTGTTCTTTTTAGATAGCCTAACTAAAATACTGATGTATCCCCAACAGTTCAAGTTATACAAAATTGTATAATTCTTACCTGAGATCAAGCAAAGCGTAAAACCGAACAGCTTCATGACTGTAGTTTCTGAAAATAAACTAATTGGCACACAAATCTTCCTTTGAGAAAGAGCACAGACAACTTTAGTGGGGTGGATTGTCATTACAATCGTTACTCTGATGGTGAATATAGGGGGTACACTTTCAATTGAGAGCTTATTGTAATTGCATGTGTGGGTGGCTTGCCAGTCCATGTTGTAAAACATGAACCATGACCAACTTTGTGTGTTCTTTTTAACACCACCCTCAGAAATAACTATACAGTGCATTGCTAACGTGATGTGATAATGATGCTATCTTTCTGCTTGCAAACATATAAAGTAGATACAACACTGTATGGTGGACTTCTCCACTATCCTCGGACTTAAGTTTGCCTAGAAATGCTATGATATATGATCTTCAGAAGTAGGCCAAGCATACTAGCTGGACATTTATTTACACGTACACATGTTATTATCCCACAACCCATTTAACATAATTTTCATAATGAGAAACTATGAATGCAAAATAAACTGTGCAGTGGGCTCAGTAGTGTTGTTTGTGCTTGTCCCTGTGCTGAGTGTGTTTTACTGCTCATGTGCATGAATGTGTGCTATAGTGTGTGTGTGTGTGTGTGTGTGTGTGTGTGTGTGTGTGTGTGTGTGTGTGTGTGCTTGTCCCTGTACTGAGTGTGTTTTACTGGTCATGTGTATGAATGTGTGCTATAGTGTGTGTGTGTGCGTGTGTGTGTGTGTGTGTGTGTGTGTGTGTGTGTGCTTGTCCCTGTACTGAGTGTGTTTTACTGGTCATGTGTATGAATGTGTGCTATAGTGTGTGTGTGTGTGTGTGTGTGTGTGTGTGTGTGCTTGTCCCTGTACTGAGTGTGTTTTACTGGTCATGTGTATGAATGTGTGCTATAGTGTGTGTGTTTGTGTGTGTGTGTGTGTGTGTGTGTGTGTGTGTGTGTGTGTGTGTGTGTGTGTGTGTGTGTGTGTGTGTGCGCTTGTCCCTAGTTAGTGTATTTACTGGTCATGTGCTTGAGTGTTTGTGCTATAGTGTGTGTGTGTGTGTGTGTGTGTGCTTGTCCCTGTAGTGAGTGTATTTACTGGTCATGTGCTTGAGTGTTTGTGGTGTGTCTGGGGCGTGAAATTATGTGTGCTGTGATGTGTTTGCTGGTCCCTGTGTGTGTGAGCGTGCGTGCGTGTGTGTGAGTGTGTGTGTGTGTGTGTGTGTGTGTGTGTGTGTGTGTGTTTCTAAAGCTGCTGTAGCTGCTGTACAATAAGCATGTAGCACCTGCACTGCTCCCTCTTTTCCTGCTGCACTCTCTCTCATCACAGGATGACCCGCATCTGCAGCACACACTGTGACTCCTCTCCTGGCCACTAGAGGGAGTCGTGGAGCAGCAAATACACACGGCCAAGACACTGCTGACACCCTATCAGTCAGGAGAGGAGCTGTTCATTGACCACCTGAATTGGATCCTTCCTCCATATATACTTTAACATTTTTTCTGATTATATTCATGCGAAATAATGATTTATGAAACATTAGTAGGGAACAGTGTGTGTAGAAAAGGTTTATTGGTTTTGAACACACAGACAAAGACATACAGGTGTGAACTGCTGGAAATAATTGAATAGCTTTTGAATTCATAATGTTACAATTAGCCCTTTTCACGGTGATGTCAGACGAAGCGTTGCTGGGTATCCTCCGGCATGTCCAGCCGCCAAATACTACAGAAGAAGAAGACGAAGTATTCATGAGTTTCATCAGGTCCCTTTCCACAGGTGTATACAATCAAGCACCATGCAGTCTGCATTGATAACCAAGGTGCTTGATTGTATACACCTGTGGAAAGGGACCTGATGAAACCTATGAATACTTCTTCTTCTGTAGTATTTGGCGGCTGGACATGCCGGAGGATACCCAGCAACGCTTCGTCTGACATCACGTGAAAAGGGCTAATTACCAGTATCATGCAACCATGCATTTTTTTCTGAAATTATAAATTGTTGAATGTAAAGTTATATATTGCATAAGTCTCTCTGTGGTCTGTGCTTGTAGTTTAGACTAGGCTACTTCCTGAGGGAGTGGCTTCGTAGGGCTCTGAAGAGCAGTGAAGGCCATTTTTGTCTTTTTCTGATGACTTCACATTTCTTATACATTAATTACCTACACATTTAAATACACATTCTAGCCCAGGGGTACTCGATAGGCGGACTCTGGTCCAGATCCGGACGACTCAAACGCAACGACATCCAGACCGAGCCAAAAACCAAGACACCCCCCCCCCCCCCCCCCCCCCCCCATAGTGATCCAAGCGAGATTTCATTGGCATGAGATTTCTGTGTGTGTTTCACATCTAGCTCGCACCCAATCCTATCAGAGGATGAATATAACATCACTATGATGACTCTTTGTATCTGCGCGTGCCTGGTCTGCGAGTGTTCCGAGTCTGTCGGGCCGTTCGGGTCACACAAGTTATCATTAGCTATCATTAGCTATCGTAAGCTAGCCTACAGCAACAATTTGCGAAGCATGTTTCTTTAGCAATCCAAGCAAAATTCATGGTGTGCTCCAAACTTGACAAAAAGCGAAAGTCGAAAGTTTTGTTCCGAAAATTGGGAGTTTAAGACAGAGTGGACTGACAAATATGCATTTGTGCTGCCTGCGGCGAGCATGAAACCAATGTGTTTAGTCTGTAATGAGACAGTTGCCCTTGTCAAAATTGGAAACGTGAAACGTCATTATGAAATAAATGGCCACTTTGAGCAAAATTACCCACAAAACTTTTATTTACTCCCTTATTTACATTTTTTTTTATTGTGGTTCTAATTTTGGAAATACACTGTTCCGGACCCTGGAAAAGATTACAAATTTGGTGAGTGGACCGTTTGCATTTCTAATTGAGTACCCCTGTTATTAGCCTGACTCTAGCCAGACCCTTGTAGTTCCGCCATGCTCCACCAGAGGCGTTTCGCTGAGCTCCACACAAGGGTCTGGACTCGAGGGCAATCCAAACTCCTTCCAGGGAGCAAAAAATGATGAAACAATCAGGAGCGCCGAAGCGAGTGTTTGATTCAAACAACAATGGCGGCACACAGCGAGGAGTCTTGTGCTGACATTGATTCTGCTATTTCAACCGTTTTGTCGAATCTATCGAGTATTCATTCTTTAAAAGATTAACAGAGAATGGTTTTGAAGACATTTATTGGTGGCAAGGATGTTTTTACTCTTCTTCCGACCGGGTCTGGCAAGAGCTTGAAGACGTCATTCAAGATAACAGGCAAGTGGTTTATCAAATCACATGCAAGGATGTTTTACAAGGACCCGCCTTCATAAATACATCTCCTATCGAGAAGTCCCAGATCCTTATGTGAAGCAGACAGCGAACTACAGGATCTGGCGAGAGTCAGGTTACCCTGTTATAGCCCTTTCTTCAGAAGACTGCAGAATCAGTCAGACAAGTATGTAGGATCACCAGATAACTATCTGGGTAATGGAACATTACAATATGTAGGATCCTCACAAGGTGTTGAGAGTTGTTCAATGGTGGAATATTCAGGGACCCCAGAGGGATTCATGGGTAATTGGACAGTAGAATACATGACAGAGTTGTCGCTGCTAGCTGTGTCTGCAGTGTTGGCTCTCAAGGTCACCTGAAGGTCGGCGTATCGGGGGTCATCGTCAGGAGTGGGGGCGGGCAGCTGAGCAGTGTCACATGTGGGGGTGGGGGGGAGGCTGGGGTGTGTCGCCAGCAGGTGGAGGGACAGCCCGACTTCCTCATACCCATCATCAGGGTCGGAGGCCTGAGAGAGCAGGGACATCAGGACCACATGAGAGAGCAGGGACATCAGGACCACATGAGAGAGCAGGGACATCAGGACCACATGAGAGAGCAGGGACATCAGGACCACATGAGAGAGCAGGGACATCAGGACCACATGAGAGAGCAGGGACATCAGGACCACATGAGAGAGCAGGGACATCAGGACCACATGAGAGAGCAGGGACATCAGGACCACATGAGAGAGCAGGGACATCAGGACCACATGAGAGAGCAGGGACATCAGGACCACATGAGAGAGCAGGGACATCAGGACCACATGAGAGAGCAGGGACATCAGGACCACATGAGAGAGCAGGGACATCAGGACCACATGAGAGAGCAGGGACATCAGGACCACATGAGAGAGCAGGGACATCAGGACCACATGAGAGAGCAGGGACATCAGGACCACATGAGAGAGCAGGGGCATCAGGACCACATGAGAGAGCAGGGACATCAGGACCACATGATAGATAGATAGATAGATAGATAGATGATACATACATATATGGGATCAACACGTCACAACATCATGTTCTGATTTTACTAGATAACCATGAGTCATTCAAACATGGTGTTCTTATCTTGTGTCATGACACGGTGTTCTAATTTTACTAGATAATCTTGTGTCATCACAACATGGTGTTCTAATTTCACTTGATAATCCTGAGTTATGAAAACATGGTGTCTAAAGGCTACTAAAGACAGGTCCATCTTTTGTCATGTTATACATGCCACTGCTTGACTAAATGAAAACCACACTGAACATGGACATTGTCATAGCTCATGCTGATCATGGAGAAAATGCTTACCCTACTAGGTTTCTGACAAAATTATCGTTTGTGCCATCATGTACAAACAACCATGGCCTTTATTTGGTGCAGATTTTCCCTTGTTTATAGACAACGATTCACATTAATGTGGGCTATCAGTGCAAAGGCTGATACTGATGTCTGCACATGTATGTGCCCAAGTTGTGTGCTGTCACCGCATTTGCAAAAAATGCTACAATCCATGTATCTTGTACCTTTACTAACCTACCAGTCACTACCTTCTGCCTGCATCAAATTGCAATTAAGTGCGTATAATGTAATGCTTGACTGAGAGACCTCCATCTCCCAAATTTCACTTTTGCTGTTGCTGAGAGCTATCATGGTCCAAAGATGAATGGGTTTCCTTAGCCTGTGCACTACCAAGTTGTGCGCAAATTACCCATAGTTTTTGCAGTGTTGACAGGCATAAGTTACCGCACCACAGAAGGTCCAGGTCCTAGAGCTGAGCATGCCACTATTAATGATTACATGCCACTAATGATGACATATAAACTGGACTGGTATCTCTTGAGCACCAACTTGCGGAGGGCTGACGCACCTGGACAGTATTGCACCACCTCTACAAAATAAAGGTGAAACCAGAGAATGTCTAATAAGGGGAGAAGGACCACTAGCGAAATACTTCCGCATGGTACTGCAACTAGAGGGCGATCGCGAGCAAGTGATGAATGAATGGGTAGCAATGGAGCTGAACCCCCCAGTACCACATTTCTCGTTATATATTTTTTTCTCCTAAAATTGCATTAATGCATGCGATGCAGGATAATTTGACTTGACAATCAGCTGACCAATACAATTTTCAATATGTGTTGTTATTCCTAAAAACCCTTTCAAAGTTTTCATGTCACGTGACACAAGCGAACCACTTTACGGCCATAGACCTAAAAGAAGGTTCAGCTTCACGACAGTCGTAATCGGTCGCGATTGTCGCGAGCATCCATGAGCTAAATGCTAGCATGTTACAGGGAAAACGGCCCATCCTATGAAAAGCAGAAAGGACATGAGTGACTTTTTATTTCATTTCCAGTGGAAAACCTATACTCAGGTAGCTACTACGACAATGTACATTAAGAAATGAAGTTGTCAACTGTGAAAAAAACGAGTTCTAGCCGCTTAGCCCCATAGACCACAATTCATTTATCACTTGCTCGGCAACGCCCCCAGCGGAATTTCAACAGATTGCATGAACAATCCGGTAGGGGCTCTGGTGAAACTCTGTGGAAGAACTAGGCTGGGTGAACCCTGCCTGACCTGCTGGTGAATTTGGATTTCGTCCGGCAGCTCAGGCTGGAAACCTGCACATCTACCTCCCTGCCAGAACCTCCGGCTCCAATCACAAACTAGCTTATCCAAAAGACACACCGGATCGTTGATCTGATTGGTTGAAGGATTATCCAAGCGTACGGAGTCATGATTTGAAGGATGCCAATAGAGCTAGACAGCCCCGGCCCTCCACGCCTGTCGTGCAGTATAGAAATAAAGTGCAGAATCCCCATACTAATGTGCAGTAGAAATAAAGTGCAGAATCCCCATACTAATGTGCAGTAGAAATAAAGTGCAGAATCCCATACTAATGTTCAATCTTAAACACGCCTGTCGTGCAGTAGAAATAAAGTGCAGAATCCCCATACTAATGTGCAGTAGAAATAAAGTGCAGAATCCCCATACTAATGTGCAGTAGAAATAAAGTGCAGAGTCCCCATACTAATGTGCAGTAGAAATAAAGTGCAGAGTCCCCATACTAATGTGCAGTAGAAATAAAGTGCAGAATCCCCATACTAATGTTCAATCTTAAAAGATTGAGCTTGGTATGGTGATGGCCAGACTATCCGGGACTACATGAGAGGATGGGCTTCTGTTTTGCGCAACATTGTTGGACAAAAAATAGACTTGATTTTCATTTATAAACAAAGGCCTGATGAGTTAATTTTTGTTTCTCACCTGTGTGGTCCGGCTTGTGTGTGTGTTCAGTGACTCTGATGAGAATGATGGTAATAACGATGGTGATGATGATGGTGGCAATGATGATGATGATGATTATAAAGATGATGTTGGTGATGATGGCGACGATGATGATAATGATGATGATGACGAGGATGGTTATGATGATGGTGATGGTGGTGATGATGATGATGATGATGATGATGATGAGGATGATGGTGATGGTGATGGTGATGGTGATGGTGATGATGACGATGATGATGATGATGATGATGATGATGATGATGATGATGATGATGATGATGATGATGGTGATGATGATGATGATGACAGACAAAAACAACAGCCAAAATGTTTCTTAATAGCATTTCAGCTTCAAGAGGAAGCACTGATCAGATATCAACCCCACAGAGATCTACTGTACAGTTTCCGCAGGAAGAGATTAGATGGAACCAGCTCTGTAACAACTTGTGAAAAACCAGTCTTAAAGTGTTAATTTTCATGATGTTCTGGAGGTATAGGAGCAAGAACCATAGAACAAAGACACAAAACCATTTGCATTATCTCCAAGGAAAAGGACATTGACCAGTATACTTTACTGCAAAATAAAGTTCTCTCTTGTTATGTAGAGTCCATGATGAAATGAGGTGTGTTGCCCCCCACATACGCACGCGTGCGCACGCATACACACACCATGCTATGTTTCAGGTTCTGATGTGATATGACTTACTGTGTTTCTTGGTTCTCCAAAGCTGGTAGCCTAAGAAGACTATGAGTCCCATCATGACCGCCACCACTGACACACACACACCTGTGAAGTAAACTGGAGGAACAAAGAGCAATCAGCTGACACACACACACACACACACACACACACACACACACACACACACATATGTATACACACACACACACACACACACACACACACACACACCTGAAGAAACCTGGAGGAACAAAGAGCAATCAGCTGACACACACACACACACACACACACACACACACCTGAAGAAACCTGGAGGAACAAAGAGCAATCAGCTGAACTGTTGGTGTTCTGCTGGTGCTGCTGTTATCATTGCTGCCAGCTTTGGCACTCCTCCTCACCTGATGGTGGTGGTGGTGGTGATGATGATGATGATGATGATGATGATGATGATGTTAAAGATGGCAGGGATATTGATTTGGTTGGCAGGTTGGTCGTTTTTGGTTCACTTGTTGCTGTTGGAGTTAACAGATTAAGTTCACACACACTTCCAAACTCACACAAACACACACACACACACACACACTGGCTATAGAACTGATGACAGGATAGGTACTAAACTGGCAATCTATTTAATAGTGCAGTGCCCACAAACAATGTTTTCCAAGAAATGTGCTGCCCAATGACATTGATGCAGGTAGATCATGTTAGATTGGTGATGATGTAGAATCAGGCCCGTGCAGTTAGTAGAGCTTTTTACTGTCTTTGCAAAGTAAGGGCAAAGGGGAAGTGAAGGGGAAAGGCGTTTGAGTTGCAGCTAATGGCAATATTAGACACATTACATACCCATACCCTTACATACAGTACATTAGCCTAAAGCTAACCGCATGACCATGACTATGCCAGTGCAGTGCTATGAACTCGGAAGTGATGTTTCATGTTTGAATGAATGTTATGCCCATTGCTGATGTCCAGATAGAGTCAAGAGCGGCTGTTTTAAATGCAAATTTTAACAGAATGCTACCGACGTGTGTGTCGCCATATTGTTGCAAGATCAGCAACCTGATCAGGCAACAGAACTGCTAGGCAACCGCGGTTGTTGATGAGCCTAAGCAACGTTACGTTACTTTAACAGCCTGCTTACCAACATGGGTGCATGTGTGTTGGACTCAGCATGTTTATCCAACATGAACCATCTTGAAACGGTTGAACGGTCTTTAAACTATTCCGCTTGAAAATTTTTGTGCCGTCTGTTTACATGGGCTACTTTCAAATATTCACCTTTGACAGGTTTCACACAGAAGCAAGTTTCAACATAAGTCGTCCAATTTTTCTTGGGGGGGCTGTTGCACATATCAGTTGTGTAGTCCGCTAAAATGGAGATGGAGAAAGTGAGAAAACTGTGAAAACGCTAAGGGAAAACGCTATGTGCCCTTTGGTTTATGAATGACTCCATGAACATTGCAGTGCAAAGCCTTCTCACTTACTGCTGGTGGATGGTTTGTGACGTTCACAAGTGTATCGTCGATGGCAGGTGCCCTTTGTGTCTTCTTTAGAGAGCTTGCATTTGCAGATGATGTTTTTGCATGTGCCACCAGAGCAGGAGGAGTCTGTAAACCCATATAATTACACATTTATTCCCTTTGTCTCTCTCTCTATCTCTCTCTATAATCTATATTCCCTCACAATTACATCTATAATCTGTACTCCCACACATTTACATATACATATATATTCCCTTATAAGTGTTGTTTTCTCTCTCTCTCAGAATATGCTGTCTATAATCCCATGTACGTCTCTCTCTCTCTCTCTCTCTCTCTCTCTCTCTCTCCAATGCAGAATGGCAACAATGATAACATGAAATATTAGGAATACAAATTATGAAATAATGCCTTTGGCTGTAACAGAATAAACATTGTGTCAGTTTGTGACCTGTTTTGGTGGGTTCTGTGCACAGGTCTTTCGAACATATGTCACAGATGGGTTTCCAAATAGACTCCTCATCTTCCTTTGTGCTATTGGTCTTCAGTTGTGTCAAGTTCATCCCACTGACAACAGTGATTCCACCCACAACAACCACTAAAGAAAGAGAAAGATATTTCCAGATATTTCTTCTTTTCTGCAAATCTTTCATGCATTGTGAATGTTAGTCAGTGACAGGTGCTCCAAATTCAACATACAGTGTTAAAGTATCACAATGTAGGAATTCCAACCTTGACTCAATTTGCAGTCTACTGCAGGGAACCCTGTTTGTCTAAAGACCATAACAAAGGGCAAGCTCAAGGTGCAGTACCAGGTAAGACATTATAATTAGCTGTGCCATCAAAATTAATTATTGTGTTGTCTTACCTGAGATCAAGGGTAAAACCGAACAACTTCATCACTGTTTTTCTGAATATAAAACAATTCAAAAATCTTCCCCTAATGAAGGAGTTCACCAAAAGCCCTGCTGAAAAAAGATACTTGTAGGTTTCAGCGCCGTGTGAAGTAAGTGGTTCCTGTCTGATACGTAATCTCTGGCCAATAAGTACAGTATCCTGTGCCCCTCCACACCACTCATACTGTGCAAAGTCTGGGGCATTATCTTTAAGGTATCAAGACATTTATTTATCTTGCTCTGCATGATAGTGTGTCAGCATAGTTTGATTTTTGAATATTATTTTATTTGCACTTTGTATGTTGACTCATCCCAGTGGGATTTTCTTTTGATAATCTTTGAATTTCTTTTTTATTTATTTGTTCATTCGTTATTTTCATTCAGTGTAGTAGACACTCTCACCATCCGCCCTACATACCATGAGACCGGGGACTGAAATACAAATCACGACAGTAAACAGAGAGAAATGTATTAATTTACAAACAGTTCTCTCGTATATTGTTATGATGATTTGGGTTGTTGATGTGTTGTGCTGCACCTAGCGGTGCGTTCATTAAGGACATCACAGGAAATCAGTGATAAGATCAGCACAGAACCTGCTGGCTCTGTAACCACACACATCAGGCTATATAAAGCTCCTCTCACATCCTGCTGTGGGCTGATGTGATCTAAAAAAACAGAACGTTTCCACTAGCTGCAGAAAATCTAAATGTTAAATTTTGGTCAAATGTTAAAATGTTTGCACTCAGAAACAAAGTTGAAAATATTGTTTTGATGAATAATATTTTATATCTAGTCTCCTATCTGTGGTTGATTGTCTTCATAGGTGTTTATTTGTTGTGTGTATGTTCAATTATTAAAAAAAGGCTTTGCAGCAGAATAAGGTGAGCAGCAGTGCATTGTCTATCGTGCAATCTGAGCACACTTCTCTTGATTTTGTTTGCAACTAAAATGCTGTTGGTAGAAGCTAGACAGATGATTTTAAGACCCCATTTTCACATAAGAAAAATGCAAATATCTCTATGGCCTTTAATTTACATGAAAGTGGAGGTTTTTGCACTGAAAACAATTACTAGAGAAAGAGAGAGAGTGTGTGTGTGTGTGTGTGTGTGTTTCTAAAGCTGCTGTAGCTGCTGTACAATATAAGCATGTAGCACCTGCACTGCTCCCTCTTTTCCTGCTGCACTCTCTCTCATCACAGGATGACCCGTATCTGCAGCACACCCTGTGACTCCTCTCCTGGCCACTAGAGGGAGTCGTGGAGCAGCAAATACACACGGCCAAGACACTGCTGACATTGGACGGGTTTCCCAGATTTGTTAAGAAGCTCTTAAGTGCTAAAAACTTCTTAGGAACGCTCTAAGAACGTTCCTCCAGAGAAGTTCTTAGCACTTAAGAGCTTCTTAACGAATATGGGAAACCTGGCTATCAGTCAGGAGAGGAGCTATTCACTGACCACCTGAATTTAACAATGATCAGTATGAACTATTAACGGGGCACAGTACGTGTAGAAAAGGATTTATTCATTTCAACACAGAGACAAAGCCTTAATGGTGTGAACTGCTTGAAATAATTGAATAGCTTTTGAACTCATCATGTTACAATCAACATACAACCAGCGATTAATATATATGCAGTGCCTATAGAAAGTCATAATTGAAATAGTTACTTTTTTTTGTCTTACAGCCTGAAATCAAAACCCATTTAAAAAAAAAAAAAAAAATCTTTTTCCAGTTCTATTTACAAATTTAGCTGTACAACATCAACATTTGTGGCTTACAGCCATTAATCTGTTTGGATATGTCTCTATTATAGCTTTGCACACCTATTGGGGAATATTTGTCCAATTTTCCGTGCAGAATTGTTAAAAGTCAGCCAAACTCTGTAGGGAACGGAGATTGACTACTCTCTACAAATCAGTCCACAGATTTTCTATAGGATTTAAGTCAGGGCTCTGACTTTGCCATTCAAGGATATTCACCTTCCACGACAATGATCCTAAACATACTGCCAAAAGAACAAAGCATTGGCATATCCAAACATATCCAAACAAATTGATGGCTGTAATGAAAGCAAAAGGAAGCTCTACAAAGTATTTAGTCAGGGGTATGATGACTTTTCCAACCCTGTTATTCTAGTTTAAAATTATTATTAATTAAAAATTAAATTAAATTATTTCTTAATGTGGGATTTTTTTCCTTCTAAATAAATGCACTTGTAAAGGTTGGATTTTACACTTTTTTTTCATTGTGGTCCTATATTATTTGGAAAAAAAATGAATTTATTAGAAGCTAAAGAACACATCTTAACCAGGGGTGCCAATAATTGTGGAGGGCGCTGTATATACTGTATATATATATATATATATATATATATAGAAAGTAACAGTGGATATTATGTTACAAGCATACAATTGTGCACAGTGATAGGAGGAGGAAAACCTTATTTTCTAGTTGACCTTTTGAATATCAGATCAATCGTACCAAATCATATCATCCAATGGCAGACTATGGACCAAATTGGAGTAAAGGTCTGTGCTATGTCACCAAAGTGCAACTGGCAGCTTGTTGCAGATAATTCACACTCTTGATCTTATCAGGATGTTTCTAAAACACACTGGTATGCATTTTTCACACTGTCCTGTAAGGGTCACATGATAGTCAGTGCAAATGCATCACTCAGGAGAATCAGTCAGAAGAGTATGTGGGATCATCAGGATCATCAACTACTTGGGTAATGGAACATCACAATATGTATGATCCTTACAAGGTGGAAGTGGTAGTGGAATGGTGGAGTATTCATCGTTCGAGGGGCACTGTAAAAAATGAAAAGTTAGAGCAGTCCAATTTATCAAGCCATATTTCATAACATGGCAAAGTCTAGTTCTGAATGAAACACATCCTTTGTGTGTTGAAAAGTCATTCCAATTGAGTAATCTACATTTCAATCATATATACTAAATTAAACAAACATTAAATTAAACAAACTCATGTTTTTCTTTCAAGTTGTATATTTCTTTCAAACAGAGATGCGTTTAGTTTGGACCGATAGGCTATCAAAAGCAGAAGATTTTTGGTTTAGTTTGGGATTTAATTTACTTTTGGACTGTTTGGTTACAGTATATGCTAAATGTGGGACTGATGAGCACTAAAATCTGGGGGGTATTTAATTTGGTTTGCGAGACAAGGCAGCCACAGTCATTGAATGTGCGCTGTTCTCGGATGGAAACCTTATTGCGCAGCCAAGTAGCCTAAATTTAGTTTTTTTTTTTTTAGTATTCACAATTTGCTTGTTTAAATGTGTTTAAATGCATTGTTGCTTCAGCCTCTGGCAAGCAGAAAGGGGCGGCAAGCGACTTGTAGCTTGAGAGCAACGTGTTGGAGACCCATGGTATAGTACAATAACTTTTCATTGGCAATAGCATTACACCAACAAACAATATCAAATATTATGAGCTTTCTTATTTCGTTGGTAGGCAATAAACCCAGCTTGTATTTCAGGCCCTACCTTTATTTGTCTGAATTGACTATGCACCCGGCAATTATCTGCTGCCTGACTAAATAGAATCCCAACCATAATTTGAGGATTTACAATTTACAAGTACTGAACCAGTAAAGCAAATGAACACACGGGATGCCTTAGTTTCACCATCTCATAGAATCCCCATGAGGCTTAGGTATTGAGCATGCACAAACTATCAGTGGTTCCATATGTAACCTGCGTTGTGTTGAACCACCGCAGTTCAGCCCTGCACACGCCCGGACTCGAACCCGCAACACAGCAGCACCTCGGATCGGGAGTTGAGCACGCTAACAATGCACCTAAAAGCCCAGGCTAGTAGCTTTCGTGCCAGCAGCACTCTTGAGGCGTCGGGGAGTGAGGTTTACTAACGTTCCACACGCACAGCTAAGCTAGCTGGCATCCTACACATAGCATGTTTTCAACCTCAACCAAGCTTAGTACTGTAGCACAACATACTCAAAGTTGTTTAACATTGATGTTACAGTACGAAGTACATCTGAATGCCTACTTTCCAAGCTGCCTGTATAACACAATTATATTGAAACTACATAAATTCTTTATATAAACTTAAATTAACATTGGAATTACTTGATCAACCAATATACGTAATAAAATCACGTAAATCCAGTGATTCTTTTTTTTCAGTGAGGGATTCGTGTGTAATTGGACAGTAGAGTACATGGCAAAGCCCTCATTGATAGCTACGGCTGGTTGGGCGCTGGCATAGACTGGGTTGGTTTTTTGGCTGTGTCTGCTGTGTTGGCTCTCAAGGTCACCTGAAGGGCAGCATATTGGGAGTCATCGTCAGGAGTGTGGGCGGGCAGCTGAGCTGTGTCGCAGGTGGAGGTGGGGGGGAAGCTGGGTGGTGCAGTCAGAGGGTGGAGGGACAGCCCGACATCATCATACTCAGCGTCAGGGTCGGGGGCCTGAGAGGACAGGGACATCAGGACCACACAGTACATATCATATATGAGACGCTTTTGCGTCGCCATTTTAAATTCAGTGTCAACTATGGCCATGCTAAAGCAAATGAACAAATTAACAACATTTTAAAAAAGCTGGCTGGAGCCTATGAACTTAAAATAGCCCGTGCATTGGCACAGCAAATTAACTTCTGAGAGTATAAAGCTCATACCCATCGTCAGGGTCGGAGGCCTGAGAGAGCAGGGACATCAGGATAGAGGCCTATTCGGACGGGATTAGTTTTATGGGGTGACATCAGGTAAAGTAATAATTACCAGGTAATGTAGTCCCGTCCGGACGCGCCATGTCAGTAAACATAACGGAGTATGTCGGTGACATTTACAGACACTTTTACCTTCCGTAAAACGGTCTGGAGAAATTACCTTAGGTAATATTAATCCCGTGCGAACGCGACCCTCTGTAAAGATGTCTGTAATATTTCGTCACATCCTGATTTGAAAACAATTCCACCATAGTCTGAATGAAAACATAACATGCTGTGCAGCTTCTAATAGGACGTTAGCTAGTTTGCCTAATAGCTTGATATTGTTAGCCATTTCAAACTACTTATGGCGTAACATAAAGCTAACGTTTGCTAGTTTAGCCAACTTGTGTAGTCTTTCAAATCTGAAAATGCTGCACGTACCTGACGCAAAGTATCACGTGCACGGCGACGAAGATGTGACGGCAGAACGTAAACGTATTTACTCCTCTCATGTCAAGTAAAATGACAGAGATGTCTAGTCCCGTCCGAATTGGACATTTATATTACAGAGGTCATATGATAAACCTGCATTACTCTACGTCCCCCCATAAAACTAATCCCGTCCGAATAGGCCTTAGGCCTTTAGTGCGTATCTAATGTAATGCTCGACTGAGAGACCTCCATCTCCCAAATTTCACTTTTGCTGTTGCTGAGAGCTATCATGGTCCAAAGATGAATGGGTTTCCTTAGCCTGCATGTGCACTACCAAGTTGTGCGCAAATTACCCATAGTTTTTGCAGTGTTGACAGGCATAAGTTACCGCACCACAGAAGGTCCAGGTCCTGGTAGAGCTGAGCATGCCACTATTAATGATTACATGCCACTAATGATGACATATAAACTGGACTGGTATCTCTTGAGCACCAACTTGCGGAGGGCTGACCCACCTGGACAGTTTTGCACCACCTCTACAAAATAAAGGTGAAACTCTGTGGAAGAACTAGGCTGGGTGAACCCTGCTTGACCTGCTGGTGAATTTGGATTTCGTCCGGCAGCTCAGGCTGGAAACCTGCACATCTACCTCCCTGCCAGAACCTCCGGCTCCAATCACAAACTAGCTTATCCAAAAGACACACCGGATCGTTGGTCTGATTGGTTGAAGGATTATCCAAGCGTACGGAGTCATGATTTGAAGGATGCCAATAGAGCTCGACAGCCCCGGCCCTCCACGCCTGTCGTGCAGTATAGAAATAAAGTGCAGAATCCCCATACTAATGTGCAGTAGAAATAAAGTGCAGAATCCCCATACTAATGTGCAGTAGAAATAAAGTGCAGAGTCCCCATACTAATGTGCAGTAGAAATAAAGTGCAGAATCCCATACTAATGTGCAGTAGAAATAAAGTGCAGAATCCCCATACTAATGTGCAGTAGAAATAAAGTGCAGAATCCCCATACTAATGTGCAGTAGAAATAAAGTGCAGAGTCCCCATACTAATGTTCAATCTTAAACACGCCTGTCGTGCAGTAGAAATAAAGTGCAGAGTCCCCATACTAATGTTCAATCTTAAAAGACTGAGCTTGGTAGGTGATGGCCAGACTATCGAAGAACAATAATGTTTTTACAATACATTGCATCAACACAATAACTATATGGAGTGAAACTGCACGGGCCATAAGAACCTCTAGGTCTACTTATTGTTCAATTGCAATGTGAGCAGCTGCCAGCGGGGGGCGGGTGGGACACATCTGCAGGGTCATTTCAAAGGTAACCACAACTACATTGTGCGTCTGCTCTAATTCTGATACCGTGCCTTGGCGGGCCACCGTCCTAAAATCAACGTAGAGGAAACACTAGCGGAGTTGGACCAGTGCTGCCCTGTATTGGCAGTAGATCCATATTGCGTACGTACATATCTATAAGGAGTTGGACCAGTGCTGCCCCGTATTGGCAGTAGATCCATATTGCGTACATATCTATAAGGAGTTGGACCAGTGCTGCCCCCTATTGGCAGTAGATCCATATTGCGCATATATCAATACGGAGTTGGACCAGTGCTGCCCCCTATTGGCAGTAGATCGGTATTGCGCATTATAGGCAGATCTGTACTGCATCTGTACCACAGAGTTCCAACCGTAGCTGGACCAGCGCTGGCCCCTACTGGCAACAGATTCATCAATTGGATCCAGACCAATTCTGTGTTTGGATGCCGGATCGGGTCCAGCAGGCAGATCAGTGCCAGATTATGTGGTAGGAGTGTTCCAGCTCCATCCCAGTGTGTGTTGCTATCTGGGACTAGATGAGAGTGTTCCAGCTCCATCCCAGTGTGTGTTGCTATATGGGACTACATGAGAGTGTTCCAGCTCCATCCCCATCCCAGTGTGTGTTGCTATATGGGACTACATGAGAGTGTTCCAGCTCCATCCCAGTGTGTGTTGCTATATGGGACTACATGAGAGTGTTCCAGCTCCACCCCAGTGTGTGTTGCTATCTGGGACTACATGAGAGGATGGGATTTTGTTTTGCGCAACATTGTTGGACAAAAAATTGGCTTGATTTTCATATATAAACAAAGGCCTGATGAGTTAATTTTTGTTTCTCACCTGTGTGGTCCGACTTGTGTGTGTGTTCAGTGACTCTGATGAGAATGATGGTGATAATGATGGTGATGATGATGGTGGCAATGATGATGATGATGATGATGATTATAAAGATGATGTTGGTGATGATGGCGACGATGATGATAATGATGATGATGGTGATGATGATGGTAATGATGATGATGATGATGATGGTGATGGTGGTGATGATGATGATGATGATGGTGGCAATGATGATGATGATGATGATGATGGTGGCAATGATGATGATGATGATGATGGTGATGATGTTGACGGTGATGATGATGACAATGGTGATGATGATGGTAATGATGATGATGATGATGATGGTGATGGTGGTGATGATGATGATGATGATGATGGTGGCAATGATGATGATGATGATGATGATGACAATGGTGACGATGATGATAATGATGATGATGATGATGATGGCAATGGTGATGATGATGATGATGATGATGATGATGATGATGACAGACAAAAACAACAGCCAAAATATTTCTTAATAGCATTTCAGCTTCAAGAGGAAGCACTGATCAGATATCAACCCCACAGAGATCTACAGTTTCCGCAGGAAGAGATTAGATGGAAACAGCTCCGTAACAACTTGTGAAAAACCAGTCTAAAAGTGTTCATTTTCATGATGTTCTGGATGTATAGGAGCAAGAACCATAGAACAGAGACACAAAACCATTTGCATTGTCTCCAAGGAAAAGGACATTGACCAGTATACTTTACTGTCCACAAAATAAAGTTCTCTCTTGTTATGTAGAGTCCATGATGAAATGAGGTGTGTTGCCCCCCACATACAGTACACATGTGCGCGCACGCATACACACACCATGCTATGTTTCAGGTTCTGATGTGATATGACTTACTGTGTTTCTTGGTTCTCCAAAGCTGGTAGCCTAAGAAGACTATGAGTCCCATCATGATCGCCACCACTGACACACACACACCTGTGAAGTAAACTGGAGGAACAAAGAGCAATCAGCTGACACACACACACACACACACACACACACACACACACACACACACACACACACCTGTGAAGTAAACTGGAGGAACAAAGAGCAATCAGCTGACACACACACACACACACACACACACACACACACACACACACATACACACACATACTGTATACACACACACACACACCTGAAGAAACCTGGAGGAACAAAGAGCAATCAGCTGAACTGTTGGTGTTCTGCTGGTGCTGCTGTTATCATTGCTGCCAGCTTTGGCACTCCTCCTCACCTGATGGTGGTGGTGGTGGTGATGATGGTGATGATGATGGTGATGATAAAGATGGCAGGGATGTTGATTTGGTTGGCAGGTTGGTCGTTTTTGGTTCACTTGTTGCTGTTGGAGTTAACAGATTAAGTTCACACACACTTCCACATTTACAAACTCACACAAACACACACACACAATGGCTATAGAACTGATGACAGGATAGGTACTAAACTGGCAATCTATTTAATACTGCAGTGCCCACAAACAATGTTTTCCAAGAAATGTGCTGCCCAATGACATTGATGCAGGTAGATCATGTTAGATTGGTGATGATGTAGAATCAGGCCCGTGCAGTTAGTAGAGCTTTTTACTGTCTTTGCAAAGTAAGGGCAAAGGGGAAGTGCAGGGGAAAGGCGTTTGAGTTGCAGCTAATGGCAATATTAGACACATTACATACCCATACCCTTACATACAGTACATTAGCCTAAAGCTAACCGCATGACCATGACTATGCCAGTGCAGTGCTATGAACTCGGAAGTGATGTTTCATGTTTGAATGAATGTTATGCCCATTGCTGATGTCCAGATAGAGTCAAGAGCGGCTGTTTTAAATGCAAATTTTAACAGAATGCTACCGACGTGTGTGTCGCCATATTGTTGCAAGATCAGCAACCTGATCAGGCAACAGAACTGCTAGGCAACCGCGGTTGTTGATGAGCCTAAGCAACGTTACGTTACTTTAACAGCCTGCTTACCAACATGGGTGCATGTGTGTTGGACTCAGCATGTTTATCCAACATGAACCATCTTGAAACGGTTGAACGGTCTTTAAACTATTCCGCTTGAACATTTTTGTGCCGTCTGTTTACATGGGCTACTTTCAAATATTCACCTTTGACAGGTTTCACACAGAAGCAAGTTTCAACATAAGTCGTCCAATTTTTCTTGGGGGGGCTGCTGCACATATCAGTTGAGTAGTCCGCTAAAATGGAGATGGAGAAAGTGAGAAAACTGTGAAAACGCTAAGGGAAAACGCTATGTGCCCTTTGGTTTATGAATGACTCCATGAACATTGCAGTGCAATGCCTTCTCACTTACTGCTGGTGGATGGTTTGTGACGTTCACAAGTGTATCGTCGATGGCAGGTGCCCTTTGTGTCTTCTTTAGAGAGCTTGCATTTGCAGATGATGTTAATGCATGTGCCACCAGAGCAGGAGGGGTCTGTAATCCCATATAATTACACATTTATTCCCTTTGTCTCTCTCTCTATCTCTCTCTATAATCTATATTCCCTCACAATTACATCTATAATCTGTACTCCCACACATTTACATATACATATATATTCCCTTGATAAGTGTTGTTTTCTCTCTCTCTCAGAATATGCTGTCTACAATCCAATGTACGTCTCTCTCTCTCTCTCTCTCTCTCTCTCTCTCTCTCTCTCTCTCTCTCTCTCTCTCTCTCCAATGCAGAATGGCAACAATGATAACATGAAATATTAGGAATACAAATGATGAAATGATGCCTTTGGCTGTAACAGAATAAACATTGTGTCAGTATGTGACCTGTTTTGGTGGGTTCTGTGCACAGGTCTTTTGCACACATGTCACAGATGGGTTTCCAAATAGACTCCTTATCTTCCTTTGTGCTATTGGTCTCCAGTTGTGTCAAGTTCATCCCACTGACAAAAGTGATTCCACCCACAACAACCACTAAAGAAAGAGAAAGATATTTCCAGATATTTCTTCCTTTCTGCAAATCTTTCATGCATTGTGAATGTTAGTCAGTGACAGGTGCTACAAATTCATCATAAAGTGTTAAAGTATCAAAATGTAAGAATTCCAACCTTGACTCAGGCTATGTACACACGTAGCCGGGTATTTTTAAAACCGAATATTTCCCCCCCTCCGTTTATAAAATAATTTTATCCACATTACCTCGTTTTTTTTTTTTTTTTTAAACTTCCACACATAACCGAACATCTCCGTTTTCAAGGCACTCAGATCCTGCTTCTGCAGTGAACAAAGGTCGCACGTTTGACGTCAGAGCAGATTTGCTGTTGTTTTGGCGCATATTCTGACGTTTGAAACCGCAGATCTCTGTTTATCTCTGGCTACACGTCAATTTATAAACGGAGAATTCGCAGATCTTCACTTTGCCCAGAGTTTTTTTAAACATTCGTTTATATGCGTTGTCATGTGGATGACAGGTCCAAACGTAGACAAATACCTTTGTTTAAGCATATACCCGGCTACGTGTGTATGGGGCCTCAATTTGCAGTCTACTGCAGGGAACCCTGTTTGTCTAAAGACCATAACAAAGGGCAAGCTCACGGTGCAGTACCAGGCAAGACATAATAATTAGCTGTGCCATCAAAATTAAATATTGTGTTTATTTGAAAGTAAAATAACTTCATTTTGTTCATTTTAGAGAACTAAAATATAGATTTCCCCCCTATGATTAAAGTTACAGTCTTACCTGAGATCAAGCAAAGGGTAAAACCGAACAGCTTCATCACTGTTTTTCTGAATATAAAACAATTGCCTCAAAAATCTTCCCCTAATGAAGGAGTTCACCAAAAGCCCTGCTGCAAAAAGATACTTGTAGGTTTCAGCGCAGTGTGAAGTAAGTGCTTCCTGTCTGATACGTAATCTCTGGCCAATAAGTATCCTGTGCCCCTCCACACCACTCATACTGTGCTAAGTCTGGGGCATCATCTTTAAGGTCTCAAGACATTTATTTATCTTGCTCTGCATGATAGTGTGTCAGCATAGTTTGATTTTTGAATATTATTTTATTTGCACTTTGTATGTTGACTCATCCCAGTGGGATTTTCTTTTGATAATCTTTGAATTTCTTTTTTAATTATTTGTTTATTCGTTGTTTTCATTGAGTGTAGTAGACACTCTCACCATCCGCCCTACATACCATGAGACCTGGGACTGAAATACAAATCACGACAGTAAACAGAGAGAAATGTATTAATTTACAAACACTTCTCTCGTATATTCTTATGATGATTTGGGTTGCTGATGTGTTGTACTGCACCTAACGGTGCATTCATTAAGGACGTCACAGGAAATCAGTGATAAGATCGTCACAGAACCTGCTGGCTCTGTAACCACACACATCAGGCTATATAAAGCTCCTCTCACATCCTGCTGTGGTTTGATGTAATCTGAAAAAGAAAAAAAAAAAACCTTTCCACTAACTGTGCAGACATGCTTTATGGTCAAATGTTAAAATGTTTGCACTCAGAAACAACACTTCATGAAAGTGCATTTTTGACAAATAATGTGTTATGTGTGTGTGTATGTGTGTTATATCTAGTCTCATAACTGATAAGTTAATTGTCGTCATAGGTGTTTAGAAGAATAACTCATAACATTGACTATCCAGACCATGGGGCCTTCAATTATTGAAACATACTTTACAGCAGAATCATTTTAGGTATTGTACAAAGAAAAACACTCTATGACACTTGTTTACAGTCCAGATTTAAGTTTTAAGATTTAAACAGTGCATCACCCTTTATCATAAATAAATGTTCATCTCATGAAGTCAGTTTTTGTTTTTGTTTTTACGCACCCAAAGACTCTAATATTCGGAGTTTGAGCGCATCCGCCTTTCACATCTCATGAAGTCAACCACAAAAGACACAGGGGTTGTATTAGGAACAAAAGATGAATAGATATCATGTACTTTGTGTAATGCTCATGCTGTAATTACTGGGACACCATGACAGAAGCAGAAAATACAGACTCATAAACCCCTCACAGAAACATAAGGCCTTTACAAGCTTAGGACATAGCTTTGGAAAACACTGGCTAAACACCACAAGAGGGCGATATTACCTTAAAAATAAGTTTTTAGTTGGTCCCAGCTGTCGGTGAAGCACAAATAAAGAGGAATACGCCCGTCCCCAAACCATAACACACAGCGAGCACTAAAGAAGGGACGAGGCCTCTCTCACGGCTCCCAGGTGTGCTTCGCTTGGTGTTTGTTTCAAATATAATGGAGGTGGCTTTGGATAAACGCGTCTGCTCAGAAACTTAAACACAAACAGCAGCACACATGATGTCTGGTATCTCTTAAAGCCCTTTAATAATGCTTCTGGTATCTCTTAAAGCCCTTTAATAATGCTTCTGGTATCTCTTAAAGCCCTTTAATAATGCTTCTGGATCAAAAGCTGCATATGGCCTCTGGTCATTTTAATCAGGCCCCTCTGATAATGCTTCAGGATCAAGCACTGCATATGCGTTCTGTTGGCTGCTCATTGTAATTAGGCCCCCTTTACTGTAATAATGCTTGTGGATCCAACACTGCATAGGCATATGATCTCGACTAATACCTCTGGGCATAGTGATCTCGACTATTACCTCTGGGCATATGATCTCGACTAATACCTCTGGGCATAGTGATCTCGACTATTACCTCTGGGCATATGATCTCGACTAATACCTCTGGGCATAGTGATCTCGACTATTACCTCTGGGCATATGATCTCGACTAATACCTCTGGGCATAGTGATCTCGACCTCTTCCTTTATGGGGATCTAGACCACTCCTAGGCCTGTTGATCGTGACCTCTTTAGGCCTGGTCATCTAAACCTCTCTAGGCCATGGTGATCTCGACCTCTTCAGACCTGGTGATCTCGACCTCTACCTCTCTAGGCCTGGTGATCTAGACTTTGACCTCGAGGCCTGGTGATCTAGACTTTGACCTCGAGGCCTGTTGCTCTAGACTCTGACCTCGAGGCCTGTTGCTCTAGATATTGACCTCTAGGCCTGTTGCTCTAGATATTGACCTCTAGGCCTGTTGCTCTAGATATTGACCTCTGGCCACTTGACCCTGTCTAAATCCCTCCATATTTGGCATGTGCACATCCACGGCAGCAGATCATGTGGCTGATGCGGCCTCTAAAACCTTCTAATCCACAAAATAAAACAAACTTTTATACAACTGTGTTGGCCGCTGATTACCGTTGAAACGCTTGAATAGATTTCTCCTGCACTCTCAGAACAAAGTTATAACACAATCGATGGTGCTCTCCAAAGGCCACGCTGCTCCTTCCATGCCCTGCGAGGAGCCTGTTCATTTCCCTGCACGGAGGCCCTGCAGAGGTCCTGGATGCAGTGGTTGTGGGCTGGTGGATTGCGGCCGGGTGTGAGCTATGCGGCGTGTGTCCCTGTTTCCCCTGGGCCGGCTGCTGCTGCTTGTCCTGGACGTCGGTCTTCATTCCGCCTGTCCGGCGGGGTCGTGCTGGTCTGGGGCCACTGGGAATGCGTTCTCAAATCTAACGGCATCTCCTGGCCCCAATCTCGCTGGACAAGTGCCCTCAATTTCAGGTTAACGGCAAACACTGCACACTGGGCACAATCTCCTGAACTGGGTGTAAAGTCTCTACGCTTCTCTCTCTCTCTCTCTCTCTCTCTCTCTCTCTCTCTCTCTCTCTCTCTCTCTATACCCCTTTCTCTGCTCTTTTCATTCCTTTCCCTTCTCATAAAGGTTCCTCTCCGGTGCGGCTGCTGGGCTGCTGGGCTGCTGGATGATGACACTGTGCTGCTGGCATAACAAAACACAGATTATCAAGGATTGGACACATACTGTAGCCCAATTGCACACACTTGTCCCAGCTGCTACAGGTGTTGATGGTTTATTCAGCAGAATCATGGCATGGTGGTGTTGGAAGACACATCTTCTCTTGTATTGACCACGTTGGCCCCCGGCAAGCTCATTTGAAACATCAACCTGCTTGTGCTGGGCTTCCCCTGACATGATAACCCAGTAAGGAGCTCCCAGTAAGACTGACACTTGTGCTCTGGGGCGGTGGTAGTGTAGTGGTTAAGGAGCTGGGCTAGTGTGCAGTAGCCTGTAGGGTGGTGGTAGTGTAGTGGTTAAGGAGCTGGGCTAGCGTGCAGTAGCCTGTAGGGCGGTGGTAGTGTAGTGGTTAACCTCAAGTTGCTCTGGGGGGCAATGTAATGATGGTGTAGTCCATTGTGATATACGGTAGTTGACATACTGTAAGTAAGTCACTTTGGACAAAAAGTGCCTGCTATGTAATGTTACGTAGTGCTCTCCAGAAGCTCCCAGCCAGACAGACACCTGTGCTCTCCTCGTCCTCTTGTTAGAACAGGATTGCCAGAAGAATAACTAATGATGGAGAGGAGAGGACTTACAGAACCTCTTCCTGCTCATTTGCTGGTTCTGTGTGCACACTCTCCATGCTGAAATCGGAACTGGAGAACATTTACAGGATCAAATACTACGTTGTGTTGTTTTTGCCTGTAGAAATATAAATGAGGACCTCAGTTTAAGACCTTTGCTTGTGCAAACTGTGATAAATAAACCTGACATCTTAGATACGGAGGTGCTCAGAATGGGAGGCCTTGTCCATTTGTTTACTTGCTGTTATGGCAACAGCTTGGGCTTCATGTTGGCAGTGAGTTCAAGTTTGCACCAGTGACTGCTCAGCTAAGTAAGGCCTGAAATGGCCCATTCAGACATCACAAGCCCGCATGTTTAATTCACCAGACAGCGGCCAAGTCCAACTGTCTGACAGTTTCAGCCCCCAAACAGACGCCAAAACGCTTTGGCAAGAGCCCAGTGGATGTGGGTTTATCAGAGGACAGCCTATTTTTATGATGAATAATCTCAATATATAAATAATCTATCTGTCCATGAATGTATTCTCTATTGTCAGTGTCCTCACAGGAGAGACGCACAGTTGAGCTGTGGGCCTGCATCAGCGGCACCTCCGCAAGCTCATCTCTATTCTGATTTTCTCTGAAAGACAAACAGGGACAACAAATGATATGCCCACCCTTTCAGCACCCCCCAAAAACCCATCGCAGAGGCCCCCTCGGCTAACCCCGCCCCCTTTCAGCACCCCCCCTTTAGTTCTGCTTTTCTGGCTCCCCCAGTCCTGCTAGTAGCCTCCAAAGTCCCAGAATGGCCTCCCCAGTCCCAGTCTGGCCTCCCCAGGCCTGCTAGTAGCCTGCAGCTGTAGTGGAGTAGTCTGCCAGAGACCACATGCCTCATCACACTTCAGCACAACTCCTCCCAGGCTCTTGCCACCACAAGTGTGCTGCTCTCTCGGGAACTTTGATCCTCTCTCGCCTGCTTTGTGTGTTTCTGCTCAACTCTATTCTGTCTGGATGTGTGAATATCCACGAGGCCTATTGTCTATCATCATCATCTCTTGGTGAATATTTGCATTGACAGTACAGACACTACAATCCACTTTGATGTTGTTACTATAATAATTGTCAGAGAAAACAGATCCCTCTTTCACCTGTAGATGTCATTGTTGCTATGTGCAAAGCCACGAAGGAACACATTAAAATAAGTGGATCCCCCATAATGCACCTCTGGCAATTTAATCCTGGAAATGTGCATGACCACAGATAAACCCCAAACGTGCCGTTTCTCTCCAAGAATGCCTGACCTTGAGCCAGATGTTCTGCGTTCCAGTGCTGGGTCTCGCTTAGTTCCACATGACCTTCTGGGCTGATTAAAGCACACACACACGCACACACACACACACACACACACACACACACACTGACGAACTGCCCGACCTCGTGTCGGACTCTCTGAGTTGGCAGTGCACGTGTGGAGCGTTGAGTGTTTCGGTGAGCAGTGCATTAGCGGCGTTCAGTCATTCATAGGTCACATGTTCATGGCGACGCGTAGGAGAAGGCCGGGGGATTAAACACAAGAGTCTCGAGCGAGTTCCACTCCGTTAATGTCACCTCTCTGTCAGTCAGTGAGGATTTGGGATTTAAACTTCAGTCTTCTTTTCTCTTTCTGGCTGGGGAATGACATCTTATTCTCCACTGACATCGCGCTAGCATGTAGCGATCATTTACAGACACAGGCCCCCTACTCCCGGGATTAGAACAGGCCTTAAAGTCTTCCCAATGCACACTATGGCTCTCACCTTCAACACAGTTCATTTTTCTCTGATGACTTCCTCACCAAATATGAGCATGTCGCCCATCTGCGTAATGAATCTTTTACTCTGAACACATGCAGTACAGTACAGGCTCATCTTTATCCCATCATGCTCGGCACCAGAGCGGGGTGCAGAAAAATAACTATTCATGAGCCTCACTGACCTTACCAGAGACAAGCTGCTGTGCTGGAGGAAGGCTGAAGGATAGCAAGAGTTCAGCATTCAAGATTCAAGAGCTTTTATTGTCATTCCAAAAACACTTCAGGAAGTGCAGTGTAGAACGAAATTGAGTTGCATAAGACACCATAAAAACAGACATAAAAACACCATCAGCAGCTAGAAGAATGCAGTTTTAAATAAATAAATATCATGTAGTTAAAAAAAGATATATGAATAAGATAGCTAGCATTTAAAGATGAGAGCTGTAGAAACAGGAGAGAACACTCCTGCTGCTAAGGTCATCTATTCTAAGTCCTGGGAGAGACATATCCATACGAAGTGCACGAGTCCCCATTGTCCTCTGGGATGATAGCGTAGTACAGTAGGATAAAGCCTTGTGTCTTGCTGGTAGTACAGTAGGAAAAAGCCTTGTGACTCACTGGTTGTACAGTACAGTAGGGTAAAGCCTTGTGTCTGGCTGTAATGGAATGTTAATGTATTGCTTAACCAGATTCAAGGGAAAGAAGGTGCAGAAGAGTCAACCATCCTCAATGTTCTGCTCTTCGTGCAAAAGAATATGTTTAAGATCAATGTTCTTCTCCTCGTGCAAAGATGTTCTTACTGTACCTCATGGTCTCCTTGTTGACACACAGTGCTTATGATTCCAAGGTGAGCAAGTAACATTGTTAACTTTCTATTCAGACACAAACCACAACAGCATCACCACCATCAACAACAACAATAAACAGATTGATAATTATTTTCCCCCATCAGTTACTGGTGTCAAGAAGTGATGTAAAAACCAAAACCAAACATTGCTTAAGCCTCTTTCTACTCCTCACTTGTTGGTTCTAATTGAACCCCACACCACACCCTGAGAGTTCCTGATTGGACCCCACACCCCACCGTGAGAGTTCCTGATTGGACCCCACACCACACCCTGAGACTTCCTGATTGGTGCTCCACACCCCACCCTGAGACTTCCTGATTGGATCCCTCACCCCACCGTGAGAGTTCCTGATTGGACCCCTCACCCCACCCTGAGAGTTCCTGATTGGACCCCTCACCCCACCCTGAGAGTTCCTGATTGGACCCCTCACCCCAGAGTTCCTGATTGGACCCCTCACCCCACCCTGAGAGTTCCTGATTGGTACTCCACACCCCACCCTGAGAGTTCCTGATTGGTACTCCACACCCCACCCTGAGAGTTCCTGATTGGTACCCCTCACCCCACCGTGAGACTGACCTTGCGCAGCCTGACCCCCTGCTGTCCTGCGTCTCCCGGTTGGCTGTGACTGCACCGCACTCTAATCTGGCCTCCAGCGTGCCGATAAGTATCTCCCTTAAGCCGCGCGCTTCATCTGCTGAGTAATTGGACAGACCCCCCTTTGCTTTAATGAATTTTATTGCCACATTTTTCACTGTCCCTGGCCAATTGGTTGGCGCCACAGGTGTTGGCTTTCATTAATTAAAAGCCTAATTGATCTGGAAATGTTGCACAACTTTGCCAGGGGTGTGGGCAGGGGCGCGCCAACGGGCTGCATGATGAATGGGCATCATTTCCAGCGCCACCCAGTCCAACGGCGCCGGGGCACCATGAAGATGGTGAACGCAGTTAGTAATTAACGGGTGTTATTTTCATCCACCGGCACACAATCCCATTTAAAACAAGCGACCATGATGACTCTATCCATGGCCTCGGACCTGCTGATGTATTTTAGAGAGAGTGTCTCAGTCCACCATTTCCCCGTGCTTGAGAACGGAAGACGGAGACGGGCAGATTTGTGGTTGTCGTCTCGTCCTGCGGTGTGACGATCGGAGAGCAAACATCTGGTTTCTCTTTAACTCCGTGCTTCCAGACAAATGAGCGCTGTTCCAGGCAAGTCAAATATTTAACCGGCAGCACACGGTGAGTGGGACAGGATGGCACTCACACACACACACATACACACACACGGTGAGTGGGACAGGATGACACCAAAAATAGACCTCTGCTCTGTCCAAGAGGCGGAATGTGTTTTTGGAGTCTCAAAAGACGGATACAGAAGAGAGTGATGAGGCAATGACTCATCAACAGACAGGTCCTGCAGGTTGGCAACACAGACAGTAATATAGACACCAGCAATATACTGTAGGCAGCTCTGTCTGTCCTGTATAGAAGATGTGGGAGTTATGTGCAGGAGTGCATGGACTACTGCCAGGCATGGACTGGCCATAGGGCATACCGGGCAATGCCCGGTGGGCCGACGCATATATTTGGGCCGAGGCTGTCAATTTAATAATAATACAAAAAAATATTAGGCTCATTTATATAGCGTACGGCCACAACGGTAGCGAATCGCGGCCCATTGGTTGACTGCCTTAATGGACATTGGGCTAGTCCAATGAAATCTCAGGGCCCTCCCTATCTCCCTCTTGACTGGAGTTCGACCGGAGTTTGAGACCGTCCGTATATAAAGATGTACGAAGACAAACCACAAAAGCGCAAGGGGGGCGCAGAGAAGTTGCGAGATAAATGGCAAAAGCCTACAAGTGGATGCAGCAAAAATGTGCTAAAATTACAGAAATGTTTGCCACCACAAGTTCAAACAGGGCCGTCGATATAGCAGCAGTGCAGAAGCAGCACCGAGTGCAGGCTTCAGAGAGGCACATGCGAGTGTGCAACAGAGTTACACAGAGGAAGGAGTAGCTATTCAAATTGATTCGGAGGAGGAGGAAGAGGTGAGAGACGTGACCCAGCAGGGACAGATTGAGGAGGAGGTCAGAATAGCTACTGTGAGGCAGGTAAGAAGTAGCCGAAATGTTGGCTGAACTTTTTGGGCGCACAACGAACAATTAAAAGTTTGAAATCTGCGACTGCTTCTTCCCCTTCTTTTAGATGTATTAACCTGCCTACTATGTAGGATTCAGCACCCAGTTAAGCAAAACAAAGTTTTATTGTGTGAGCGCGTCTTTTTGTGTGGT
>NC_084998.1:3181773-3184273 GCF_963854185.1 Sardina pilchardus
GAGCAAGGTCTACACAACATACACACTTCACAGCTACAGTATGCACCTGTCTGGCTACCATTGCCACAGCTGTGTGCCTGCTGAATATCATCAGAGAATGTCTAATAAGGGGAGAAGGACCACTAGCGAAATACTTCCGCATGGTACTGCAACTAGAGGGCGATCGCGAGCAAGTGATGAATGAATGGGTAGCAATGGAGCTGAACCCCCCAGTACCACATTTGTCGTTATATAATTTTTTCTCCTAAAATTGCATTAATGCATGCGATGCAGGATAACTTGACTTGACAATCAGCTGACCAATACAATTTTCAATATGTGTTGTTATTCCTAAAAACCCTTTCAAAGTTTTCATGTCACGTGACACAAGCGAACCACTTTACGGCCATAGACCTAAAAGAAGGTTCAGCTTCACGACGGTCGTAATCGGTCGCGAGTGTCGCGAGCATCCATGAGCTAAATGCTAGCATGTTACAGGGAAAACGGCCCATCCTATGAAAAGCAGAAAGGACATGAGTGACTTTTTATTTCATTTCCAGTGGAAAACCTATACTCAGGTAGCTACTACGACAATGTACATTAAGAAATGAAGTTGTCAACTGTGAAAAAAACGAGTTCTAGCCGCTTAGCCCCATAGACCACAATTCATGTATCACTTGCTCGGCAACGTCCCTAGCGGAATTTCAACAGATTGCAGGAACAATCCGGTACAATGGAGTTAATAGGAAGTGGACCGGCTCTCCCTAAAGGGGCTCTGATATCATATAATGTAATAATGTGCAGTGGGTGGAGCCTGCCACATGTGGGCCGTCTGTGGACCAGACCTTGGCCAGATCAGGGCCGACAGTTCTGGCTCCAGAGTCAGATGCTATTGCACAGTACATGTACATCTCCTACTGAACTAATACCTGGTTCAGATGATATTGCACAGTACATCTCCTGCTGAACTAATACCTGGTTCAGATGCTATTGCACAGTACATATCCTGCTGAACTAACACCTGGTTCAGATGCTATTGCACAGTACATCTCCTGCTGAACTAATACCTGGTTCAGACGACAGTTTCTTGTCATTTGTGATGGTCTTTCATGATTGATCTTGTGAGATGAGTTGATCATAGAGCCCACAGATATCACAGAGCCATTTTGCTCTGGTTATGCTGGTTATTTGTCAGTTACAACATAATTGTAGTAAAATTGGGCTGACAAAGTGCACTCTGAACCACAGAGTCTGTTTTTGTACCTCACGTACCCAGCAGGAGATGAATAGATGAATTGAGTTCAGTTTTATTCAGTTGTGTACTGCCATTAGCAATGGATATTTCAAGATAACAATAGATGTTTCAAAGTGCTTTACAAAGGTAATCTGTAGCAATCATTTGTAGCTCCACTTCTGAGCTCTTTTTTTTTGCTTCCCAGTGAATAAAGCAAAGTTAAATAAAAAGGACATTCAGATCTCACGAGCATAGACAGGACCAGTGTGCAGCACTTTATTTGATCCTGAGTAAACTTGTTGAGCCTGTTGAGGAGGGAATTCTTTTCCTGGCTCCTTCTAGAATTCTCACAAACAATCTATAGCTCCGGTGTTCTCTATACAGTCTATGGGGAGAACCAGAGCCATTTACAGTAGATATACAGTATGTATCTGGCTCTGGGGAGAACCTCCTCAGGGTAATTGTGGCATTATGGTGAGGAATTCTCTGTTCTGGAACGTTCTAATTGCATATTTGTGAGTGTGGCATTTGTGTACTCCTCAACAGGCGAGAGGAGTATTTTAAACACATATCATCAGGGGTTCCTATCAAACGACAAGCAGGCACGTGGACTCTTAGGCTCCACATAGAGCCCAGCACCTGCGTCCTGCGTCAGCCTTGCGTCGTCAACATGGCGTGTGGGGGGTGTCGTGTGTGTCCCAACATATGTGACCGCATGCCAATGATGCACGTCTTTGGCGTCCGTAAATGTGCACGAAGGATACTGCTTTAGCTTGAGGATGATGCGTAAGAGAGAGTCCCTGCAGAGGTGCAGAGTTTCCGTCTTCACTGACTGCTGTGCTGACCCCATCACAGCTCAGCCCAGTCCTTGATCTGGACCTCATCACAGCTCAGCCCAGTCCTTGATCTGGACCCCATCACAGCTCAGCCCAGTCCTTGATCTGGACCTCATCACAGCTCAGCCCAGTCCTTGATCTGGACCTCATCACAGCTCAGCCCAGTCCTTGATCTGGACCCCATCACAGCTCAGCCCAGTCCTTGATCTGGACCTCATCACAGCTCAGCCCAGTCCTTGATCTGGACCTCATCACAGCTCAGCCCAGTCCTTGATCTGGACCCCATCACAGCTCAGCCCAGTCCTTGATCTGGACCTCATCACAGCTCAGCCCAGTCCTTGATCTGGACCTCATCTTCACAGCAGAGGGAGGGAGAGAGGGATGCATGGACCAGATTGATGGAGAGAGAAATAGAGAGGGAGAACAAGAGAGTATGTGAGGAGGACAGAGA
>NC_084998.1:3199273-3211773 GCF_963854185.1 Sardina pilchardus
GTGCTCTTGAGCAAGACACTTAACCCCAAGCTGCTCAGGAGACAGTGTAAAATAGTTGACTTATGTAAGTCGCTTTGGACAAGAAAAAAACAAAAAACAAAAAAAACAGTTGAGGTGACTTCTACGAGGCCCTCTCAAAGACGTGACTACCCCAGGCCACCTATCGAGATGACTTCTTAACTCAGCCGGCTCTGCGCTTATGGTGTTTATGATAGTCACAATCAACGGATGTTATTTATTTATAGGCTATTATTGTCCACTAGCATGTTGCTAAAGAATGTTGTCTTCCACAGCAGCGTGTAATCCCCCCTCCTCCTCCTCCTCCTCCTCCTCCTCCTGCACTAGCTTCCAGCAGTTAGCTTCCATCTCTAATCTTATCCGCCTCTGAAAACTCACTAGCTCTGTTATCTCTGGGTCTTCATCTTCACGCCTAGTTTCATCAGGTCGTGTTCTGTTCTTATTTTCCATTACATTAAAATGACTCGTGTTCTATTCTTATTTTATATTACATTAAAATGACCTGTGTTCTTATTTCATATTACATTAAAATGAGTTAAATGACTCATGTTCTATTCTTATTTTCCATTACAGTACATTAGCATGACTTGTGCCTCTGGGCCTCTTTGTGTAGTTGTTCTGTAGAGTTCAACTGCTTGCTTATATTATAAAAAAAAAAACAGTTCTACCAGCATACATTCAGATGTGACCTGGGTATAGGTTCGTTTCCTGGACATGCATTAAGCCTGATGCTAGACTAAGACCTTATATCTTCCTTCATTAAGCCTAATGTTAGACTAAAACCTTATTACCTTTTTCATTAAGCCTGGTGCTAGACTAAGACCTTATTTCTTACTTCATTAAGCCTAATGTTAGACTAAAACCTTATTACCTTTTTCATTAAGCCTGGTGCTAGACTAAAACATTATTTCTTACTTCATTCACAGTCTCTTTTAGTCTCACACTAGACCTCTAGTCCATTTCTGTGAAACCAGCCTAATGCTCTGTCTGGTCTGGTTTATGTAGCAGTTTAAAAAGTTCCGATTTGCTTCATTCAGATGCTGTGTGAGTTCAGTCTGGCTGAGCTGGGTCTCAAGACTATGCAGCCCACTGTTGCTGGGATACATTTTATCTACCACACCTGCTCTAAAGTATCTGATTTGTGTTAAGCTAAGTGACATTCAGGAAGACTCAGTAAAATGTAGCCAAGACAACTCATAAAGTCTTGGATTAAACGATCACCTATCCCCTCAAAGCCCTGGTGTGTTTGAGGTTTCATTGTTGGATTTTAGGAGCACTGATTCACGCTGCTGTTTATTTTAATTTTGTTGTCTCGGATAATTGCAAAGGCAACAGAAGTGTTTGATATCTGAGGCATAGCATGTGTGTGCACTGCTCTCCTCTCTCAACAGAAGTGATTAATATCTGAGGCATAGCATGGGTGTGCACTGCTCTCCTCTCTCCTCTATTACTTTCCTTCCTTCTCCACTAGTCTCCCAGCATGGCTGCAAGCCTCTTGTTTGGCTCCTGCTGGTACACACTTCTTACGGACGTTACGGCGGGGGCGCCAAAACATGAAATACGCATTTTATTTTTCTTTGCGCCCGCTCGCTCTCCAGATTAGCGCCCATTTCATGTCGCTTTCATTTGCTGTCCAACAAAGCATTTAATTGTGTCGCTGAGATAACAGAAAGTTAATCATGTGTAGTTCTCGTCCGCGTTAATGGAGTAGTAAAAAACGCGAGATATGAGCTTCCGCGGGCTTTATTTCAGGCGCGCCCGTGCCCGTTGTGTGCTGTTACGCCGGCCGGCGCTAAAATGCTCGAGTGGAGAGAGCCATTTTACACCTACTGTGCCATGGAGACAATGAAGTTTGGCAGTCGGAAAATGACATCAATACCTTATTGATGTTGTATTGTTCAGCAGCAAGAAAGATTGCGTGGGGGTGGGATTGTGAGCTGCGGGGCAATTACTTGGGAACGCAAAGGAGATTTATGGATGCCTGGGGTCGATATACTGTAGATGAAACCACATAAACACAGCGTGAGGAACAGTCCTCATCATGCCGTAAAACCTGCCATCACACACAGACACACTGACTGGGCAAGAGAAAGTCCTCATCAGGCCATAAAGCCTCCTGCCATCACACACACACACACACACGCACACACACACACACACACACACACACACACACACACACACACACACACACACACACCCTGACCAGGAAACAGTCCCGCTCTGAGCTCACACACTGCCAGTGGAGTCGCTGGCTTCCTGCCACCCCAGACCCAGAGTCACCACAATCTGTGTGTTTTTCTACATCAAGTGTGTGTTTTTCTACATCAAGAGTGTGTTTTCCTACATCAAGTGTGTGTGTTTTTCTACATCAAGTGTGTGTGTGTTTTTCTACATCAAGTGTGTGTGTTTTTCTTCATCAAGTGTGTTTTTTTCTATATTAAGTGTGTATTTTTCTACATCAAGCGTGTGTGTTTTTCTACATCAAGTGTGTGTGTGTTTCTTCATCAAGTGTGTGTGTTTTTCCACATCAAGCGTGCGTGTTTCCTTCATCAAGTGTGTGTGTTTCTCTACATCACCTGTGTGATACAGTAAAAGGTGTGTGTTTTCTCCATCTCTTCTGTTGCGCATCACCGGCGGAATTGGCCCCGATGTTGAACTCGGGCCTCGCTGTGTTTCGTGTTCCCATGGCAGCATTTCGAGCGGAACAAAGGTTGTAAAAGAAAACTCCACGCGCGATTAAATCCTCTCACAGTCTGATATTGGTCAGGTCGGCGCTTCAGTTGAAACAGACGTGCCAGACATACAGTAACTCACCACTCTAGAGTTCAATTGAGAATGTGTGGAGATTGAGAACACCTTCTCTGGGCGCATTTCTTTTTCTGCTGTAACAGAAACTGAGTGTGATTGCAGTGTAAACGTATCTCCAAAGGAATCTTTGGGGGAAGATGCACCACGCTCACATTCAACTGTTAAAGGGGTCAGGTGTGAAGGCAGCCTAAGTCTCTCCAATGGATTCAGCATGACTCACAGGTGGGGAGAGGGATAGTTAAATAGTTAAACTAAAGTACTGTAGCTGGGGTGGTAATAGTTAAACTAAAGTACTGTATCTGGGTGGGGAGAGGGATAGTAGTTAAAGTGAAGTACTGTATCTGGGGTGGTAATAGTTAAACTAAAGTACTGTATCTGGGTGGGGGGAGGGATAGTTAAATAGTTAAAGTGAAGTACTGTGTCTGGGGTGGTGTGCTCTCTGGGTCCAGAACACCTGCTGGTCCCCTCCCTGAGCTGATTAACCCTTTCAATGAACTCACCATTTGAGGCTAAAGATAACTGTAAATTTATGGAGTCGGTGGGTAGTTGTTAAGCACCATCCTGCTGCTGTGGACTCCCTGGTCAGTGTTGGGGCAGGGCAGCGGACTGGAGTGTACACTGCTCACCACCATCCCTCTTTCCATCTCTCTCTCTCATTCTGTCACTCTTACTCTCTCTACGTCCATCTCTCTCTTTCTCATTCAGTAACTCACTCTCTCTTTACTTCCATCCCTCTCTCATTTTCTCACTCTTTGCTTTCTCTACTTACATCTCTTTCTCTCTCTCCCATTCATCCCCCACTTCCCCGTTATCTTTCTCTTTCTCTCAATTCATTTTTTTCTCTCTCTTACTGTCCTTCTTTGGCTCTCTTTCTTTCTTTCCTTTTCTTCCTGTTTCATTCCATTAGTTTTCCTCCTCTGATTCTGGTCTTGTGTTTCTCCTCCTCCTCCTTTATATTCTAGTTTTCTCCGTGATCTTCAACCCCAGGCCCCCCTCTTTGTCTCGTTTCAATTTCCCCCTGTTCCCACCCTCTTCCTCCCCCCACCCCTCTTCTCTTCCTATCTTCTCTCTTCTCCTCCTCCACCCCTCTCCTCCACCCCCCTCTCCTCTTCCTACTGTATCTTCTCTCTTCTCCTCCTCCACCCCCTCCTCTTCCTCCCCCACCCTCTTCTCTTCCTATCTTCTCTCTTCTCCTCCTCTACTCACCCTTTCTTCCTCCTATCTTCTCTCTTCTCCTCTACCCACCCTCTCCTCTTCCTCCACCCCTCTCCTCTTCCTACTGTACTATCTTCTCTCTTCTCCTCCTCTACCCACCCTCTCCTCTTCCTCTCTTCTCTCTTCTCCTCCTGCTCGCAGCTGCGGGCCTGAGTTAAGTAGACGGCCCTTTTCGCTCTTCATCATAGTAGACGGTCTTCATCACAGTGGACGCCCCCCCTCTGGGCACAGGCGCATGAGGGGTCATGCAGAGGTCACTTGGCTTTTGTTTTTCTCAGCGGATGCTGGACATGGAAGGGCATAAATAAAGCCTAGATGACTAGAAAAATAATAAAACAAATCTTCTGAAGTCTCTTCGTATAACTGCTCTGATAACAAAAACGCTTTTGATTTGTAGTGCACTTCCTATCAGAACACTAGGGGAGAGTGCACTGAAATGGCTCTTCATTTGCCATTATGGAAGATGCTACTGAAGATGCTACTGAGCAAACACACACACACACACACACACACACACACACACACACACACACACACACACACACACACACCTACTCTGTTCTCTACTCTGGCCACATGCAAAGAAGTACAGCATTTCATAACTAGTTCCCCATTGCTTCTGTAAGATCCCTCAGCTATTAGTCTATAGTAATCACCATACTAAGCTCAGTCTTTTAACATTGAACATTAGTCTGGGGAGTCTGTGCTTTATTTCTACTGCTCGAGAGGCATGATCAATGAGCATCGTTTAAATTACTCTGTACTCTAGATAGTCCTTCAACCAATCAGACCAATGATCCGGGTGCGTCTATTGGATGAGCTGGTTTGTGATTGGAACCAAAGGTTGTGGACAGGAAGCAGGGGAGATAGATGTGCAGGTTTCCAGTGTGTTCACTCCCATAAATGAAAACAGTATAAATGTATCAGTGTGATTTACTTCAGATCAGGTGAGGCACGGCAAGACGGAGGGCCACCATACAGTATCTCAGTCCCCCCACATGACCACATCGCTTCAATTACTGCACTGTAGGTTATTATTGCTTCAATTAGGATAATATTACTTCAATTAGATTATTATTGCTTCGATTAGGATAATATTGAGTAAATTAGGTTAATATTGAGTAAATTAGGTTAATATTGAGTAAATCAATAGCATGTAAATAACATATTAACATGGTAACCGGCCATATACTCGGTGACTGTCCGTTGTGGTGAGAGAGTAAATCAATAGCATGTAAATGACATATTAACATGGTAACCGGCCATATACTCGGTGACTGTCCGTTGTGGTGAGAGCGTAAGATGGTGAGTGGTCACTCCATGGTGTGGGAAGAGTGTCTTTCTGCTGTGGGAAGAGTGTGTGTCTGCTGTGGGAAGAGTGTGTGTCTGCTGTGTGTGTTGAGCTGGTAATCAGGGCTGTGTTGTTCAGCGCTCCAAATCCAGGCTGACAGTGTGATGGCCGGGAAGAGGCGCTGTGTCTTGTCTGGGAGGGAAAACTCATTATTCCCCCATGCAGCAAGTCCCACTCAGACGCAGACGTCAGCTCCCTGCAGGCTCCCCCGCATGTTTACCAACACACTTGCCCCCCAGCTACCTTGGGTGACATGCTGCGCCTCATTTATAGTGTGTGTGTGTGTTTGAGTGTGTCTGAGCGTGTGAGTGTCTGTCTGCATAGGCATGTGCATGTGTTTGAGTGTCTGTGTGTGTGTGTGTGTGTGTGTGTGTGTGTGTGTGTGTGTGCATACACGAATGTGAGCGTGTTTGTATAGGCACGTGCAGTTTACATTATTAAAGTATTTATGGGTTTTGGAAGGAAATGCTGTGAATAATACACTGCAAGTGAATAAACATTCATTTTTTGTCTGTCTGTCATGATGCCTATCCCAGTGCACAAACATTCACATTCATCAGGATCCCTATCTCACTGCAGCTCACCACGGCTCTTTACTTATCCGGTTGTTTGTGTTAAATGAAAACTTGGCTAGCGCTGGAAAATATCTTGACACTTTGTACTAACTAATGAGGTGTGCTTGAAGTGGGCCGGCTTCCACTGCCGAGTGTGAGGCTCCTGCGGCTAATTGCGGCTAAACGTCTAAACGAGTTGAATAATTAAAGACGAGAGGAGAGCGTGGGGGAGATTAGCCAGTCAAATATTTACAGAAATTAGCGACACAGCGCAGCGCAGCGTTCACAGTGACTCGTGTGAAATTAAGTTACTGAATGTGTGTCTGTTTCTGCTCCAGTTGTTTTTTTTTGTTGTTAGCTTCCTAATTAGCGAATGTAGCGAGTGAATGCTAATGCCACTGCGCTAGCACAACTGCTCTTAGCGAAGAGGAGAATGGAAAATGGCTTCAGATCGATGCAAGGGCGGGACTAATTGCTGCTAATTGCTAATGATGTTTTGATATGGTTTGAGTCAAACTTTAGCCTAGAGAGGGCTCATAGAGGGGACACTGTAAACACGCTATTATGTAGAGGTGTAGCTTTTGGAAAAATGTCAGCAGACAGTCAAGTCAAGTTTATTTATATGCATGGGTTTCATCAGGTTCCTTTCCACAGGTGTATAAAGTCAAGCACCTTGATTATGAATGCAGACATGGTGCTTGATAAACCCACCTGTGGAACCTGATGAAACCTACGAATAGTGTATTTCATACACAGAGGTTATTCAGTGCTTTACATAAACAAAATCAGACTCTAATGGCCAATAGTCGACATAGACTGATGACTCATTGATACAAGCACCCAGTGAACTGCAGCACCATTTTGATTGGTGAAGTCGTCCCAACAGAGCACTGCTACCCTGCTCACATACAGAGGTGGAAAAGTCCAGCTTCAGATAGATAGATAGATAGATAGATAGATCAATACTTTATTGATCCCCAAGGGGAAATTCAAGTACAAGAGAGTACAAATCCAACCATGTAGTGGTTCTGCCTGTGCCCTTAACACAGGTGATCTCACTAATTAGCTGCTCTACCTGGCTGAAGAGTTGTGCTAATTAGAATCAGCTGGTTTCAATGAATGGTTGTCAGATTATGTGAGAGGACTTTTCCACTTCTGCTGACATATAAGGATCATACTGCACTGATCACATGGTTTGAATACACACTGCTTAGTAGATACAGTATATTGTATAAGTGTCTAAGTGCAAATTATACAGGCCATCAGTTATATAACAAATGAAAAAATAAGGCATTATGGTTAATGACATAACAAGATAACAAGGGTGCTATTATGTTAAGCGTGCGATAAGCCGCAGGCCAGACACTAATGAGTTAATGGGTTGATATTAATGTCAACGCCAAACCAGAGGAAACCAGCATTTAGACTGCACCAACCGAGGCTGGGTTACCCAGCCTGATCTGCCGGCGATTTGGATTTCACTCTGCAGCTCAGGCTGGAAACCTGCACATCTGTCTCCCCTGCTTCCTGTCCATGTTTGCCGGGTCCAATCACAATCTGGCTTATCCACCAGGCGCACCCGGATCATTGGTCTGATTGGTTGAAGGACTCTCCAAGCGTACGGAGTCATTTGAACTATGCCCATTGATCATGCCTCTTCTTGTGCAGTGGAAACAATGTGCAGACTCTCCAGACTAATATGTGTGTGTGTGTGTGTGTTCTTGTGCTTGTGTGTGTGTGTGTGTGTGTGTGTGTGTGCATACGCATATGTTTGTATGTGTATTCTGTGTGTGTCTGCGCGCGCTCGTGCATGTGTGTTTTCATGGAAGTGAAATGGAATTTTCTAAATTACCATTTAGCCTTGATAATTGCGTGTGTGTGTGTGTGTATGTGTGTGTGTGTGTGTGTGTGTGTGTGTGTCTGAAATTCTCGTCTTGCATGACTAGACAGGAGTGCCGCTGACCTTGAGGAAGACACCTGTTGAGCAAAATAATTACTGAAAATCAATGTAAAATACTATCAGCAATGTGTGTGTGTGTGTGTGTGTGTGTGTGTGAAATACTACGAGCAAATCCAATCTGCTGCCGTTATTAGCTGGGTCATGCATGGGTCACAGCGCAGCCCACACCGCTGAACCCCAGTGGGGCTGCGGGATGGTCTCACTCCACACAGCTGAACCCCAGCCGGGCTGCGGGATGGTCTCACTCCACTCCACACAACTGAACCCCAGCCGGGCTGCGGGATGGTCTCACTCCACACAGCTGAACCCCAGTGGGGTTGCGGGATGGTCTCACTCCACACCGCTGAACCCCAGCAGGGCTGCGGGATGGTCTCACTCCACACCGCTGAACCCCAGCGGGGCTGCGGGATGGTCTCACTCCACTCCACACAACTGAACCCCAGTGGGGCTGCGGGATGGTCTCACTCCACTCCACACAGCTGAACCCCAGCCGGGCTGCGGGATGGTCTCACTCCACACAACTGAACCCCAGGGCTGCGGGATGGTCTCACTCCACACCGCTGAACCCCAGCAGGGCTGCGGGATGGTCTCACTCCACTCCACACAGCTGAACCCCAGCCGGGCTGCGGGATGGTCTCACTCCACTCCACACAACTGAACCCCAGGGCTGCGGGATGGTCTCACTCCACACCGCTGAACCCCAGCAGGGCTGCGGGATGGTCTCACTCCACACAGCTGAACCCCAGTGGGGTTGCGGGATGGTCTCATTCCACACAGCTGAACCCCAGCGGGGCTGCGGGATGGTCTCACTCCACACAGCTGAACCCCAGTGGGGCTGTGGGATGGTCTCACTCCACACCGCTGAACCCCAGCAGGGCTGCGGGATGGTCTCACTCCACACAGCTGAACCCCAGTGGGGCTGTGGGATGGTCTCACTCCACACAGCTGAACCCCAGCAGGGTTGCGGGATGGTCTCACTCCACACAGCTGAACCCCAGCAGGGTTGCGGGATGGTCACACTAATCAGGTGAGAGAACCGAGAGCTGGACACACTAATTAGCTGAGAGAACCGAGATGTGGACACACTAATCAGGTGAGAGAACCGAGATGTGGACACACTAATCAGCTGAGAGAACCGAGATGTGGACTAGACACACTAATCAGCTGAGAGAACCGAGATGTGGACTAGACACACTAATCAGCTGAGAGAACCGAGATGTGGACTAGACACACTAATCAGCTGAGAGAACCGAGATGTGGACACACTAATCAGTTGAGAGAACCGAGATGTGTACACACTAATCAGGTCAGAGAACCGAGAGCTGGATCACAATGATCGCACATGTTAAAGTGAATAGAGACGCTCTAACTAGAGACGCTCTAACTAAGAGGGTCTGAAGGCAACACACATGACCTCACTTCTGTTCTGGTAGCCTCTAATCAGTGGGCACGTTCAACCTCCTCCAGCTTTGTGCAGATCTGGCTGAACGTGATGCTCTTTTGTACTGTAAGAATTAGCCAGATCCACACAGCTGCAAGATGTCGAACATGCCCACTGATTTGACTCTACGGGACTGACTCTAATTCCAGATGCCCCATCTGAACTTTATAGTGGATATTAAAGAGCTCGTCTGACTGACTGCATTTAGACGCCCCATCTGAACACTATAGTGGCTATTACAGTAAAGACCTTGTGTGACCGACTCTGCAAACGCCCCCATCTGAACTCTCTAGTGGATATTAAAGACCCTCAGAGAGCCTGGGTGCATATAGAAAACATATAAGTGCAGTGCACGTGTGTGTCTGGGTGTGTCTTCAGGTGTATGTGTGTGTGTGTGTGTGTGTGTGTGTGATCTCCACTCCCCCTGTGCTACACCAGTAGGTGTGTTATGTGTGTCTGTGTGTGAGAGAAAGAGTGTGTGTGCGATCTGAACTTTGCATTACACTAGTGTCTGTGTGTGTGTGTGTGTGTGTGTGTGTGTGTGTGTGTGAGATCTCCTCTCCCTCTGTCCTCCTGTGTTTCACCTGTCTCAAGTGTCTGGCAGTGAAAGTGCCAAGCCAACAGAGCCAGGCTGATTGAACTTCCCCTCTCTCCCCCACTCTTAACTCTTTAGCTTTATACGGCCCTGCCCTCGCCTGCCCTCGCCTGCCCTCGCCTGCCACACCCAAACACTGTTACCCCTCTCCCCCACTCTGAACCCCTTAGCTTTATACGGCCCTGCCCTGCCCAAACAGTGTTACCCCTCTCATGGCTCATTATTGCCCCAATGACACAGGCCGCGCTCTCAAGGAGACTACTTTCCCTTAGATGCTTATTGGCTCATATATCAAAGCTATGGGGGCCGTGTGTGTGTGTGTGCCTGCGTGCGTGCGTGCGTGCGTGCGTGCGTGCGCGTGTGTGTGTGTGGAGGCTGCAGTACAGACGGCTCCTGACTGTGAAATTGACTGTTCTCTATCAAAATGTAATTAAATGAGATAAAAGAGCTCTCTGGTTGGCTGCTCCAGAGGAAAAGAGCGCATGTTTGGGACTGAAGGACTGATGTCTTCTGTGATTGGTCGGGATTTATTGGTGTCCATGTTCATTTGCTGTGATGGATTGGAGTCTTTACTGACTGGTTGGGATAGAAGATGCCAGCCCTTGATTGGCTGGGATGGATTGGTGTCTACACTGATTGGATGAGATGGATATTCAGTGATTGGTTGAAATAGATTTGTGTCTTCATTGATTGGCTGGAATGTGTTATTGTCCTCGCTGACTGGCTGGGATAAATCTGTGTCTGTCCTGATTGGTTGAGATGAGCTGGTGCCTTCTCCTTCAGTAGTGGCGAGTGACTGGTCACAGTTGAAACGTGTGGGTGTATGTATGTGTGTGTGTGTGTACAGTATTTGTGAGTGTATGCATGTGAGAGAAGAGGCCAGAGTTCCCCGCATCCTGCTGGGGTGCCCACACACACAAACACACACACACACACACACACACACACACACACACACTGGCCACATGCTGTTGGGGTGCCCAGATGAGTTGCTCTCGTTTGTCATTTTTACCGATTTGCACTAGCCTCTTCTCACACACACACGCACGCACGAACGCATGCACGCACGCACGCACGCACGCACGCACGCACGCACGCACGCACGCACGCACGCACGCACGCACACACACACACACACGTACACACACACACACACGTACACGTACACACAGACACACAGTACATTGAGACTTGTTTGTTTGTCTCTGGCTGAGAGAGCATCAGATGCATGAGTAATTGAATAGTGAATGGCAGAGCAGATGAATGTGGAGCGTGTGCTGTGGGGGCGGCAGTGGAGACATGGTGTCAAGTCCTCAGAGATACTCCACTGAGTCTCTGTGTGTGTGTGTGTGTGTGTGTGTGTGTGTGTGTGTGTGTGTGTGTGTGTGTGTGTGTGTCTTTAGAGATACTCCACTGAGTCTGTGTGTGTGTGTGTGTGTGTGTGTGTGTGTGTGCGTGCGTGTATGTCTTTAGATATACTCCACTGAGTCTGACGCACATGGACTTAGTTTAGGGCAGGCCTATTCAACTAGCGGCCCGCGGGCCAGATGCGGCCCGGTTAAAATTTCCTGTGGGCCGCGTGTCATGAGAATGAACTCGCTTTGATGGCTGAGCATATATCTTATGATTGGCGAGTAGGGCACTGTCAGCCCGCCCCTATTGGCCAGACTAATTCTTCCACTTATCTTCACTCAGAGAACACAGCACATCACTACACAAACTGACATTTCCAAATGTGTAACTAGTTTTAAATGTTATCATTAAATGTTAATTAAATTACGATTTCTTACCGCCAAAGATTCTAAACCTCGAGTGTGCGCAAATCAACAATGTTACAATCATACCTCTCCGTTCCTCCGAGCCCTCGGGAAAGTTAGTGGAAAAGGAGCTGTGGTTTGTAAATTGCCTCTTGACTTTATATTCCTTCCTTACAGCGATGGATTCGTTGCACAATAAACATGAAAGTCTCGTAGCCTACTTGTTGCAGAGGGTAAAATGAACGATTCTCATTGTCAATTAGACGTTTCTTTAGACACAGCCATATTCACTCCACTCGTGGGAATGTTATTGTTTGTGATTTGTGCAGGCTCGACGTTTAGAATCTTTGGCGGTAAGAAATCGTGAAATAGATAAACAGAGGCAGAGCTGGCATTACTTTTTCTTTAAATTCAATGCTAATTATATTTGAGAGATTGGCGCTGTAGGCTGTGTGTGTTTGAAGCACCTATGAGCCTAATGATCTTGAAGTAGGCTAGTAACTGTAAATCAACACTGTGCAATTGTCCCCACTGATGCATGATATGGCAGCTACCAGACATCAGGTATGAAATATGGGTAGCCTGGGTGTTTTCAAATAGTGTAGTTTGTGTGGCAGCCTATCTTTTTTTTAAAATGGATATGGAGAGTAGCCTATGTTCTTAGTTTCTATTCCAGTGTTTGTTGACATAGGCTACTGATATTGCCACTGTATAAAATTCAATTGAACTGAATTTTGCTCTGACTTTATCAAATATTGTTGGATACAATTATTTTGCGGCGTCTTATTTTATTCGGCC
>NC_084998.1:3216773-3221773 GCF_963854185.1 Sardina pilchardus
AATCATTTAAAAGTTGAATGTAGATAGTCTAATTAATGTTGATAGACAGAGAGTTTAATGGATGTTGATAGGCAGATTGTTTAATAGATGTTGATAGACATTTTAATGGGTGGATGAGTGAATGGTCTGAAGAAGATGAATGGATAGAAAGTTGGATGGAATGTGCCTTATATTCTTGTAGACTGGAGAGACACAGCTCTCTACTGAGAGTAGTGGATACAGATACAGGTGTAATCAATTTAACTGGCTAGTCTTAAGAGAGCCAGTGTATGTAGCCTGAGAGAGAGAGAGAGAGAGCTGCTGCACCTGGACTGGCCACCTGGCGTAACATTCTAATTGCTGCCGTGATGTCATAATGAGCAATGTTAAGTCTATGGGGAAATGTTTAATAGTTTTTAATTTACAGTTTAAAAAGTATAACAGTTACAAAGTTGAAAAATATATTGCACAGGTCTCCTTAGTAAGACCTACGTAGCAAAGTTTGAATCAAGTTTCTACGTTAAACGGTTCAAGCTGAATTGCGAGCGTTAGAAGAAAAAGAATAACTAGAAATGCAATTCCAAGGAATTACCAGTGCATGAAAATGCAAAAAAAGATAGATAATGTAGATATGGTTACTAAGGTGTAGCTAGGGTAAACATGGTGGTTGCGTAGTTTACAGAGAGTTGATAGTGTGCAGGTAGACAGTTTAAAGCTGAAACATTCCAGTTCTAACTTAACTAATGATTTCTATTCATGTTAAAATGTTGATTAGCTAACTTAGCTAATGATTTCTAGCAGTTGTGCTAAAAATGCTAATTATGTTAGCAATGCTAACTTTACTAACAATGCTAACCAGGTTGATTAGCTAACTTAACCGATGATTTCTAGCAGTAATGCTAAAAATGCTAACTATGCTAACAATGCTAGATTTGCTAACAATGCTAACCAGGTTGATTAGATAACTTAGTTGATGATTTTTTGCAGTTATGCTAAAAAATGTTAACTATGCTAACAATGCTAACCATGCTAACTAGCTAACCTGCTAGTGAGGACTTTTATTTTGAAACATTTGTTGCTAGGGTATCCATGGTGGCCACTATCAGGAAACAAGAAGTTACTGCAGTATAATCATGTTGGTTGCTATGGAAACGGTCATAAACACTTAATTTTAATGGTTGCTATGTTGGTTGCTAGGTACATGGAGGTTTCATGTAGTTGACTGGAGGCATAGTGGATGATAACTGACAGTTGGAATGGTTGAACAGTTAAATAGTTGAGTAGTTTCAATGGTTAAATGATTTAATAGTGTATTATTGCAGTTTTATTTTTATTTTTATTTATTTAGTCACGTGACTGATTCATGACTAGTGCACGCATAGACATAGCGATTACGTGAACCAGTCACGAATCAGTCACGTGACTAGATTCAAGATGGCTGCTACCGCTAAACTTTCGAAAGTGACTGCCTGAATAAACAGTCATGTAAGTAAACAACCAGTGCTTTTTCAAAGTTCTCGATGTCTCGTTTTAAATGTCAGGGCCCTCAGAAGTCTACCAATAAAGTGTGGAGCTACTTTGAGCCTCATTAATGGTGTAAAACAGTGATTTATTTGCACGGCAGTTCGATGCCCGAGGCACAAACGTTAAAAACCTGGTTTACTAATTGCTGAGCTACCGCCGGGTTTCGGAGAACAGCTGACAGGTCGAGATCAGCTCTGAGACAATCGCTCACACTCGGTATCATATTTCAACACACTTTAAGTCAATATCACACCGGAATTCTCCTTTAAAGCCTGAGACAGAGTAAATCATTTAAAAGTTGAATGTAGATAGTCTAATTAATGTTGATAGACAGAGAGTTTAATGGATGTTGATAGGCAGATTGTTTAATAGATGTTGATAGACAGTTTAATGGGTGGATGAGTGAATGGTCTGAAGAAGATGAATGGATAGAAAGTTGGATGAAATGTGCCTTATATTCTTGTAGACTGGAGAGAGACAGCTCTCTACTGAGAGTAGTGGATACAGATACAGGTGTAATCAATTTAACTGGCTAGTCTTAAGAGAGCCAGTGTATGTAGCCTGAGAGAGAGAGAGAGAGAGCTGCTGCACCTGGACTGGCCACCTGGCGTAACATTCTAATTGCTGCCGTGATGTCATAATGAGCAATGTTAAGTCTATGGGGAAATTTGTAATAGTTTTTAATTTATAGTTTAAAAAGTATAAAAGTTACAAAGTTGAAAAATACATTGCACAGGTCTCCTTAGTAAGACCTACGTAGCAAAGTGTGAATCAAGTTTCTACGTTAAACGGTTCAAGCTGAATTGCGAGCGTTAGAAGAAGTTGGAATAATAAGAAACCTAGGAAGAACAATATAGTGCATTTTCATGCACTATAATAATAAGAAACCTAGGAAGAACAATATAGTGCATTTTCATGCACTATAATGAATGACTGACGTGGCTTGCTAGTAGTGCCTCTCTTGAGCTGTGATTGATTAGTGAGTTATGAATGGAATACGTGACCTCAAGTCTTCCTCATAGAACTTCGCTAAAGCTATCATGTCTCATTGCCACTTGGGCCTGGGTTCTCATGGAAACCTACAGTACGTTCTCATTGCCACTTGGGCCTGGGTTCTCATGGGAACCTACGTTCTCATTGCCACTTGGGCCTGGGTTCTCATGGGAACCTACATTCTCATTGCCACTTGGGCCTGGGTTCTCATGGGAACCTACATTCTCATTGCCACTTGGGCCTGGGTTCTAATGGGAACCTATGTTCTTATGGGCACTGGGAATGTTACACTCCTGTAATCAGCCAATCTTGTGCTCTCACTGCCACTGAACACAGTGCTCTAGGCTTTATGCCACTGAACACATTGCTCTACTGAACACCTTGCTCTAGGCTTTATGGCTCTGGACACCTTGCTCTACTGAACACATTGCTCTAGGCTTTATGGCTCTGGACACCTTGCTCTACTGAACACCTTGCTCTAGGCTTTATGGCTCTAGACACCTTGCTCTACTGAACACCTTGCTCCAGGCTTTATGCCACTCAACACCTTGCTCTACTGAACACCTTGCTCTAGGCGTTATGCCTCTGAACACCTTGCTCTACTGAACACATTGCTCTAGGCTTTATGGCACTTTATGGCACTCTATGCTGTGTGTCACAAATGGATCAGCTCTCTTTCAACTTCTTCTGGAAAGTAAAGGTGGAAGGTGACAAAAATGAGCAAAATGAGTTAAAGCTGCTATAATGAGTGGAACAAGATTTGTATTATTTTTTTGTGGGTGCATATCCTCTTAAAAGTGCTCTTGGACAGCAGTGAAGGTTGCAGAAGGGGACGCAATCAGGTTGCCTCCATTATTATTCACAATGTTCACTGTTGACAGGGAGCAGGTGTAACTAAGCAAATATGTCAAACTGACTATTTCAGACACCAGCTGCATTTGCATGTGAGAGACGCTCGTGGACTCCTCATTAGCCAGTGTGTGTGTGTGTGTGTGTGTTTTCAGTCTTATTGTGCTACTCTCAATATCCCTCCAACACACAGTGTGGTGTGTGTGTGTGTGTGTGTGTGTGTGTGTGGGCTTTCAGTCTTATTGTGCTACTCTCAATATCCCTCCAACACACAGAGTGGTAAAGGGAGGAAGCTCATGCGCTCATTAATTCACTAAGATGGAGGCATTAGCTGAGGAGGAGCTGATTGTGCAGTCAGGGCCAGAATGCCCTCCAAAGTCCTTAAAGTACCCTCATATTCAGATCCGTCGCCCCCCGAAATGACACAACATCCCTTAATGCGTATTCATGCATATAGGATTCATGTTTTTAAAGCAGACTCCCCTGACTACTCTTAATCTGTTGCAATGCGATAATCAGTTCTGAAATTATGTCGCTACAGTATATAAAGTACACTCACACACACACACACACACACACACACACGCACACTCACACAAACACACACACACACACACACACACACACACAGACACACAGACACACAGACAGACACACACACACACACACACACACACACACATATAATATATATAATTATGCTAATCTGCATAATATACCCCTTAAAGTCCCTTTCAAGAGTGTGTTCCATTGTGCTGAAGTAGACCTGCTGCAGGTGAGGCCCTAGCCCACTGATGTATTCCAGACTCGGCTAGCATGCCGCTGCTTGCAGCTGTGCCTGTACCTGCTCCCAGTGGACTGGCTTACTCAGAGTGAGCAGAATCTGTTTCTCTCTCATGCACAGTATCACAAAATCATCTCTGTCTTTTCCAGATTTCTTTTCCAAAGCTACTGTTCATGGAAGCAGTGCATTGAATGTGAAGGGTTTTCCAAATAACTCAAATAGATTTGATTCCCGAGCTTCCAGCATTCTCTCCTGTTCTTTGACGCCGAGTGACTCTGTATGTATGATAGCTAAAGCAGGCTCTAGGCCAACCTGTATGTATGATAGCTAAAGCAGGCTGTAGGCCAACCTCTGTTTGTATGATAGCTAAAGCAGGCTCTAGGCCAACCCCGGGCTGAGGAGTCGCATCATTGGAACACAATGTTTACGGCAAAACTCTGCACTGAATCTCGGGATTGCCGGACTTTTCTTAATGAAACTGCTAATGAGAAAAATCAAGTCTGTGGAAAGCACAGCCACAATTTTCTTTCTTACACATGTGGTGCCACCATTATTTCTCGTCATTGTCTTCCCTTTGCCATCTTTTCTGAAGCAAAGCTAATCTCTTCTTTGTGGACGGACATTATCAGTGCGCCACTGATTTAACTTAATGATGTGTAAAGGCAATTAAGGTCATGAACCGTGACAGCCACAGCCAGATATTTACACTTGGAGTCATGAGGACGGTATTATTAGACAGAGCTTTTTCTGTCCAGGGGATTTCCAATAGTGGCCTTTTACGGCAATCTGCCTGCAATTATGATGAATGGTGGCAATTAAACAGGGCCGCCGCCGAGGAGCGTTATGGATGGGGCTGCACACAGGGCGGCTC
>NC_084998.1:3236773-3241773 GCF_963854185.1 Sardina pilchardus
GTTTCCTCTTGTGATGCCTGGCTGCTCAGCAGTGTGTTTTGATTTCTTCACCCTTTAAATACCTAGGCAGCCCGTGCAGTCAACAGAGACTTGTGTTCCAACTACCACCCCTGTTGCAGTGCTTCCTGCTTTTCCCTTTTCTTCTGTCATTCATTTCCCATGTATTTGTTATTTACCCTATTGTTTAATAAGCCCCTAGACCAAAAATACAATAAAAATCTGCTTACAACACAAGCGATGCGCTTATAACAGCTTATTCAGACGTGTAATAGGACATGATATGGCTCGTAATGCTTTCCCCAGCACTCAGCAGGAGTGTAAAGACTTTAAGCACTCTGTACTGGTGGTCTGTGTCCTGCATATACTCGGAGAAGAGAACGGGCTCAAATAAAGTTCATTTTATGGAGGGTGACTTTATGGAGGGTATTCAAGTTTATGTGAGCGATCGTATAACTAATATCATTTTTTTTTTTTTTTTTTACATAAAAACATCTGCAATTTCCAATGCAAGTTCAATACTCACTGATGTCAAGCATGAAATTACATATTGAAATGACATCAAACAACTCTACTTCATGCAGATATGACATTGGAAAGCTATCAACTTTGGTGCAATGAAAATGATCCACATATTGGAGTAATTCACTTTCAGATTATTCATCTACATATAACTAAAGTAAACCAAAGCAAAGGTTCCTTCTCTTTCTTGAACTATAATGAAACACACCATACATTTAATGTATTGATCATAAGGCTCTATGATAAAATAAATAGGTGGCTACATCTGTGACTGCGGAAAGGTCTCTGAGAGCTGCACCTAGAGGTCATTCAGTTGTGTGACTGGTACATTTGTCTGAGAGCTGCATTTAGAGGCCATCCATTGGTGTGACGGGGTAAAGGTCTCTTGAGAGCTGCATGTAGAGGCCTTCCATTGGTGTGACGGGGTAAAGGTCTCTGAGAGGTGTATCTAGAAGTCATTAATCTGGTGGTGGTTTAGTTCAGACTGTGCCCTTTACAGATGCTTGTCTCAGTGATGATAGGTTCTGTGGGATTGTGGTATGGCCCATTTTGCTACACTCCACAGCTCAGTATTGTCCAGTACGGGTTTATCATCAGATGAGCACCATAGCCATGTCCACTAACGCAGCTCAGTATTGTCCAGTACGGGTTTATCATCAGATGAGCACCATAGCCATGTCCACTAACTCAGCTCAGTCTTGGCCAGTACGGGCTTATTATGGGATGAGCACCATAGCCATGTCCACTAATGCAGCTCAGTCTTGGCCAGTACGGGCTTATTATGGGATGAGCACCATAGCCATGTCCACTAACGCCACTCACAATGCAGCTCATTATTTTATTTAATCAGGTGATTATATTTTTTAATGGACACCGCGGTTAAACTGCTCGAGCAGTAGTCAATTAAGATGACCAATCTGCCAGCTCTCCTCTCTCTGCATCACTCTATCTCTCTCTTTCTCTCCATCTCTCTTGTTCTATCCCTCATTCTCTCTCTTTCTCTCCGTCTCTCTTATTCCATCCCTCATTTTCTCTCTTTCTCTCCATCTCTTTCATTCCTCTATCTCTCTCTCCATCCCTCTTGTTCCCTCTCTCTCTCTCTCTCCCTCTCTCTCTCTCTCTCTCTCTGTGCCTGTGTAGGACATGTGGGATGAGGTGTGCGTGCTGAAAGCCCTTGAGAGGAGACGAGGAATGCAGACAGCGCCGCTCTCAGCTCGGTCATTATCACACAAATGTGTGAGACTGAAATGTGTGTGTGTGATATGAAATGTGTACGTGCGTGCCTGCGTGCGTGTGTGTGTGTGTGTGTGTGTGTGTGTGTGTATGTGTGTGTGTGTGTCTCTGAGATGAAGTGTGAGTGATGAAAGTCTAAACATGTTTCCACCCTCCTCTGTCCTGCAACATCTCTCCCCAAAACAGCCAATTACTCAGCCATGCCAGAGAGCAGGGAGATACGAAGAGAAACAAGAGAGGCCAGAGTGTGTGTGTGTGCATGTGTGTGTGTGTGTGTGTGACTGTGTGTGGGTTCCTCATGTCAAAGAAATGTCATCCATCTCCTCATAATTCATTACTCACACACACATGCACAGGCACACGCACACGCACACGCACGCGCACACGCACGCGCACGCGCACACACACACACACACACACACACACACACACACACACACACACACACACACACACACACACACACAAAACACACACACACACACACACACACACACACACACACACACACACACACACACACACACACACACACACACACACACACATACACACACACACACACACACACACACACCTTCCTCTCCTGCTCCCCTGTGCTCCATACTGAGTCCTCTTCTCAGGTTTTTAATGATGTGATCTCTGCAGAGGGAGCTCAGAGATGACCATGTTAGACTACAGGTGAACCTGACGGCTCATCACACACCACTCTCCAGATACACACACACACACACACACACTAGTCTCTCTCTCACACACACACACACACACACACACACACATAGCCTACTCTCCATATTCACAGTCTCCTGTCGTGATGAGGAGTCCATCACATGTCTCTGTTTAAATCCAGAACCCTCAGCAGCTGACCTCTCGACAGAAGGATCGCTGGCTGGAGCCCTCATGAGCTGGGGCCAGCGGATAGTCCTCTCATATAAAGAACCAGTGGATAGTCCTCTCATGTTAAGAGCCAGTGGATAGTCCTCTCATATAAAGAGCCAGTGGATAGTCGTCTCATGAGCTGGGGCCAGTGGATAGTCCTCTCATGTTAAGGGCCAGTGGATAGTCCTCTCATGTTAAGGTTCAGTGGATAGTCCTCTCATGTTAAGGTTCAGTGGATAGTCCTCTCATATAAAGAGCCAGTGGATAGTCCTCTCATGTTAAGAGCCAGTGGATAAAGAGCCAGTGGATAGTCCTCTCATGTTAAGGTTCAGTGGATAGTCCTCTCATATAAAGAGCCAGTAGATAGTCCTGTCATGTTAAGGGCCAGCGGATAGTCCTCTCATGAGCTGGGGCCAGCGGATAGTCCTTTCATACAAAGGGCCAGTGGATAGTCCTCTCATATAAAGAGCCACTGGATAGTCCTCTCATGTTAAGGGCCAGTGGATAGTCCTCTCAGGATTTGTTTGTGTTTGTGTAAATGTGTTAAATAAGCTCCAACTGATCGACCAATTACATGGCATCTGGAGGTTTCACAATCGCCTCATTTAATAACGGGCTCCGTGGAGTTTAATTCCTCTGCCGCTGGGAAGCATTGTCAGTAACTGCTCACATGCAGCTATGGTGACATCCTCATCTGTATTAAAATAACAGTCCATGATGATGATTAAAGGCTTTTTCCCCCTCTTACTGGCTATTATTTCAATTATTCTTCAATTATTACAAGGTTCATTTTCCCTAGAGCAACTCAGGGTTAAGTGCCTTGCTCAAGGGCACAACAACAGTACAACAGCAGCAGCTGGGACAACATGTCTGGCTAGTGTATGCTAGCCCAGCTCCTCAGCCACTCTACAGCAACTGGACTTTAAGTACACAAGTTTTTAAGTTTCACAAAAAAAAAAAAAAAAAAAACACGCTCTGGCCTTGAGATGTGGACCTGACTTTCCTGGTTGGTATGAGCAGCTAAAGCTTCCTGCATAGGCCTCTGTAGCGCATCACACTACCTGTTTTCCCCTGCTACACAAATTCAGCACCATGGACAGAGACGCTCCATAGCCCAACACATTTCACTCTTTCAGCACCATGGACAGAGACACCCCATAGCCCAACACATTTCACTGCTTCAGCACCATGGACAGAGACACTCCATAGCCCAACACATTTCACTGCTTCAGCACCATGGACAGAGACACTCCATAGCCCAACACATTTCACTACTGACAGAGACGCTCCATAGCCCACTCGATTTCACTGCTTCAGCACTTAGCTGATGCAATTTATACCAATTAAACATTTAGACGATGCCTTTACTCACTTTACCTTATGCTGCAGGTACGGTACGCTTTATGGCATCTCAGTGCTTGGGCTCTCTGGGGATTCCACTGAGCGCCGCGGCGTCGTCAGCATCTTGTCTACAAGTCGAGCTGCAGGATCTTTGTTTACCTTTTCTCAGCTGTATTGCGTTAGCAACCCTGTAAATATATTATAATGTATAATGGCTGCGGTGAGCATTGTCAGGCTGCATTGGCCTTGGTTACGGCTGACGCTCGGGAGCCAAATGTGTCCTGACTAGACTTGGGTTGAGAGCTGTAAAGTGTCAGTACCCTGGACAGCAACCAGATGCTGCGTATGGCCCCAATGCTGCAGTCAGCAAAAAGCAGGCTAATTAAACAGCATCAGGTACGCACACGCGCGTACACACACACACACACACACACACGCACACACACACACATGCGCGCACACACACACACACACACACACACACACACAGGCTTATTAAGCAGCATCAGGAGCTGAGGGAGGAGACACATCTGGCCTTACTCAGCCTCACAGGGCCACAGAGACAAAAGAGTTGGATTACAGTATACTGTACTGCAGCCTCCTCACCTACACACACACACACACACACACACATACACTTACAGTATACTGTACTGCAACCTCCTCACCTACACACACACACACACAAACACAGCGTCTCTCTCTCTCTCACACACACACACACACACACACACACAGACAGACACAGGGTCTCATACAGGGTCTCTCTCTCTCTCTCTCTCTCTCTCTCTCTCTCTCTCACACACACAACCCCCCCCCCCCCCACACACACACACACGTGGACGTCATTTTTCTTGGACTTTACAATCTATTCGCTTTTTCTTGAATCCTATTTTGTATTAAAAACCCTAGACTCGAGCCCTTTGGCTGTAGTGGTCTCATTTATGTTGCGGGCTGAGGTTCGGTCCATAACACAGTCAGAGAAACTCCGGCAATGGATTTGCAGTTATATGCAAGGGTGGATT
>NC_084998.1:3246773-3249273 GCF_963854185.1 Sardina pilchardus
AATCTTTTGCCGTGATCACTTCCTCTTCTGCTTCCCTGTGTCTGGAGTGTGTTCATCTGTTGCCGTGATCACCTCCTCTTCTGCTTCCCTGTGTCTGGAGTGTGTTCCTCTGTTGCCGTGGTCACCTCCTCTTCTGCTTCCCTGTGTCTGGAGTGTGTTCATCTGTTGCCGTGACCACCTCCTCTTCTGCTTCCCTGTGTCTGGAGTGTGTTCATCTGTTGCCGTGATCACCTCCTCTTCTGCTTCCCTGTGTCTGGAGTGTGTTCATCTGTTGCCGTGACCACCTCCTCTTCTGCTTCCCTGTGTCTGGAGTGTGTTCATCTGTTGCCGTGGTCACCTCCTCTTCTGCTTCCCTGTGTCTGGAGTGTGTTCATCTGTTGCCGTGACCACCTCCTCTTCTGCTTCCCTGTGTCTGGAGTGTGTTCATCTGTTGCCGTGATCACCTCCTCTTCTGCTTCCCTGTGTCTGGAGTGTGTTCATCTGTTGCCGTGATCACCTCCTCTTCTGCTTCCCTGTGTCTGGAGTGTGTTCATCTGTTGCCGTGACCACCTCCTCTTCTGCTTCCCTGTGTCTGGAGTGTGTTCATCTGTTGCCGTGATCACCTCCTCTTCTGCTTCCCTGTGTCTGGAGTGTGTTCATCTGTTGCCGTGACCACCTCCTCTTCTGCTTCCCTGTGTCTGGAGTGTGTTCATCTGTTGCCGTGGTCACCTCCTCTTCTGCTTCCCTGTGTCTGATGCTGCTGTTCCAGCTTTGTTTGTCAGTGGTAATTACCTGCACTTACTGTAAAACTCAATGCAATTTTATCTTAAGCTGAAGCCACAATCCCATTAAAACACCTTCTATAGTCCTCATCACAAGCGCACTCCTTCTGAGAGATAGCAGGGAGGGAGGAGTGTTGATGCTGTTAATATTCCTCACTGTATTGCTCCTTTATTATATCAATGCTGTGTGTGTGTGTGTGTGTGTGTGTGTGTGTGTGTGTGTGTGTGTGTGTGTGTGTGTGTGTGTGTGTGTGTGTGTGTGTGTGTCTGTGTGTGTGTGTGTGTGTGTGTGTGTGTGTGTGTGTGTGTGTGTGTGTGTGTGTGTGTGTGTGTGTGTGTGTGTGTGTGTGTGTGTGTGTGTGTGTGTGAATAGATGCATAGGTTTTAACAGCCCTCTAATATCAGGCAATGCTCTGTTCTGAAAGGCCCTCTCCAACTGGTTAAATGTTTTGGGTTGTATTGCCACTCTTTACTTGAGAGGAAATCCACTCAAATAGTTTCATTTCATCCAGATGAGTCTCTCTCTCTCTCCCACTGTTCTTTCTCTCGCTCTCTCTCTCCCTTCTCTCTTTCTCTCTCTCTCCTCTCTCTCTATCTCTCTCTCTCCCTCTCCCACCTTTCTCTCTCTCGCTCTCTCTCTCCCTTCTCTCTTTCTCTCTCTTTATCTATCTCTCTCCCCTCTCTCTATCTCTCTGTCCCACTCCCTCCCTCTCTCTGTCTCTGTACCTCTCTCTCTATCTCTCTCTCTCTCTCTCTCTCTCTCCCCCCTCTCTCTCTGTCCTAGAACATGCTGTTCCTTATAGCTCACAAGAAGAAGATCCAATCCTGCAGCGAAGTGACATGTGAGAATCATTTACATGACAATGGTGGGACAATCCCCCCCCCCCCCCCCTACACACACACCCGCCACCCCTCCATATCCCTCACACACACACACACACACACACACACACACACACACACACACACACACACACACACACACACACACACACACACACAGAGAGCACAGCTGTAATCCTGAGAGCAGATAAGACCCAGGGCGTGCTCACTGAGAACAGAATGTCCTCGTGTCTGTGAGAGCTGTGAGACGGAGAGATGCCATCCAGTGATTGACAACGATACGAGGATATGGCAGACATTCAGCCACTCCAAGGTTATGCGCTCATAAACTCAGAGGGACTGGAAGGTCACTGTCAATGTGTGTGTGTGTGTGTGTGTGTGTCTGTCTCTCTGTCTGTGTCTCTCTCTCTCTCTTTCTCTGTCTCTCTCTCTCTCTCTCTCTCTCTCTGAGTGTGTGTGTGTGTGTGTGTGTCTCTCCCAGCACATCTCCTCTGAGCACAACAGATAGGGGAGTCTTGTGGTTGTTTGCAGAGACTAATGGTTGTCAGATGCGGCTGCTTGCGCCTTCTATCTCAGTGAGTGTGTCGTAGGTATATCCAGCGTGCGTGGGTGTGTGTGTGTGTGTGTGTGTGTGTGTGTGTGTTTTATCTCAGTGAGTGCGTCATAGGCACATCCAGTGATCTCACAGCCAGCGTTTTCAATCGTGATGAAGAGGAAGAGACATCATGGCGGGCAGGTTAACCAAGCTTCACTTCACTAATTAAGGAATAAGGTCTGCGCTAACACAGCACGTTCTCCACCACAGCTGCTAGAGATGGCGGCCCCTCTATTGGTCAGCTGCTAGAGATGGCGGCCCCTCTATTGGTCAGCTGCTAGAGACGGCGGCCCCTCTATTG
>NC_084998.1:3256773-3284273 GCF_963854185.1 Sardina pilchardus
TCGTCTATAGGTGTGTGAGCATTCATGTCATTCAATGTGTATGGAAATGTGACTGTGAGCTTGTGTATTATTCAGAGAGGCTTTAGTGTGTAAATGTGTGTTAACAGGATTTTTGTTTTGTTTTGTGTGTGTAGATGTGTAAACATTAAAGTGTGTGTGTGTGTGTGTAAATATGGGTTTCTGTAGTGTGTGTGTGTGTGTGTGTGTGTGTGTGTGTGTGTGTGTGCGCGTGCCTTCATCTCGTGTTGTATGTTGGCACCTGATAACATGAATGGGGGAAGAGATTGTAGAGAGGCAGCAGTTGAGACAGATGGACTCCAAGCATGCACATCTCTCCTCTCACCTCCTCCTCCCCTGTGGCCATGCACATCTCTCCTCTCACCTCCTCCTCCCCTGCATGCACATCTCTCCTCGCACCTCCTCCTCCCCTGTGGCCATGCACATCTCTCCTCTCACCTCCTCCTCCCCTGCATGCACATCTCTCCTCTCACCTCCTCCTCCCCTGTGGCCATGCACATCTCTCCTCTCACCTCCTCCTCCCCTGCATGCACATCTCTCCTCTCACCTCCTCCCCTGTGGCCATGCACATCTCTCCTCTCACCTCCTCCTCCCCTGCATGCACATCTCTCCTCTCACCTCCTCCTCCCCTGCATGCACATCTCTCCTCTCACCTCCTCCTCCCCTGCATGCACATCTCTCCTCTCACCTCCTCCTCCCCTGTGGCCATGCACATCTCTCCTCTCACCTCCTCCTCCCCAAGCATGCACATCTCTCCTCTCACCTCCTCCTCCCCTGCATGCACATCTCTCCTCTCACCTCCTCCTCCCCAAGCATGCACATCTCTCTTCTCACCTCCTCCTCCCCTGCATGCACATCTCTCCTCTCACCTCCTCCTCCCCAAGCATGCACATCTCTCCTCTCACCTCCTCTTCCCCTGTGGCCATGCACATCTCTCCTCGCACCTCCTCTTCCCCTGTGGCCATGCACATCTCTCCTCTCACCTCCTCCTCCCCTGCATGCACATCTCTCCTCTCACCTCCTCCTCCCCTGTGGCCATGCACATCTCTCCTCTCACCTCCTCCTCCCCTGCATGCACATCTCTCCTCTCACCTCCTCTTCCCCTGTGGCCATGCACATCTCTCCTCGCACCTCCTCTTCCCCTGTGGCCATGCACATCTCTCCTCTCACCTCCTCCTCCCCTGCATGCACATCTCTCCTCTCACCTCCTCCTCCCCTGTGGCCATGCACATCTCTCCTCTCACCTCCTCCCCTGTGGCCATGCACATCTCTCCTCTCACCTCCTCTTCCCCTGTGGCCATGCACATCTCTCCTCGCACCTCCTCCTCCCCTGCATGCACATCTCTCCTCTCACCTCCTCCTCCCCTGCATGCACATCTCTCCTCTCACCTCCTCCTCCCCTGTGGCCATGCACATCTCTCCTCTCACCTCCTCCTCCCCTGCATGCACATCTCTCCTCGCACCTCCTCCTCCCCTGTGGCCATGCACATCTCTCCTCTCACCTCCTCTTCCCCTGTGGCCATGCACATCTCTCCTCTCACCTCCTCCTCCCCTGCATGCACATCTCTCCTCGCACCTCCTCCTCTCACCTCCTCCTCCCCTGTGGCCATGCACATCTCTCCTCTCACCTCCTCTTCCCCTGTGGCCATGCACATCTCTCCTCTCACCTCCTCTTCCCCTGTGGCCATGCACATCTCTCCTCTCACCTCCTCCTCCCCTGCATGCACATCTCTCCTCTCACGTCCTCCTCCCCTGTGGCCATGCACATCTCTCCTCTCACCTCCTCCTCCCCTCTGGCCATGCACATCTCTCCTCTCACCTCCTCACCTCTCCTCTGCTCTCTCTTTCTTCTCTTCAATGTCCCTCCCCTTTCTTCTCTTCACCTCCTCTCTCTTCACTTGTTCTCACCTCTCCTCCTCTCCTCACTCTACCTCTCCTCTCTCCCCTATTCTCCTCTCTCCTCTCTTCCCCTCTCCTCTCTCTACCTCTCCTCTTCTCCTCTCTCCTCTCTCATCATCTCCTTCCCTCTTCTACTCTTTTGTCTGCTCCTTAGCTCTCCTCTTTTCCTCTCTTCTCCCTGCTTCCTCTCTTCCCCCCCCCCTCCCCTGCTCTCTCCTCCACAGAGGTCTGTTCAGGTCTGCAGATCATAGCCCTGCTGTTCTCCAATGACACATGATGCTGATGCTGATGCTGATGCTGAGGGGTTTATATCTTCATCTCCTGTAGTCCGGCCTCCCTCCTTGTTCTCTATATGGCCACTGGATCCCACACCGTAACACTTTAAATCATAGCCGCAGGGTTAGTGCATGATAATATCATGGAAGCATATTAGACCATTACTTGAGGCAATGGACTCTGCAGTTAGCAATTCAATGTGCAATTTAGTCATGCAATTTGAGAATATATTGTGTAATATCCAAAGTGATAATGCAGTCCTCAATTTGACTTCAATCATTTAGACGAGAAATTACACTGAACATGTTCTGAACTACAACTTACCTTTCACATGGTCATGATGTTTTGCTCATGATTGAAATGGCAATCCATTTAGCAAGTGGATATTCAGTGTGCGATATGAAATGTGGGAATGTCCTCTCATCTCTCTGGATTACTTTGATGGGAAATTAAAATGAACATCAAATTCATGTGTTTTTTGGCACCTTTATTCTAACGGCAGAGCAATTGGGCTCCAGTAATCGCGTCCCATTTCACCAGCTGCTCCACTCATCAAGATAGGTCTTCAGTAACGATGTCACTTCCTGGGTTGAGTGGTGGCATGTGTCAGTGGCAGTGAGATGCATTATCTCATATAGCCAATGAGAATGTTCTTTCCTGTTAACATGGGCACTGTAATGAAAACAGACAGCTTACACAGACATGACAAATAAGAGCGGTAGGCGATATGAATCAAGGATTAGACCAAAACCCCACACTCCTGCTTTAACCAGCCAAGTCTGGAGTGCCTGTGTGTGTCTGTGTGTCTGTGTGTGTGTGTGTGTGTGTGTGTGTGTGTGTGTGTGTGTGTGTGTGTGTGTGTGTGTGTGTGTGTGTGTGTGTGTGTGTGCGCCAGAGATGGGAGTAAGTCACACATATGCAAGTCTCAAGCAAGTCTCAAGTCTTAACATTCAAGTCTCAAGCAAGTCCCAAGTCGTTTTTGTGAGGGTCGAGTCAAGTCAAGTCAAGTCATAGCTTAGGTCGAGTTAAGTCAAGTCAAGTCATAGCTTAGGTCAAGCAAGTCACAAGTCAAGTCATATAATAAGCTGGAAGACAACCGTCTTAAAACGTGAAGAGACGGCAGTTTTATGTAGCCCTCCTTTGCACAAAAGGGCTAACACATAAGAAGGGAATATAAGGCTAAAGAATAATTAAAAATGCTCACTAGGACCAGCAGGATCAGAGTTACTAGGAACGACTACAGGGCCTGGTGTACCAAATTACCAGACAGAGTCTGTGTATGTGTGTTTAGCTCATGTTTTCATTGCATAATATTCCATTAATAAATACCATATGGAAATGAGATGGAGACACTTCTATGTTAGGCTACTATTTACTCTTGAAAGTGGCCCATTTCTCATTTATGTCATCCATCTCTCATATACTTATACATACATTTACAGTAATAGGGTTTGTGCATGTTGTTTGGCTGTTATACTTTATGATTTAACAAAAATTGAAGCAGCTAGCGCTAACAAACTAACAGCTACATTGATGTGGTAGACCAGGGATGGGCAACTTTCATGACTAAGAGGGCCACAATTTTTATCATCACCATCAGAGGGCCAAATGTGGCTGCGCACTTTTGCACATATCTGACATGAGAGAAGCTACAAAATAATTCTGAATAAGAATTAAATGTAGCCTATAACATACAGTATATACATTTCATGCTCAAATGCATTTTTAATAGGCCTATACATTCCCTAACGACAAATACAAGTATTTTACAGCCACATGAGTGAAAAGTATTAATTTCAGTGCAAAGGGCTCACATAAATTACCATTCAATGATAGCACAAAACTGAAAACCAGTTAGTGCAACATAGCCTCATATTCAATGCATTTAGCCTACTGTATGCTCCCACTCCATTTTTAAGAATGTATAGACATTTTCTAACGCCCATGGTGAGGGTACAGATGTGATGTAACATCCATCACATAGCCTACTCTCATCCAAACGCAAAGAAGTCGCCTACTTGCAGTCATGCATGATTTGTCTCAGCTTCCCCTCGACATTATCGAGAATGTCGACAATTAGGTGCGTCGGGACAAAGACCGTTTCAAAGTTTTTATCTCCGCCAATGTTTTTATCGGGGTTTATTGGGTTGTCTGTATATGTTTGTCTGTTCGCAAGATAACTCAAAAAGTTATGGATGGATGCGAGAGGAGGTGATCTGTTCGCTTGGAGGAGGTTTGCGCAGTGATTTTCAGATACCGTATTTCAGTCAAATTGTCTGTTATTTGATAGGCGGGATCAATGTGAAACTAAGTCAACATGATAAAACTTAATGTGATGCAAACAGCAAGCTCTTGTCACGTTTGACTGATGGAGATGGGATGTTAGCTGCTAGCTAACGTTAGATTAAAAAAAATAATGTGAAATTAGCTAGAGACATTTCTTACTTTTCTTTGTGTAGTCGGAAATGGCGGATACAATTTGACGTGGTGCTGGATGTGTCGGATATTTTTGCGCTGCACACTTTGCGTTTCTTTTCGTTTCTTTTGTTGAGTTGAATAGTCTTTAAATCCAAATGTTATGATTTTGGAAACTGGTAACAGCTTCCATCTTCTTAACCCCGACCGCTCGCTCTACTGTAGATGGCGGGCGCGTCACCTAGCACCTAGTAGAGGTTGCCAGGTTCGCCCACATGCAACAGGAAATATCCAATCGAAAATAGTTTTTATTATTATTATTCACCAATTAACCAAGACAGCAATGACTTGTCGAGTCATTGCATGCAAGTCTAAGTCAAGTCTCAAGTCATGAGTAGCAAGTCCAAGTCAAGTCAAGTCTTTTCTCACAGTTGATCAAGCAAGTCACAAGTCCTCAATCTGGCGACTTAAGTCTGACTCGAGTCAAGTCACTAGACTCGAGTCCCCCATCTCTGGTGTGCGCGCGCGTGCGTGCCTGTGTGCGTGCATGTGTGTGTGTGTGTGGTGGAGTTGAGGTGAGCCTGGAGCAGGCAGTTCTCAGTCATTTCCCCATTAAAGCAGCAGCCTGAGCCTCAGTATTGGCGGCAGGACAGAAGGTGGGCCTGCTTGGACAAGACGCCTATTGATCGATAACGTGATCACAGACTCAACTCAGCCTTGTTCAGGACTCAGACAGACGAGTCCGACTCACCCGTCAATACTTCCCCAAACAATGGAAAGTAGAGGAGGCGAGCAGAAGTGAACTTTACCTCGTCAGGCTACAACCATATGTGATCTCTTCCCTCTTGTTCTGACCCGTGTCATTTACAGACATACAGTAGTGAAGGAAGATATTAGCTATTCTCACGCTTGGAGTTCATCTCTCTGACTTGCTGTAGGAACAGAGTAGCCCTTGATGTTCTCTTGAAGAGAACAGCCCCCTTTATGTTTCTGTAGCTCGGCACCAGATATGGCACAGTGTAGGTCTGCATCGATTGCACAGAGCTGCATGTAGGGTCCTTGTGCACACTCTCGATCTGACCAGTGCTTGTTAGAAGCCATAGGTTCCCATTCCGGCTCAACAGGCCGGTCTTAGACACATGCTGTAATGGTGTGTGTGTGTGTGTGTGTGTGTGTGTGTGCTCAACAGGCCGGTCTTAGACACATGCTGTAATGGTGTGTGTGTGTGTGTGTGTGTGTGTGTGTGTGTGTGTGTGTGTGTGTGCTCAACAGGCCGGTCTTAGACACATGCTGTAATGGTGTGTGTGTGTGTGTGTGTGTGTGTGTGTGTGTGTGTGTGTGTGTGCTCAACAGGCCGGTCTTAGACACATGCTGTAATGGTGTGTGTGTGTGTGTGTGTGTGTGTGTGTGTGTGTGCTCAACAGGCCGGTCTTAGACACATGCTGTAATGGTGTGTGTGTGTGTGTGTGTGTGTGTGTGTGCTCAACAGGCCGGTCTTAGACACATGCTGTAATGGTGTGTGTGTGTGTGTGTGTGTGTGTGTGCTCAACAGGCCGGTCTTAGACACATGCTGTAATGGTGTGTGTGTGTGTGTGTGTGTGTGTGTGCTCAACAGGCCGGTCTTAGACACATGCTGTAATGGTGTGTGTGTGTGTGTGTGTGTGTGTGTGTGTGTGCTCAACAGGCCGGTCTTAGACACATGCTGTAATGGTGTGTGTGTGTGTGTGTGTGTGTGTGTGTGTGTGTGTGTGCTCAACAGGCCGGTCTTAGACACATGCTGTAATGGTGTGTGTGTGTGTGTGTGTGTGTGTGTGTGTGTGTGTGTGTGTGTGCTCAACAGGCCGGTCTTAGACACATGCTGTAATGGTGTGTGTGTGTGTGTGTGTGTGTGTGTGTGTGCTCAACAGGCCGGTCTTAGACACATGCTGTAATGGTGTGTGTGTGTGTGTGTGTGTGTGTGTGTGTGTGTGTGTGTGTGTGTGTGTGTGTGTGTGTGTGTGCTCAACAGGCCGGTCTTAGACACATGCTGTAATGGTGTGTGTGTGTGTGTGTGTGTGTGTGTGTGTGTGTGTGTGTGTGTGTGTGCTCAACAGGCCGGTCTTAGACACATGCTGTAATGGTGTGTGTGTGTGTGTGTGTGTGTGTGTGTGTGTGTGTGTGTGTGTGTGTGCTCAACAGGCCGGTCTTAGACACATGCTGTAATGGTGTGTGTGTGTGTGTGTGTGTGTGTGTGTGTGTGTGTGTGCTCAACAGGCCGGTCTTAGACACATGCTGTAATGGTGTGTGTGTGTGTGTGTGTGTGTGTGTGTGTGTGTGTGCTCAACAGGCCGGTCTTAGACACATGCTGTAATGGTGTGTGTGTGTGTGTGTGTGTGTGTGTGTGTGTGTGTGTGTGTGTGCTCAACAGGCCGGTCTTAGACACATGCTGTAATGGTGTGCTCAGTCTCATCCAACATTTATTCTCACGTTGAGATGAGTCACGTGTTCTGGATGTTACCTTGACAACTCAATACCGAGTGTTCTCTGGGTTACGTCAAATCAAGTTCTCTGTAATATTGACAGTATTGTACGGATATACAAAATGTTTTTTTTATTAAGGCACTCACAAGATATCAGAGCAAGGAGCAGAGCTGAGTCTTAGGATGTTTTCGATTATCTTCTAGATCACGGGCTGAATTGATACAAATGCTGAGCTGGTCCCTGGTTTGGTTTGTGCTCACAGCATAACATTTAGAGTATACGAAAATGTGTAAATACAAATCCACAAGCTAAACTCCACCTGCTCTCACAATGATGAGATGGTTGATGAGATTGCTGTTCTGATTTTACAGTAACACTCCGCTCTAGAGTATGAGTATATACAGTAAGTAAACTCTTTTGATATCCCGTATCCCAATCTGTGAGGTGAAGCACACACTAACCCGGAGCAGTGAGCTGCCTGATACAGCGGTGTGTATTGCTCAAGTGTGTGTGTGTGTGAGTGTGTGTGTGTGTGTGTCTGGGGTTAGGTGCCTTGCTCAAGTGTGTGTGTGTGTGTGTGTGTGTGTGTGTTTTAGTATGTGTGTGTGTGTGTGGTTAGGTGCCTTGCTCAAGGGCACTTCAGCCGTGGACTGTTCGGGGATGGAAACGGCAAACTTTCCGGTTACTAGCTGGAAGCCCTAACCAGTAGGCCACTGCTGCCCCTAGTGCAGTGGAGTGGCCACCACCTTGAGAATAGGCTGGCCATAGTGGGTTTAATTCCCAAGCCCAGCGCTGAGAGGCCCCGTCGCCATGGACACAAGCGTCCCGTCCCACACACACACCACCAGCTGACACACACTTCAGGCTGCAGCAGCTCTGTGGGGAGAGCTCAAATAGCATTCACACACACGCCAGACACACACCAGACACACGCCAGACACACGCCAGACGAGGAGCGCAAGCGCGAGCGAGACACGAATGAATAAATTCATACTGACTCAGGCACCGTTGCCGTGTTACAATGTGTCTAACAAACGCTTGTCTTGTGCCCTTAAAGGGATATTCCGCCATTTTTGGAAATACGCTCATTTTCCACCTCCCCTCGAGCAAAACAATCGATATTTACCTTGTTCTCGTTCATCCAGCCATTCTGTGAGTCTGGCGATACAACTTTTAGCTTCAGCCTAGCATAGATCATTGAATCGGATTAGACCATTAGCTTCTCGCCTGCTAGCTTCATGTTTAAGGCGAGACACTACAGGTGAATAGGGTAAAAAATTTAACTAGCAGATATTACTATGAAACTTCCCCAGTTGATTACTTACATCAACATAAGAAAAAAATGTATTACAATTTTTTTGTAACTCAATGTTTAAATATGCAAATTAGGCATTATCTCATTAAATATGCGCTAATTTGCATATATTTTAAAATGCATAATCTGAGTTTTGGATAAAGTCAGGTTCAAAATTGTTTTTTCATTGTGTTGATATATTAGATGGGAGAAAAAATACAGAGGGATTTATGGATATCTACTTCTGTTGTCTTGTAAATCAGCATATAGTGTCAATAGCCTTGAAAAATCGGTTTTTGCTATGTTTTTAAGCATAAAATGTCATATATATCAGGTTAGGAATCATATTTCAATAAACCCCTCTGTAAAAGTCTTGTAAATATAGTTTGGCATAAGACTGGAAAGTTTGACGCATGTAAGTGCTTCAGAAGTGGAGATTATGTTCTCAGAGTGGGAGAAGAAACTCGTTTTGAGAAAACAGCCTTGAAACACAGCCAATGGGATACGTTCTAAGCCTAGACTCGCCTTTGAACTTTCGCGATTGGTTGCTAATACAAAGGAAATGTCCATATTTGGATTGCATAGCGTCATTCAGGAGAAAAGGGGCTTTTGAACGGTGTCACACACGATATGATTTGGTTCACGGTCGCGGTAGTACATGACACTTTAGAATGGGAACTTTTGGTAAAATTAGGAGAAATATATAGGCGCGAGTAGACAAAATGTCATGAAATAAACACCTAAATGTGCAAATCGGACTTTATTGTTGTAGTAGGGTGGTAGAACACATGCTAAGGTAGCAAACTAGCACAAAATATTGAAATTGACCGGAGGTCACAAAAACTATGTTTTCACCTGCCGTGTCTCGCCTTAAAAGTGACTAAGATTTCTGGTAATTTTCCCATTTAAAACGTGTCTCCTCTCAAGTTAGAAAGTGCAATAAGACCAACTGAAAATGAAACCTGGCGTTTTTCTAGGCTGATTTGACATGGAACTACACTCTCATCTGGCGTAATAATCGAGGCAACTTGCAAATGTACCATAGGCGCAGTGATATCGTACGCAGCATCTGAAAATAGTCCCCATAGCCAACAATCAGTAGTAGTGCCAGTAGTGTGCAAGTTGCCTTGATTATTACGCCAGATGAGAGTGTAGTTCCATGTCAAATCAGCCTAGAAAAACGCCAGGTTTCATTTTCAGTTGGTCTTATTGCACTTTCTAACTTGAGAGGAGACACGTTTTAAATGAGAAAATTACCAGAAATCTTAGTCACTTTTAAACATGAAGCTAGCAGGCGAGAAGCTAATGGTCTAATCCAATTCAATGATCTATGCTAGGCTGAAGCTAAAAGTTGTATCGCCAGACTCACAGAATGGCTGGATGAACGGGAACAAGGTAAATATCGATTGTTTTGCTCGAGGGGAGGTGGAAAATGAGCGTATTTCCAAAAATGGCGGAATATCCCTTTAAAAAAGAACTGGAGTTTGAGAATACACACTCTTCTCATTAAGCACTACCAGTCTAAATTGCTCAATTGATTCCAACGGGATTCAATCTGTGGCAGCTGGAACACAGTTGGTCCTCAAAAGCCTCTCTGCTTCTGCTTCTGTTGTAAATGAGCCTTCGCTGGACCTTGCTTCAGACGCCCAAAAGCCTCTCTGGTTCTGCTTCTGTTCTAAATGAGCCTTCGGTGGACCTGCTTCAGACACCCAAAAGCCTCTCTGGTTCTGCTTCTGTTCTAAATGAGCCTTCGCTGGACCTGCTTCAGACACCCAAAAGCCTCTCTGGTTCTGCTTCTGTTCTAAATGAGCCTTCGCTGGACCTGCTTCAGACACCCAAAAGCCTCTCTGGTTCTGCTTCTGTTCTAAATGAGCCTTCGCTGGACCTGCTTCAGACGCCCCAACGGTGTCACTCTGCGTCTCTCGTCTGGCTGTTATTAAAATCTCTGTTTCCTGCCGCAGGGCTGCCGTTTACTCTGCGCTGTTTACGCTCCTGTTTCGCTATAATAACGTCGCCAAATAATTCTTAGTATTCCAACAACACTAATTAGGATTAATTCCTCTCTCGCTTTTCGCCTTGGCACAAAGCGGTGGTGTTCACACTTAACCGAGTGACTCTGTGGCAGCTGGTGGTGTGTTTTTACTCCGCTGTGCGTCCGTCTCCCTAATGACCACACCGCTGACCACTGCGGCTACTCACACGCCGGCCGTTTACTAACGACGGAGCGCCACACTAATGAGGGGCAGAGAGACTTCACAGCTAAGTGTGTGTGCACTGGACGGACACTCACACAACACACACACACACACACACACACACACACACACACACACACACACACACACACACACACACACCAGAGAGTCCATCAAGCAGACCACATCTCCACCGGTGGGTCAGCGATGGCTTCCTCTCACAAAGAGATCAAATCCCGTTTTATCCCGTTTATCCTTCTAGTGTGTTCCATTCCGGTGCTCTCCTGGACTGGGCTGAGCCCTGCGGAGGTGAGGAGGTGAGGAGAGGAGAGGGTCACTCCGGTTCTAGAGGAGAGGGTCGGGTCACTCCGGTTCTAGAGGAGAGGGTCATTCCGGTTCTAGAGGAGAGGGTCGGGTCATTCCGGTTCTAGAAGAAAGGGTCGGATCATTCCGGTTCTAGAGGAGAGGGTCAGATCATTCCGGTTCTAGAGGAGAGGGTCGGGTCATTCCGGTTCTAGAGGAGAGGGTCGGGTCATTCCTCTCTACTATGTAGCGCTGTGCTGGGCGGAAGCAGCTACTGGAGCTATGAGTGAGCAGCATACTGTCATGTTGAAGCTACTGTGTGGGATTCTGTTCATCACAAACCCCAACATTTCTACCATTTGTTTTCCATTATCATTTTAGGATGTTTCTTATCAAAACAAATATGCAAAATGGTTTCATTTGCTATATAATCATGTGTTTTGAGGGTAACACTGGTCGGACGTACACCATACAATTTTAAAGCAATTTCACAGATGGAGACACAATTTTTGAATGAAATCTTGGGAGTCTCACTGGAGTCATAGTGTCAGTCAGTCTTTTCTAGTCTAGATGTTATGGCATGCAGTGTCCAGAGGTGTCAGAAGTAAAAGTACAAAGTAAAAACAGTACAGGTGATTTCACTAATGAGCTGCTCCACCTGGCTTAAATGTTTTGCTAATTAGAATCAGCTAATTAAGTAAATGGTTGGAACAAAAATGTGAGCTGGACTTTAGCCCCCCCCCCCACACACACACACACACACACACACACACACACACACACACACACACACACACACACACACACACACACACACACTCACACTCACTCACACACACACACTCAACCTGTCCTAGCTACAGCAGTTAGGGATTGTGGGTAAATTTTACTGTCTTTTTAATGTTAAAAATGCTTTTTTTGTGTGTCTCTGCACTCTTTATTGTGGATTTTTTGGATGTGTATGACATCTATGTTCTATAGAACAACTGATGAGTATAAGGGATTTTCAGAGCATTGTCAGGATAACCATTGATGAGAAGACCATTGTTAAAATATATGGACATTTTAGAGAATACACATAGTTCCCCAAAGGTGCAATGTGAAATTGACTACTTTCTCAATTTACATTCATCTGCTCCCTTTGGGGTGTCACAAAGTTGAGCACTCAGTGCTTGCTTACAATGGCTGGGTCTCCCAGATTCGTTAAGAAGCTCTTAAGTGCTAAGAGCTTCTTAGAAGCATTCAGCTCCTAAGAAGTTTATAGCACTTAAGAGCTTCTTAATGAATCTGGGAAACCCAGACATTATCAGCAGAAGCACTTGGGCCCTATGCCCGACAGTTATTCTGGGCCTCCCAATAATATGTAAGCCTAGTTTACAGTATGTCAGGGAAGGGGCTTAGGCCCCCTGTCAGTGCTGCATGCTTGCAATTGGATGGATTTCGGTATTCAAATATTGAAGCAATTGATCTTCCGTTAGTCAGGAGTTTAACACGGTTTTAAACTCCAACTCTAGTTTAAACCATGTTTACCTCCAAACTAGTGAAAGTGCAATTGCCCTGTTCAGTCTGAAAGTGCTGATTGAGTTGGCAATAAGATCAAACACATAGAATCTTGGCACGGGATTAAGATGTTGTAGATGGTCATCTACTTGACGGTTTATGGCACAAATAAACATTTTCATGACAACATGACAACAACAGTATAGCCTTTAGTGTAACTTTCACTTAGTTGCATTTTATTTCAAGATTAAATTTCAGTGGCCTAGGGTTACATGTAATATCTTAAAGAATAAGTTGACTTGGGCTGTGGCATTATGGGAACAAACTTCAGCTAATTTTTATTGTTGTTTAGACTTGTTTTTGTAAGTAGCACCAACTAAAGTCAGTCAGCCGATTTCTTTTTACTTTGTGTTAACTCATACTACTCAATTGTAAAAGTTTGTAAGACGAAATCACAAAAAGAAGTTTAGATAACTGTTTGTTTCTCATTTACCACGTCTTTCTGATTTTTTTGAGTTAGGCTATATATTCTGAGGTGTAAAAGTCCAGCTCACATTTTTGTTCCAACCATTTACTTAATTAGCTGATTCTAATTAGCAAAACATTTAAGCCAGGTGGAGCAGCTCATTAGTGAAATCACCTGTACTGTTTTTACTTTGTACTTTTACTTCTGACACCTCTGGCAGTGTCATTATCTCCAGTCTTTTACTGGTGACTCATGCAAATAGTGGCATGAACGTTGGACAACGTAAAAACCAGTAGTGAGCTGTGCAAGATTAATAGACACAGTTGACTATGACGTCTGTCACTTGTATTTATAAGTGAGGCTAGTCTTTCAAAAATCTTTTGCAAACAAGGTCAAAGTGTTCTGATGGGTAGCATATGTGGACTCATTCTACACAAACTCACTGATGTGCCTCGTGATCATTCTGACTCCCTGTGTGTCTCCCTCTATAAAGCCCATATGCTGGCCTGGCTTTGGCCCAGAGCTGCCAACTCATGCAGAATGAGCACACACACAGGAAACCCCTACTGAATGTACAGTACAGTAGAGAATATACAGGCATACAGGAAACCCCTCCTGAATGTAGGCCTACAGTAGATGGCTCTGGTAGAGAATATACATACAGGAAACCCCTACTGAACACAAAAATACATTTGGAACTCTACTGAATATAGAGAATGTGCCGGGTATTGGACATTCTAGAACTGTCCAGTACATTCTGCCAGAGAAGGCCAGAGGACAGCTGTTCCAGAGACGGTTTCTAGACAATCTTTGGCTGTTCCCTTCTCCAGTAGTTGAACTCCAAGCAGGCACAGAGAGTTCTTCCGTTGCTCCGGGGAACAGAACACATCTGTGGAACAACTGGGACAACTACCGTACGTCCTTTTCATTCTGCAGGCGTCTTGCCCCTCCTCCTCCATAGGACAGCTGTGTGTGTGTGTGTGTGTGTGCGAGCTGCTGTCTCCTAAAGAATCCCTCTCCTTCTTTATTTAGCACTGCAGGGGGTACTCTGTGTCTCTTCCAGGTTTCTATTTCTGAATGGAGGCCGTCTCTGCTCTCTGTGTCCATTTTATGTGAAAGCAAAATGTAAACCATCTCTGATCACTATGTCCGCTACAGGGTCTAATGGAAGTGTCTCTGATCACTATGTCCTCTACAGGGTCTGATGGAAGCGTTTCTGATCACTATGTCCTCTACAGGGTCTGATGGAAGCGTTTCTGATCACTATGTCCTCTACAGGGTCTGATGGAAGCATCTCTGATCACTATGTCCTCTACAGGGTCTGATGGAAGCATCTCTGATCACTATGTCCTCTACAGGGTCTGATGGAAGCATCTCTGATCACTATGTCCTCTACAGGGTCTGATGGAAGCGTCTCTGATCACTACTGTATGTGCTCTACAGGGTCTGATGGAAGCGTTTCTGATCACTATGTCCTCTACAGGGTCTGATGGAAGCATCTCTGATCACTACTGTACATGTATGTCCTCTACAGGGTCTGATGGAAGCATCTCTGATCACTACTGTACATGTATGTCCTCTACAGGGTCTGATGGAAGCGTCTCTGATCACTATGTCCTCTACAGGGTCTGATGGAAGCATCTCTGATCACTATGTCCTCTACAGGGTCTGATGGAAGCGTCTCTGATCACTACTGTATGTGCTCTACAGGGTCTGATGGAAGCGTCTCTGATCACTATGTCCTCTACAGGGTCTGATGGAAGCGTCTCTGGTTCCTGCTAAGCACACAGTGGACTGGAGGACAGAGTGGCTGTGGGAGTAACTTTACTGAGGAGCTGAGACTGTATGTGTCGATCAGTATAAGCGAGAGAGAGAGAGAGAGAGAGAGTGTGTGTGTGTGTGTGTGTGTGTGTGTGTGTGTGTGTGTGTGTGTGTGTGTGTGTGTGTGTGTGTGTGTATGTGTGTGTGCGTGTGTGTGTGTGTGTGTGTGTGTGTGTGTGCTGAGTTAGTGCTCTGAGCTTCTCTTCAGCAGATAGCTGTGCAGCGGCCGTCTGTCACCATGTGCTCCAATGTGTTAGCATTTTAATCGGCATGTATGTGCACTGGGAAACTGGTCAGAGAGCTGGACCGAAATGCAGTTTGCAAAACAGCAGAAAGTGCAATGTGATACACAAAGTACAGACAGGTGATGTATTGACAGGACAAGAACTATAGTGCAGTGTAGACAGTAGTTTACAGAGAGTGGTTTACAAAAATATAAATTAAACATAGATATGTGCAGTGTATTAGCAGTTACAGTATAAGAGCAGAATAAATATGTATCTGTAATGTGAACAATGTATGAACAACATTATGGGCAATGGAATAGCAACAGGGCTTCATGCAATTCATTCATTCATGCATCAAAATGTATGCAATTACATCCCAGGGGGGTGCAGGCAGGAAGGAGCCAAATGTGTTTCTGGTCCGATTACATGTCACCCCATTGCACTTTAGTAAAGCCACAGCCCTCTGCTCATTTGCATGTACCATACTCAGTTCAGTGTTGTTCTCAAATGAGAGACCTTTGCTTTTTTTAATCTGTGATGCAGAGCTAGATTAGTCCAGCCCTTTATTTGCATAATACTGGACATCTTTAAACACAATCGATCAAAGGACTGGACAAAGCAGACGTCCAAAGAGCAAGCCCTTCCTGTCTCCGTAGACGCGCCGGCGTTTAACCCTTGAGGGAGGGCAATGCAGCGTGTTGGAGGTCAGAGCTTTTGTTCTCCCTCACAGCCGGCCGGTCGCCACTGTCAGCAGAAAGGTCAGCTCATAAATAACAATAAAGCCCGGAAATCAGCGCAGATCCAGGCTATCTGAAACCTTTAAGTCCAACGCCCCGGTGGGGCTCGAAACAGACACTTTTTTTTGTTGCAAAAGATCGTAAATAAAGAAGTAAACGCAGGAAATGCAGCGCTGGCACAGTCCAACTCTTCCCACCTTTACGTGAAGTCCCAGTGGATCTCCACATCTCCCCGTTATAAAACAGCCAGGCTGCTCTGGACAGACTGCATCCGTGTGCTCTCGGCAGTGATGGATCGGCTCTCGCTACGTGAGGGGGAGCCTCATTTTAGCACTTTTCGACGGAAGCAGCAGGAAATAGAAGAAAAAAAAAAAGCTAAATCAGTGGGCCCTCAGAACTGTTTATTTACTGAGTTTTTATTTTTAGGCAACACGGACGCTTCTCCCTGCCAACAAACCCACTGACAGCTTCAAGTACACTGTGATTGCTTGCTTGTTTGTGTTTTTGGCTGAAACTGGGCTGTTGTTTTATTTGGCAAAATGTTGTTGCATCCTTTTTAGTAACACAAGCATGGTGAAAAATTACATTTACATTTTGTTTTGGATGTTTATGTTTTGTTTTTTGTATGTTTGAGTTTCTGTTTAGCTTCACTTTATAAGTTGAATCACTTGTCTGTGTCTGCATCACCCACTGCTTGGTAACTCAACAGAGACACCAGGTTGGAATAGCGATCACCTTCTGAATCAATGTCTGTTTCACTTTCTTTAGGGTTTTGTTTCACTTGACCTTCTAGTTTTCCAGAAGATTCTTCTTCACAGCTGAGGTTCCAAAGGCACTGCTCTCCAACAAAATCAGTCGTGTTGATTGGGAAGGCCCACTGTTACCCAATCTCTTTATTCCCTCGTATAAAAAGGGTCTTTCTTCATTAATTTACCTCATTTAAATTTAGGATGGTCCAAGGACTATCAAGCCAGCTGTATCATTTAATTATAGGTGTTTGAAATGACTTCCTTGTTCCCCCCTGCCTCTTTCTGTAAAATGTCTCAGGAATGTGAAAAAAATTTGTAAAAAAAGACAGCTCATCACATTCCGACATCCGATGCTTTGGGGCCGGATTCACATTTTTTTTTTTTAAAGTGGTGCTTTCTTTTTATCTTTTGTCTTAAAGGAATGCACCTACCAAAAATGTGTGCAAAGTATTCACGTAGCACTTGAAAACTCTCAACTTCTAGATTCGACTGGAACTTCACGGGATGGGATTCAGGTGCTGCTGCGTGAGAACTTTGCGCCTATCTAACGGTGCTTTGCCTGTGATAAGGCCGAATATAGTTCCAAGTAAATATCTGCCCAGATAATAGCCTCGTTCGATTTTGCATTATGATTTGTACTCATTCTGAACACACGTCTCCTAAGATATATTCAGAAAAATAATAAGATGTCTCTGTCACTTTTTTTGGAGGACCTGCTAGCTGACACCTTTCATTTACAGCAACTGTGCTAAGCTAAACTAAAAACGCTGCTCCCAAAGCAGGACAATGCCCGGCCGGATTGTAACCAGGGTTTTTTCACTGTTCTATCTCCGGGGGTGACCGAGACTGGCTTAATTTCATTGTTGGGTGGCGTATTCCTTTAAGATCAAATTAAGAACATTTGATATTTATGAACAAAGTTCTTATGTTTCTTTCTTAACATTATTTTTGTGGTTATTTCTGAGACAAAATCTTTATATTACTGTGTAAAGTTGAGCCTTCTAAAGTAATTCATATGAATACATTTCACAGTTTAGCCAGCCTTTATTATATGTTCTCACAATATATTAAGTCACCGTTTATGGCTAATTTGAACCTATTGCTATTTTCTTCAGTCAGTCTTATGTCTATTGAAAACTACTGAACACTAGCATTACTGAAGGGTTCATGGCAGCAAGAGTTTAGAACATATTTCATCTATCCAACATGAAAACAATGAGCAGATGAAATAAAGGAAAGTTCAACAAGAAGAAGAGAATGGGAGAACTAGTGAGGCCTGCTCTGGGTGATGCCCTCGATGAGTGTTCTTGATGTAACAGTGACAAACTGGAAACTTTTCAGCATTCAGAAACTTCTCCCTGAAGCTCCTGGCAAAGCCATTTGTGTTGAAGGAGAGCAGTTTGGGACGGCGAGCCAATGAGGAAGCTTACTGCTTTACTGGAGCAGGAGGAGGAAGAGTTTTAGGAGAGAAGAATAGCGCAGGCCCTAAATCACTGAAATGGATGGACCCTCTGGAGGACATTAATTCAACTTAAGATCCAAGTTCCACTCAAGTACACATTACCTTCAGTCCAACGGACAGGAAGAGCCATAAAATATAAATAGAGAAGAAAAAAGCTGAGCTCTCCCTCCTCGTTGAGTTTTTATGGCACCAAGGGCTTACCTCTACAGCACCAACCTTCACCGAGGGTTTACCTCTACAGCACCACCCTTCACCAAGGGTGTACCTCTACAGCACCAACCTTCACCTCTACAGCACCAACCTTCACCGAGGGTTTACCTCTACAGCACCACCTTCACCAAGGGTTTACCTCTACAGTTTCCTCACAGATACAGATGTAGGCATGGTGAGCTGCTCAATAGATAGGTGGAAGCTAAGGCGACACTTGGGGAACATTTGTTGCACCGTCTCAGGAAGTGTTAGCCTGACCATTGGGGTCAAATGAACAGCTTCTAAAGGGAGCTAGGCCGATGCTAGCTGCCTGCTAACTTCTGTGGATATGTGGACAACATAGAATACCGCCATTTCTGACATTCCATCAAAACAGTTCCTTCACATTCTTTTGACATTTGGATGTTTTGAAATATAACATCTCCATAACACCTTTAAAAACGCAGGAATTCTTCAGAATCATAAAGAATAATTATGCTGTCATGGTTACAGACAATCCAACACTTTTCTTAACCCAACACATTCCTTAACCCAACACGTCCTCTACCCAACACATTCCTCTACCCAGCACATTCCTTCACCCTGCCGTCACACAGGCTACAAGAGACAGCGACAAAACGACAGGGTGCCGTTCATTTTCAATGGGAGGGAACGTTTGCCAGCGACAAGAGACAAGCTTGCCGCTGCCACGAGCAAGGCGGGGCCAAAATAGACAAGAAGGCTATTTTATGCAAATGTTGAGCGAAGTGACAAATTGACTGCCAATCGGAGTGAACGAAGCGCGACGTTCCTTGTTTGAAAGTAAAGTTGGAAATGTTATCCAAGATGGCGGAGCTAACTAATCGAAGGCAGTATTTCTGTGCTAACAAGTAAGTTCAGGGTTTGTTGCCTTATATTTTGCTACTTCTAGTGAGGAATGTGAACTTTAAAATCCAAAAAGCCAGGTTTTGTAATCAAAAACTATATCTGAAGGTATGTACGAGCTATCGGTCAGCCACCTCGTTATCGTTAGCCATCAATCACCCGCGAATCACCTCCCCACTCAACGGCAAGTTGGTGGAGTTGTCGCTGTCTCTTGTAGCCTGTGTGACTGTAGGGTAAGCCATTTGGTGAGTTCCACTCCTCCTTCTGCCCCTCAGGGAGTGTGCCTCATAATGTGGTTGATGTGTTAGACCTTGAAGGAGAGTGGCAAGTCCCTGTGCACAGCAGTCTTGGTGATGTCTCTGTCTCTTGTCTGTTTCAGAACGACAGAGTTTGCACCCTTAACTTTCTCTTCAGCCCTAAAGCTCAGTGCAGCCTTGCAAAAGAAGGGATGTTTTATCATTTATGAATTTAGAATTTGGGAATATTCATCTTTAAATATACTCAGTGTGATTAAAGATGAATACATTTCCACACTGCAAACTCTACAGTGCTGTTGGATATAGTGTGTTTGGTTATTCAGTCCACTCTCTCTATCTCTTTCTCTCTGTCTCTGCAACCCCCATCCCTTCATCTCTCTCTCTCTCTCTCTCTGTCTCTCTCTCTCTCTCTCTCTCTCTCTCTCTCTCTCTCTCTTTCTCTTTCTCTCTCTCCCTATCCCCCTCTTTCTCTCTCCATGCCTTCTGTCTCCCCACATGAATCCCTGACTTGACTCCAGTGCTGGTACTCCCGTCCATCATCTGAATCAACATCAGAATCCTCTCTGGCTCCTCTCTCCCCTCTCCTCTCCTCTCAACTCCTCTCCCCTCTCTCCCCACCTCTCCTCTCCTCTCCTCTCCCCTATTCTCCCCTCCCCTCCTCCCCTCCCCTCTCCCCTCCTCTCCTCTCCTCTGATCTCTCCCCTTCTCTCCTCTCCTCCCCTCCCCTCCTCTCCTCTCCTCTCATCTCTCCCCTCCTCTCCCCTATTCTCCTCTCCTCCCCTCCTCTCCTCCCCTCCTCCCCTCCTCTCCTCCCCTCTCCTCTCCTCTCCTCTCCTCTCCTCGACAAAATCAACACAGACGGCGCTGGCTGGTGGCTCGTCCAATCACATGGCGTCCGCAGCACAGGGCCAAGCGTTTGGTGGTGTGAGCGGAACCACAAGCTGGGGGGGCGGGGTGTGTGTGTGTGTGTGTGGGGTGGTAGGGTTCCTGCCCCATGCGGCGGGTGTGTGGGCTGTAAACTCCCCAGGGCTTCTATTGCCCCGCAAGGCCCCGCCAGGGTGACATGATGTCATCCATTATGCATGGGCCTGCTCATGAAGACCTCTCAGCCGGCTCTGCCTGTCATGGAGCAGTCACGCACCTACACACACACATACATACACACATTAACACACACACATTAACACACACATACACACACACACACAAACACACACACACACATTAACACACACACATACACACATTAACACACACACACACACACACACACACACACACACACACACACATGACTTTGCAGTCACATAGATTCACACTCCCATACATACACAGTCACACTCAATCACACTCATATACACACACAGTCATGCATACAGACTCTCTCACACATCTCACACACACACAGACACACACATACACAGCCACATAAACCCACAGTCAAGTATACTTATTCACACACACACACACACACACACACACACACACACACACACACACACACACGCGCCTGGGGCTGGGCATCCAGTTGGCATGCGCTGAGCGGAGATGATTATCGATCGTTCTTCATCCTGGCCACTGCACCTTGGCCCGGTCTGAACCGGAGAGCGATACGCACCACGGGCTTAACGCTCATCTGAACTGGAGCACCACGCACCGCGGGCTTAACGTGTGTGTGTGTGTGTGTGTGTGTGTGTGTGTGTGTGTGTGTTTGTGTGTGTGTGTGTGTGTGTGTGTGTGTGTGTGTGTGTGTGCGTGCCTCCCTCAGCTTTAACTAACCGCTTCAGCGCTCAGAGAGCTGGGGAGGTCTGAAGCGTGCTGCTGCGATGTGTGTGAGTGTGTGTGTGTGTGTGTGTGTGTGTGTGTGTGTGTGTGTGTGTGTGTGTGTGTGTGTGTGTGTGTGTGTGTGTGTGTGTGCAGTGGGCGGCTGTGGTCAGTCTAACAGCTAAACCAATCTCAACTCCCGTATATCGCTTTAAATGCACAAGGACGTGTTTACTGAAGATCAAGTAGGAAAGCAAGAGGCCTCTCATGGGCTCTACCAACAAGCAGCTACAAGTCACCCACAACCACCGCACCGACTATCGCTGTGAATAAATGTCTGGCAACAGCGTTTATCATAATAAAAGTAATAAACATACACATATGTAGTTCAGTTTAATCATGTCATTCGATCGTGGTGCAAAACACTTATAAATGACAGGATCCTTTATAATCTAAATACATCTATGCACAGTTAATCAGTTACTGTAATTAGCATAACAGTTACAGTTTTTGCCCGTTGCTTGAACACTATAGACCCATGCAAATGTTTCATATACGGTAGTTCTCTATTCACAATGTGTGAGGGAAACTCACCTCTAAGACATACATACAGTATATGTACCTCATTTTTAAAATGGTCAATGAATGTGCTGGGGTTTTAGACATGTGGGAGTAGAGTTAGTTTAGAATCAGAATGTATTTGTCATTGGAGAAGTCCAACGGATATGAAAAGCTCTACGTTTTAAAGTGCATTTGTAATGTAAAAAGGACATATGTACAGTACAACAAGGCCTGAGACACCTCACTCTCACAATGACCTGAGTGGAGGCTAAAGTGCTTAATGCATTCATTTTTACACCAGAGGTGTATGTTAAAACAGAATGAACAGGTAGGTGTTATAGCGGCAGACAGGTGGTGAGAGTGGAGTGCTAATAAACCCTGCTGTGGCAGTGGGGGTTGCAGGGGGTCTTGTTTGAGTTCAGCATGGCTCTGGCCCTGGGGATGAGCTGTCTCTGAGTCTGCTAGTCCTGGAGCTGATGCAGCTGCGGTGGCGTCCACAGGGGCAACAGGCCAGATAGTGGGATGGGTGTGTGATGTCGGTGATGATGTTCCTGGCTCTGCTGAGACAGCGAGAGTTGTAGATGTCAACCACACTGTAAAAAAAAAACTCTTAAAAAAACAGTAAATTTCCGGCAGCTGGGGCGCCAAAAAAATACTGTGCGGTACCAAAAAAACACTGTGAAGTAACAGAAAATTACTTTCTCGTAAAAATACGGTTATTTTTCATAATTAAAATACAGTTTGTAGTTGTAATTTTAAAAATATTTTGCCTCATTTTCATGTTTTTAATGTTTAATTAGAAATATTTTCACATTTAAAAACAATGAAATTACCTACAAATATGGTTAATAAATGTTGTATTACGGATAATAATGCTTACATTTACAGAAATGTGCTGTTATTAGTTGGTTTTCATGGATATTGGTTGTATTATAATTTATATTTGATGTGATATAACAGTATATGACACACAAAATAATGTGATTCATCTTTCAAAACATGTCGCAAAAATGTGGAAAAACATGATATTGGGTTTACTATTGCAATAATTTACTGTTAATTTTAAAATCCCATCAAATACATATTTAGAGGTCCCTCCCCAATAACGCCATATGTTAGAAACCCTTCCACCATAATACTAACATTATTGTGGGGCCCGGGTTTCTCCAGCAGCGCCTCTGCAGACACATAATGCAAGTAAGCATTGAGTGCCCAACTTTGTGACACTGCCAAGGGGGCAAAAGAATGCTATTGAAAAAGTATTCAATTTCGCATTGCACCCAAGAAGAAATACACATTCTCTCCAAAATGTCCATGTATTTTAATCATGGTCTTCTCTATAGTGGTAATCCTGACAAATCCCTTACACAGTCATTTTCTGTGGAATGTTCAATCAGTTGTTCTATGACATACAGTACACATCCCAAAAAGCCACAATAAAGAGTAATGAGGAAAAATTAAACATTATAAACAAAAAACTAACACTTACCCATAATCCCTAACTGCTGTACTGGGATTCAGCCAATGTGAGCCCTAAGTACTAAGGACTAAAGACTCACACTTAATTGATCTCAGGTGCTAAGTGTGTGAGGCCTCATAGACCTCTGAAGTTCGCCTACAAAAAAGCCACCATCTTTGCCCAAATAAGGAGATCCGGCATCTTGAGATTTTTTTCTCAAATAACATGGGGATTTTGAATTATCGCAAATGTTAAACTATCACGAGGACGAGTGCAGACGTTTTGCACTACAAAGTTGTGTCCTCTGCCTTAGTGCATACTGTGATCTTCGAAAGGTGAAGATGGCACACTTTGATCTTTGCTATCCCAGAGCTAACTTACAATGCAACTTGCCATAGGCAGTTAGCTTCAATTAACACCCGGAACTCCTTATATGGGCAAATTTGGCAGCATTGGATCCTATTTGTAGGCGAACTTCAGGGGCCTATTTCACAAAACCAGAGTAAGTAGATCCAAGATAAGTGACGACACACGCGGTTGACCAAGCCTGGTCAAAGTAAACATGCAAAACACGTTTCACTAATGCTGAGCGCAGATGAGTTGAGGCGGCTAGGTCAAGCCAGGTGTAAGTTATTCGGTATGTGTGCGCGTTCTCGTTTCTCCTCCAAATAACTCACGGTTGGAATAAAAAAGACGCGAAAAATAGCGTCTTGCACACAAAGTGAACAACCGCTTTTGATATAGACTAACAACGAGGTAAAGTTGTACTTTTTTTGGATGGGAATCATGATTATTTCTGTTACATAGCGGGAGTAGGTGTGGCAGACCAAGTGAATGCAAATGTACGTATGCACCCACGTGTGAGAGCTTCCTTGTCTCGGCACGCAACGTCATTAAGAAAGCGCTTTGCCACCGCAAAGATGCACACAGTATGACTATATATATCTTAATTTGTCGAATTAGTTGAAAACACCTTTGAAAAATGTCCCCTCCACTTCCAATAAACTACTAGGCTATTCATCAAACGTCCGTCAAAAAATAAGCAAACAACGAGTATGTTATTAATTATAAGGCCACCATAATTTAAATAACATCCATATGGTATTAGGCAGACATTCTGCTGTGTTTTGCGAGTAAATGCAAGTAGCAAATAATATATAAATGGAATACAGCTCTTTGAAAAAATCGCATGGAGGTCTGATTTGAATGACATCTAGCTGAACCAATCAGATCATGCAATTACCATTAGAATTAACTTAGCTTGGCTGTTAGCCTGGTCGGGAGCAGGCTAGCTTCCAAGTATAAATTCCCATGGTAACTTATATGTGATCTCTTCTGTGAAACCAAGTCAAGGCTATGTTCATCCAGGATAACCCAGTAAGCCTGTCTAAATCCCCTATCTTGGTTTTGTGAAATACCCCCCAGAGGTCTATGGGATCTCAGATAGGTATTTGAGATTGGGACAACACTTCACAAGATCACATGTGTCAGTATAGTTGAAAATCCAATGTTGATTCAACGTTATACAGAGGGGACACTTTCAATATCACTTCAACATCAGGCTTCAACATAGTTTCAATGTGTCAAACCATATGAAATTACGAAAGATTTGTTAACGTTTTTCAATTAGAAATATATGCATTTCTGATGTTTTTTTTTGTAAAAGAACATGAATATAGTGTTTTTCACAGTTACAGTGATTTCTTGCTATTTTAAATTTGACATGTGAAATCACAGTCTATTTTTGTAAAATAAATGGCATTTCCAAAAATAATTTATTCCAGACAAAATCTGTAAAAAAACACAGTAAAATCCTGACATATCACATTTATTTTTTACAGTGCAGGGTGGGGAGTGGAGGGGAGGCCAGGCGCTTTCTCTGCAGTCTTCTCCACCCACTGCAGCCCATTCCTGTCTGCTTCAGTGCAGCTGGTAGACCACAGTGTGATGGTGTGTGTCAGCAGGCCGTCAATGCAGCCTCTGTAGAAGGTCTCTAGATCTGTACCCCAATGCAGCCTCTGAAGGCATCTAGATCTGGTCCCCAATGCAGCCTCTGTAAGGTCTCTAGATCTGTACCCCAATGCAGCCTCTGAAGGTCTCCAGATCTGTACCCCAATGCAGCCTCTGAAGGTCTCTAGATCTGGTCCCCAATGCAGCCTCTGAAGGCATCTAGATCTGGTCCCCAATGCAGCCTCTGTAGAAGGTCTTTAGATCTGGTCCCCAATGCAGCCTCTGTAGGAGGTCTCTAGATCTGGTCCCAAATGCAGCCTCTGAAGGTCTCTAGATCTGGTCCCCAATGCAGCCTCTGTAGAAGGTCTCTAGATCTGGTCCCCAATGCAGCCTCTGTAAGGTCTCTAGATCTGGTCCCCAATGCAGCCTCTGTAGAAGGTCTTTAGATCTGGTCCCCAATGCAGCCTCTGTAGGAGGTCTCTAGATCTGGTCCCAAATGCAGCCTCTGTAGAAGGTCTCTAGATCTGGTCCCCAATGCAGCCTCTGTAGAAGGTCTCTAGATCTGGTCCCCAATGCAGCCTCTGTAGAAAGTCTCTAGATCTGGTCCCCAATGCAGTCTCGGTCTCCGGCAGCTTGGTGTCCAGTCACTGCTGGGCCTTCTTGGTGACTGCCGTGATGTTCTCTGACCAGGAGATGTCCACCGAGATGTGGAGGCCCAGAATCTCGAAGGATTTGTAGCTATTGTGTTATTAATGGGTAATAACAAGGTAATAACACATTATTGTATATGTAAGGCCATAGGCAGTATCTAGTGTGTTACTTTTGATCAGACTCACAGATGTCACTCCTCATCTTGGCATCCACTCTTCCTCTTCACACACACTCCTCTCACTTCACTCACTTCACACTCCTTCATCCAAGCAGCCTTTGCCATCAGGCAAGATCTCAATCCACACTCAGGAGCGCACATCAGAGCTGCCGCCGAGGTGGAACAATGTTGGAGCGGAATTGTTTTCCATAAAGATGATATATTTAATGTTCACTGTCTGGGCTCGGAGTCGGAGTTGTAGTCGGAGCGAGGCGCGCGGGAGCGACGCGGTGTGTGTTATTGCTCGCTGGCGTCCAGATGAGTGAGTGTGTGGACGGCCTGTCGGAGAGTGAGGTGTGTTTCCCCGGGCAACAAACCGGCGGAATCAGATTTATGCATCCCACACTGTAAAAAAAAAAAGTTCGTTCAACTCAAATTTTCAAGGCAACCGGCTGCCTAGAATTTTTGAGTTCAATCAACTTAAACTTAGCACGTTTTGAAGAACTACAATTATTAAGTTGTGTAAGCTAAGTTTTTCAAGTTCTGCCAACTGATTTTTTTTTAATTCAAGTTACTGGAAATTTACTGGAAAGTTTGTAAAAACTTACTATTTTGAGTTCAGATTACCATCCCCTAATAACGTGTTTGTTCCCAGAATGCAACAGCACCAGTCAACATATTCTGAAAGAAATCACAAATAGTTTCCAACTGAAATGTAATCTTGAAATAAGATTCTAAGCAAAGCTAAAACTAAGTAACTGTGACACTAAAGGCCATACTGTTTTGGTCATGTTGTCATGTAATTGTTTGTTGTTGCTACAAACCATCATGTAGATGACCATCCACAATGACTTAATCCTGTGCATAGAGCTTAGAGTAATGAATATGCTAGCGGCACAAACAGATGTTCACATTCTTAGTGATATCATTGTGACTATGAACTTCCTGATTGCAACTAGTGCAGTTGCTGCTTTTACATTAATTCATGATACATTTGTTACGGTCAAGAATTACACAAGGAGAAAACCCTACAAGGAGAGAGAGAGAGAACCCTACAAGGAGAAAATGAAATCCACCCCAGGAAGAATACAGGAACACCAGTGGGTGGGTGTTTAGGAAGATTCCAAGGGCCCAGAAATGACAGAGGACCCTCAGAGAGCCTTGCCCCCAATAACACTATATACAGTATTATTGGAGGAACCCAGAATGTCTGTCCGTCATAGGGCATACATTCTCTAGCAGCATACCTGCAGACACATAATGCAAGAAAGCATTGAGTGGCCGACTTTGTGATGCCGTGAAGGAGCCAGATTAATGCAAATTGAGAAAGCAGTCAATTTCGCATTGCACTCCAATTAATATATGTCTACTTTCTAAAATGACATTATATTTTGATAATGGTCTTCTCCTCAATGGTAACCCTGACAAAACTCTGAAAATCTGTCACATAGTCATTTTGTTCAATAGTTGATTTGTGTTATACACATCCAAAAAAGCCACAATAAACAGTAATGAGAAAAAATAGACATTATAAACAAGAAAATAACATTTGCCCATAATTCCTAAGGGGATGGTATCTGAACTCAAAATAGTAAGTTTTACAGACTTGAAAATTCCGGTAACTTGAATTAAAAATACTTAGTTGGCAGAACTTGAAAAACATTGTAGTTCTTAAAAAGATAAGTCAATGCCTTCAACTCAAAAATTCAAGGCAGCCGGTTGCCTTGAAAATTTGAGTTAAACTAACTAACATTTTTTTTAGTTAGGACCATAACTTACAATTTTAAGTTAACTTGATTAGTTTA
>NC_084998.1:3289273-3294273 GCF_963854185.1 Sardina pilchardus
CCGGGCTGCGGTCATTTGACCGCAGCGATTACAAAAAAAAAAAATATTTTCACTCGATTAAATTCCAGGACCCTACGTTCACGACTTTTCCTAAATACGCGTGTTTTGTCACCCAGAATTTTTACATGATCAAAAGCACACCGGTACAAGCTAGTTTAGAGCTATTTTGCGCTCATTATGTGACAGCACTATGTTGTCTCGCGTTCGGCCATGTTTGTCCAGGCTGCTATTCTCTTTTCTCACAGCAGATGTCGCAAGGGTTTCCTGACAGTCGGGCATGAGAATAATATTTTACCATAAAACATATAGTTTATATATGTGCAATATGTATTATATGTGATTTATTTTAATAACTATTCTTCATTTACATGGCATAGTCTATGGAGGCGATTTACAGTGGTAAAATGCGAGTTTGTTTTGAAAATGTTGTGACGTTCTATTAGGAGGCCTACATGTGTAAAACATATTTTCAGCTGAAATTCGTCCGTCGTAGCCTATTTATGTACGTAGGGCGCGTATGCCTACGTACATTCATAGTTGTATATCTTATCTTGTATTTGTATGGAGTGAGATAGCTGTCAATATATTTGTGTCATAGATTTGATGCAGGTTCGTATTTGTCTGTAGTCGTGCATAAAATAAATATTTGTGAGTTCTCAAATGAGTCCAGTCGTGCATAAAATATATTGTGTGTATTTTATCCATCAGAATACGGATGGGGAAAAAAACGAATTCAAAAATTACAAGTAGGCTACGAAATCAAACTTTACAGGTAGGCTTTCATTTCTGAGTACGACTTCGCACAAATGACTGAACTGTCAAAATACATCATCGCCACACAACCACTCGTTGGTGGATGTAAAGAGCAACACCAGCACGGCCCTTTTTTATACTCCAGATTTTGCTGAGAGCAAAACTGAGACATTACTTGTTTGCTAGACTCAGTGAGTTACGTCGCAATGTAAATTGAACGACAAGTGGTGCAGCGGTAACTTCCCTGATTGCGACGCAGAAGACCCGTGTTCACGTCCTAGCAGGGACGTAATGTTACAGATCATCGACTGTATTCACTGACCGATTTTGAACGTCGACGAATAATTATTTGTTGTTAATGTTTTTTAATAACTCTCTGAAATTTGTTTACCATTAACGAAAAATAATTACGCCAGCCAATAATTTTCTAAGCCAAATTGAGCTGCCATCTGACAAACTTTGGCTAAGCCAGTTAGACTTTTTGCATCTAAAAATAATTATATCAGAGACACACGCGAAAAATAAAAGCGAGCCTATAAACGATTCCCACTGGATACACCATATCAGTATTGTGCTCGTTGCTACGATAGGCTACACAGGACTCAGTTGCATGTTCTGTAGACATGAAGTGGCAACTAAAGCCATCATCAGCCATGAAAACTTCAGCCAGCCGTTATTCTCTGGGGTCTATAGGCTACATAACACACATTGCAAACATAGCCTATTTGAAACCGATCATTCCCCCTCCCCCATACACGTCTAACCAGTTCATGGAGGGGGGTGGGGGTCGTTTTGCTACGTGTGGACATCATCTTAGGCTACAGACATCACTGTGGCATTGGCAAATGCCTCCCCACCCCCACTGCATGGCTGTAGGCTGGCTGTTTGTTGTTTACATGCAACTCGTGGAAGAATGCGCAATCATGTTTCATCGTAGGCTAGGCTATATGCGCGTTTTAGAATGTTCGAATTCGCCAGCGTGCGTGTAGGCCTAGTTGTGTGAATAGAAAATAATAGAATATACTTTATTGATGCCTTGCTCAAAAGTACTTCTGCCATAGCCTACACAGGTCGGGGATCGAACCAGCAACTCTCGGGCGTAAGGGCTGAAGCTCTAACCAGTGGGCTACGGCTTAGTCCCTTCGTGCCATATTAATCTGTGTCTCAATCCATAATCACGAATTCATAGAAGTTATCTTAAATTGTAGAAACAATAGGGCCTAGACCTATAGCTGTTTTTCAGCAGACATCGAAACATAGCCTACACATTCGCAAAACGGAGAATATATATTTTTCACTCATCATTTTTAATTAGCCTAGGCTACTTCTCGCGCCTATGCCTGCTCAGAATTTCTGCTCTCTCTATCTCCCTCCCTCCGAGGTAGAACCTAGATGCTTCTCCCTAAATGAATGAACATTGTCTTAGAAAGTAGCCGCGGTAGCCTGTAAAATGCGGCATGAAATCCTGGCTACTGTGTAATTGAAACCAGACTTAGGTTAGGCTCTTTGTTCGGTCCGGTCATTTTCGGCGACGCGAACATATAGCTACCTATTAAATGAATAGAAGTGTATTTGGGGAGTGAATTAGAACTAGCCACCCATTCATTTTAGAGCTTAGATTATCTGCCCAAACCCGAACTGCGGGTTACGGATCTCGAGATCCAACAACACCGGTGTTGGGTCGACATTTTATCCTTCCCCTCCCGTCGGGTCAGGCTCCTAATCACAGAACGCGTATGCCTCCGTTTTAAAATAGCCAAGATTTCTAAGTAGGCTAGCAAAATGTAAAAACGATATATTAAAAATGAAATACTATGAACAAGTTGACAGTCAAGTTTGCTCAAGGTTTGTTCAAGAACTCCTCCAGAGTTTTTTCCTCAAACAACACAAATCAACACAAATAAATGAACAACTCAAACGTGCTGTAGGCCTATGTCATAATGAAACAACCACAGACAACACAGTCTGACAAATGTATTCAAACGATTTGATTCGTGCACGAAGCGCCATCTAGCTGTCATTATGTGTAAGTAACAGCCTCCCAGTCTAAGGACTCAGCGGTCATTTGACCGCCTCGCCGCGCTTTAAGTAGTTCACAACAGCACGGCGCTTCTAGTAGGTCGTCAAAGCGGTCAAATGACCGGGGCGCGGCGCTTCTAGGTATAAGTGGGTCAGAGGGGCGCGGCGCTTCTAGTGTTAAGGGTTAGCTTCACTTCGCCCAGCACACACACACACACACACACACACACACACACACACACACAGTCACACACACACACTCCCGTACAGTTAGGCTGTCATTTCTGCTTATGGGTAAGCTTCATTTCACCCAGTGGAGCAGGACGCACACACACACACACACACACACACACACACACACACACACACACACACACACACACACACACACACACACACACACACACACACACACACACACTCATACACACACAGTTTTATCTGCTACCAGACTGGAACAACTGGATGGATTGAGGAGACTAAAAGAAGGGAATCACTCTGAGCAACAGGGCGTGGAGACTGCATCCGGCGAGAATTTAGCCTGTTCCATTCTACATCCATCTGCACACACACACACACACACACACACACATACATACTGTACACACACACACACACACACACACACACACACATACATACTGTACACACACACACACACACACACAGAGACAGACAGACACAAAGAGTTCATTACTAGTAGTGCATGAAATCAGACGGCTTCCTGGACTCTCGCCTTGTCTGTCTGCTCACACACACACACACACACACACACACACACACACACACACACACACACACACACACACACACACACACACACACACTCCTGGACCCTCGCCTTGTCTGTCTCCTCACACCAGTCAGGCTTCACCTCACACTCCCCTGCACACACACTCACACACACACACACACACACACACACACACACACACACACACACACACACACAGACACACCCTCTCCGTTTAGCCAGACAAAACCTTCTCTCTGGAGTGCACCTGTTGAATACAGTATGTGTGGTGTTATTAGCATGTGAAGAGCACAATAGCAGGTGATTGGGAGGCTGCGCTGGTGTAGTTGGAGGATGGTATCTGCCATGCTGCTAGCAGCTGTGCGTACACGCTAATAAGACGCCTCTCAACTTGGCGAGTGGCTTTCTCCGCTCTCACCTGCTTCCTGTTTGCTAATTGAGTGAAAAACATCATCAAGATGCAGGCTCCATTGATTTGTGTCAGTCGCAGCTCTCTCAATAAGGCCCCAGTCTGTGTGCTGCTCCACCAGCAGAATGTCATATCAGCTTATCTTGGTAAACAGCGCAGAAGAGGTCCTATAGACTCCTGTAATTAAGGCCTCTTCTTGAGAAGCGTCAGTAAATAGCTTTGGGGTGTGTGGATCGCATGTGGCTGTAATTTGCGTCTGCTTTCTGGGTAAATAACAGCGTCTGCTTTCTGGGTAAATAACAGTAAACTGCTGTGGAAGTGATTTGCATCAGTGTTCATGATAAAGAGCAGTAAATTAGTTCCTGCTTTGAGCAAATCAACACAACAGTCAACACACTAGTGCAGCTGGGTCTGTAAACTCTATCAACTTTGTCCAATGTGGAACTGCCACATCAGGGCATATCAGGACCATATCAGGGTCAGATCAGGGCAATATCAGGTCCATATCAGGGCACAATCAGGGCCATATCAGGGCCATATCAAGGCCAGACGTCTTATAGGGTATTCTAATCTAAATACATCTTCAGAGGTTCATGCTTGACAGTTTTTCAAATTAAAATGTCCCTATGACAAACTGGTGCTTTCAGTTGGTTTCAGAAAGTGTTTGCTCTTTATTTCCATGTTACAGTAATCTGTGCTGCAAAAACCTGGAGAGTGTGCTGGTGCTAGAGAAGCCTCACCGTCCGGGGAAAGCTCAGCTCTCATTGTTTTGGACTCAGTCAAGTGGACATAGAGAGTCAAGCAGTAGATGTATGTTGTCAGGTGCTGTGTTGATGGTTGTTCCTGGGATTGTTGTGCGAGACACGCACACACACACACACACACACACACACACACACACACACACACACACACACACACACACACACACACACACACACACAAACAGGATGTGTTGTGTGAGGAGGAGAGGAGACCAGGAGGACGCCTGACTGACAGTCTGACTGGTATCTCTCCAGCAAAGATGACAGGAGAGGCAGTCGCCTCTGATGGCCTCTCCAGAGG
>NC_084998.1:3301773-3304273 GCF_963854185.1 Sardina pilchardus
AGTCTAGCAGCCTCTGTGTGTGTGTGTGTGTGTGTGTGTGTGTGTGTGTGTGCCTTGAGGCTGAGCTGTACTTTGAAAAGTATCTCTGCACCAGTGCCATGACCTGGATTACTCTTTAATTTCACTAGTGAGCGCGCTCCTGGATTACTCTTTAATTTCACTAGTGAGCGCGCTCCAGGGGGAAGCCAAACCTGACGATCAGCCCAAAAGCTGGAGAGGGAGAGTGTACACAAGCACACAAGCGTGCCACTGCGGCTTATAAACACAGCAAACTCAACATCAGCTGTTTCACTTGATGTCACAGCAGTTTCAGAGTAATTAGGCATGGAATCTGTGTGTGTGTGTGTGTGTGTGTGTGTGTATGTTTGTGTGTGTGTGTGTGTGTGTGTGTGTGTGTGTGTGTGTGTGTGTGTGTGTGTGTGTGTGTGTGTGTGTGTGTGTGTGTGTGTGTGTGCGTGCGTGCGTGCGTGCGTGCGTGTGTGTGTGTGTGTGAGTGTATGCAATTTGCTTGATTACTTGACTCTTGACATACATGTAAACATGCATTGCTTTGAGTATGACTGTGTGTGCGTGCAGCTTGCTGGCTAGCCTGCTGGACGTGATGCACAGTATGCATCCCAAGCAGTAGCATCAGGCCTGCAGGTAGGTCATGGACAGAGTTAGCATCATTAGCCCAGACAATAGACACTGTGATGATGTGCTAACCTTTGCTATTGCCTTGAAGCTGCTGCTGCTTAGTGTCCACACAGAGTCAGATGAACTACTGTGAACATCCACATTCTAACAATGTAAACCCTCAAATTGATCAATACCACCCATTGAATTTGTAACTGTATGTACGTAGGCTATATGTAGTTACTCATATTTTGTCTTTTAATACAAATACATGTATTATTCTGTTACTTCCCAACACTGACTGTGAGCATTCTCATGAGTACAGTGCATTATTGCTCACATTCACTTCTGGAGATGCTTTGCCTGACGTTACCAGCTCATTCAACACCTGGTATAGGGAACTACACCTGATATCATACTACAGTAATTCAACACCTGGTGACGTAGGGAGCTACACTTGATGGCATCTTAAAGGGATGGTTTGGAGTCATTCCATCTTAAAGGGATGGTTTGGAGTCATTCCATCTTAAAGGGATGGTTTGGAGTCATTTCCCTCTAGGCTCCTTTGCACTATGACCTGTAGCCTCATAATCTCATAAGCGACCCCACTAATCATGCCCAGAAGGGTACCTAACTCCTATAGTAGTACAGAGAGGTTCTGGGCTCATAAAATGAGGCATTGGGAAGTCTGTAAGTAGCCTACACTGATCTATAAAGAATACCTGGATAGAGCATCTACGTCAAAATTCTGAAGCCTACATGGCGGCGGCCATTATGGGACCACTTGCCATAGGAATGCATAGACAGTAAAATCAGTAAAAGAATGTTGCCGTTCTGCAACAATGGAATTGGAACACATCGCCGCCATTATGGGACCACTCGGGACAGTTCCATTGGCTTCATTGTTGATGGGTCAGCAACAATGAGATAGTCTATCCAGGTATTCTTTATAGATCAGTGGTAGCCTACAGTACATACACCAGTTTATTTAAATATCACTTGCCTGATGGCTTCTACTCTCTACTGCATCAACGTTACTTCCGTGATTCGGATCAAACCAATAAAAGTCCGGGCAGAACGCGATGTACTGTAGGCTAACTGGAGCAATGCTGGACCAGGAGATAAAAGCTTCTGGGGAGTGTTTGGCTCCAGGTCATGGTGTGAAGGACTCTGGGGTGAAATTAGCCTGCTCCATCGCTTTAAGAGCATCTTAAGAGCAGTGCTTAAGAGCACGTTCACACCACGGGCATGTTCGGGAAACAGTGAGAAAAAAACAAACGATCAATCTTAAGATGGACTCGTAAGTGCATGTGTCCATTGTTATCGGGGCACCGGACTCTTGAGAGTTGTCTTACAGTAATCTTGTTCAGGCACGCGCTCTTGATGCATATTCATTTCTAGGAAAAGGCATTTTTGCTGCCAAGGTCAGTTATACGTTTCCAAAGAGCTGCATTTGGCCAAAAGAGACTCTGTAATATACATATTTTTCCGTTATCTCTCTCTCCCCCTCTCTCCCTTTACTCTCTCTCTCTCTCTATCTCTCTCTCAGTATTTCTCCCCAACCTCTCCCCTCCCTCCTTTTCCTCTCTCTTGTTCTCTCTCTCATCTCTCCCCTTCTCTCTCTGTATTTCTCCCCAACCTCTCCTCCCTCCTCTCCTTTATCTTCTCTCTCTCTCTCTCTCTCTCTCTCTCTCTCTCTCTCTCTCTCTCTCTCTCAGGACACATCTGGTCACATTGTTGCTCTGTCACCCTTGGCGATGAGGAAGTCTTTGCCATAAATAGTCTCTCAGTGCCTGGCGGCTGTGATTCAAGCCACTGGCTTCTGACAACCCATCATATTCCGCCCATCAGCCAGGCAAAGGTTATATTACCACAAAACAAGGCA
>NC_084998.1:3309273-3311773 GCF_963854185.1 Sardina pilchardus
CATTTCATAAACAGCCTTAAACATGTCAGTTGTGTCAGTGTTCCCACATTTCATAAGCAGGAACTGCAGCCTTAAACAGGTCATTTGTATCAGTATCCCACATTTCATAAGCAGGAACTGCAGCCTTAAACATGTCATTTGTATCAGTGTTCCCACATTTCATAAGCAGGAACTGCAGCCTTAAACAGGTCAGTTGTGTCAGTGTTCCCACATTTCATAAGCAGGAACTGCAGCCTTAAACAGGTCAGTTGTGTCAGTATCCCACATTTCATAAGCAGGAACTCCCAGAGTCCCCAGATGCAGCCCTCTCTGAGGATACAAACTCTCTGCAAAGGAGCTTAACATCACTCTCGATGCTGCAGGTAGGATTTCTTTCACCATTAACCTGGCTAGGGGTGTGTGTGTGTGTGTGTGTGTGTGTGTGCATCCTTGTTCATGTGTGTGATTGTGTGTATGCTGTACACTATAGTGTGTGTGTGTGTGTGTGTGTGTGTGTGTGTGTGTGTGTGTGTGCGCATATGTAGTGTGTGTGTGTGTGTGTGTGTGTGTGTGTGCATGTGTAGTGTGTGTGTGTGTGCATGTAGTGTGTGTGTGTGTGTGTGTGTGTGTGTGCATATGTGTGTGCGTGCACGTGTAGTGTGCGTGCTTGTTACCCAGTCTGAGCTCTGGCTGCAGGGGCAGCAGTCTGCGCGGAGCTCATTGAATTAAAGATGGCCGCCTTCATTTCCGCACCCGGGGCGCGCATGCTGATGCCAAGGCGTGAGGGCAGCACGGAGCACTGTGCCAGCCTTAAGGAGAACATGACACACTTTCTAAAGAGCCTGTCTGCCTCGGTGGGCACGGGCGCCGTGATGAGCTGCGATCCTGGCACGCCTACATCTTTATCTCCCGCCCCGGGTCACTACGGTACCGTCAGAGCCCATTTGGTGGGAATGTAGATGCCTTTAAAACTCTGATATTGACGTTTATTTGATGGATGAATCCTGACGGATGCAGCGCTCCTTGTTCGTCAAAAATAGATACCTCTGTCGCTCCATTTAGTATGTCAGTGCAGTTTCTGGCAAACAACCAACCCATTTCCAGTCTGATTGCACTCTTTATAGTGATACAAAATAATAGTAAATATTTAATTTTTTAATTAATTTTATTCACCAACCTTGTGGGTACATAACGATTATACAGAAAAATAATAGAAATTATACAGACATAAAACATATACAGACATAAAACATATGACACATAAGGGGAGGGGAAGGGGGTACTGAAATGATATATGCATGTAGCTAGTTTGTGTGTGTATGGTAGTGTGTGTGTGGGTATGCGCATGTTTGATTGTATAGGCTGTTCTGGCTGAGGAGTACACATATGGCGGTTTGGTTAGCATGGTTTTGGTGGAGGGGGGTGGGCGCTGCTGAGGATATAGTAGAGCTTAGTGCCAAGGAACGAGATGTAAATGCAGGTGAGGAGATGTAGATGAGGATCTCCTGGCCACTCCGGCCCCAGAGAGAACAGACCCGGGGGGCGGAGATGCCAGAGGGCACCCCATCCCTGACCCACATAAGGCCCCATGCCCACCACCCCCCCAGACGACGTCACACCCGGGGCAACCGGATCCGACCAGGCACACCTCACTGTTCCTATGTGTGCCTACCATTGTCTAAATGCATTAAAAGAGGTTAGGTGCAGATGGGAAATCTTATTACAGGTTCCCCTCATGCATCTTCCTCATCCTGGCTTTGTGGTGTGTACCGCTGTCTAGAATGTGGTGCAATAAAACAGGTGTCGTGCGCCCACATAGGGCCTCTTCAGGCCCTCTATGGTGCACCTCACCTGGCCTTACTCTGGATGTGTTCTTGTGGGTGGGGGTTGGAATTGTGAGCATCTAGCATGTGATGCATTAAAAAGCGAGGTGTGTCATGCAGAGCGGACCCAGGTGGCCCCTGGGCAGCCAAGAGCCCGAGGAGAGCAGGGGGCACCTGACCTGAGGGTCTGAAACCTACACAGGGCAGGCGGGGTAGATCAGAGGAGAGCCACGAGATTAGGTGTAAGGTCAGGCTGGGAGAGGAAGTGGGGGCGGGGGATCGGAGCGGGTGGGGGCATTAGGTGGTTGATTTCCATTTCCACTCCATATGTGTATGTTACAGCACTGGACAGGGTGGGGTTGAATGTGTGTGTGTGTGTGTGTGGGTGTTGGGTGCTCATCGGATCAGGGTCTCAGACAAAGAGTGCCAGTGAAGTTTATAGCTGTAGAAACTTAGACAATGATGACCAGATGGAGATGCTTTCCTGCGAGTGAGTTTCAGATGAATATTGTGATATTTCAAATGATATATGGTCTAACAACAGATTTTTCCAAATAGAGATGTGAATTTTTTCTTTTGTTTTCCAGTTCATGAGGATTGTTTTCTTGGTGACAGCTAGCGCAACCAGCAAAACTGTACATTCTAAGTTGTTCAGGGTGACTATTGATGTGTCCCCAAGCAGACAGAGAGATGGTGAG
>NC_084998.1:3326773-3336773 GCF_963854185.1 Sardina pilchardus
CCTGCAGAACTGCTAAAACAGGGAGGGTATCTCTGCACAAGAACACTACACCAGTACATCACCAAGGTTTGGGCTGATGAGAACATCCCACAGCAATGGAGAGATGCCAGTATTGTTACCATATATAAAAACAAAGGGGATAGGGCCATCTGTGGAAACCATAGGGGCATATCACTTCTTGCTGTGGCAGGCAAAGTCCTGGCCAAGGTGATGCTACAGAGGCTGATCAATAACATCACCGAGTCTATGCTACCAGAGTCACAGTGCAGGTTTAGAAAGAATAGGAGCACAGTTGACATGGTCTTCACAACCCGGCAACTTCAGGAAAAGTGCAGGGAGCAACATGAAGACCTGTTTATGGCGTTTGTGGACCTCTCCAAAGCCTTCGACACTGTGCAGAGAGATCTCTTGTGGGAAGTCCTCCACCGGATTGGATGCCCCACAAAGTTTGTCAACATCCTCCGTCAGTTTCATGATGGAATGACTGCTAAGGTAACAATTGGAGGTCAACAGTCAACCCCTTTCCCGGTGCGCACAGGGGTAAGGCAGGGGTGTGTACTGGCACCAGTGCTTTTTAACATCTTCCTCATATGTGTCACCCAGCTTCTCCACAAGGAGATTGAAGTCAACAGCGGGGTGACAGTAGCATATAGACTGGATGGTAACCTCTTCAATATCAGGAGGCTGCAGGCAAAAACCAAACTGCACAGAGAGAGGGTACTTGAGCTGCAGTATGCAGATGACTGCGCCCTCATATCTCACTCTCCACAGGACCTCCAGACTGTCCTAGATGCAGCAGTGAGGGCATACAGCAGGATGGGGTTGACCATCAACACCGCCAAAACAGAGGTAATCTGTCAATGGAGTGCCAGCATCCCACCCACACCACCCATTTTCACTGTTGCAGGTGAAAAACTGTCAGTTGTTCCATCATTCAAATACTTGGGGAGCATTATCTCTGAAGACAATAGTATCGACAACGAAGTCCAAAACAGAATCAATCAAGCATCAGCTGCCTTTGGGAGACTCCGACGGCGAGTTTTTCAGAACAAGAACCTTCATCTCAACACAAAAATCTGTGTCTACCAAGCGGTCTGCATCACCACCCTCCTCTACAGTTGTGAAGCCTGGGTTACTTACAGCCGCCACATCAAGTCCCTGGAACACTTACATATCAGCTGTCTACAGCGCATCCTGGGGATTACTTGGCGTGACAGAGTGCCTCACACTGATATACTCAGGAGAACAGGCTGCAAGAGCATTGAGGCCACCATCACCCAGCACCAACTGCGGTGGCTGGGGCATGTGATAAGGATGCCCTACAACCGTCTGCCCCGCAAAGTTTTATACGGCCAGTTACACCAAGGCCAGCGCTCTGCTGGAGGCCAGAAGAAACGCTTCAAAGACCAAGTGAAGACAGCGCTTAAGAAGTGCAAAATCAATCCAGGGGACCTGGAGAGCATGGCTGCTGACCGCAACATCTGGCGGCAGCTATGTCTAGATGGGACCCAAGCACTGGAGGAGGAAAGGACAGTCAGGAGACAGCAAAGACGGCTCAAGAGGAACACATCCACGAATGCCAGTGACACCAACACCATGTTTACATGCCCCACCTGCAATAGAGCTTGTGGATCCAGGATTGGACTATTCAGCCATCAGAAAACTCACCGTTAAAAGTCAGATGTGGACGTCATCATCGGATTCGATGGACAACCACAAGCAGTGTGCTCTGTGGTTGTCCCCAGAGCAGCATATTCCAGGGCATCAGGCAGGCGTGCTCAACACCTCATCTCAGTCACTTCACACAATGACAAGTCCTGTGCGCTTAGCTTCCCAATTAAAGCACGCTCTTGTGTGAGGTACCACTAGGCGTGTGTGTGTGTGTGTGTGTGTGTCTTGTGTGAGGTATCACTAGGCGTGTGTGTGTGTGTGTGTGTGTGTGTGTGTGTGTCTCTTGTGTGAGGTATCACCAGGGGTCATGATGCATGGGGCTTATTTTGAAGTCTTGGTGCCAAGTATGTAAGCACTGTAATCAAGTAACATTTATTTATAAACCCCATTAAAACAGTTCTGCTGTCAACACGCTGTCCAAAGTGCTGTACATAGTGTAATAAAAAACAAGAATAAGTACAAAATAACAATACTGAATAAAAGTACACATGAAACACAAAAACATCAAATTAAGGGGGAGATAACGTAAGGGTGTAGAGGTGGCACGTTGTTGTTTGGAGAGGCACTAGGGGTCATGGTGAATGTGCCTGATGCTACGTGACTGATCGACTTGTGTGTGTATGAGCGGTAGCGGCAGCCCTGGAGTGTGTGTGTGTGTGTGTGTGTGTGTGTGTGTGTGTGTGTGTGTGTGTGTGTTCTCCTGTTGTGTACGACTCTGCGTGGTGCTTTGCGTGGTCAACCTGATGGGGATGAAAACAAGGTTGCTAGGAGATGGGAGTCCTGTGCAACGCTAACAGAATGTAGCCCAGGCTGTGGCTGTTTTAATTAGCTGCGCGGGGTCACTGAACAAGGTGTTTGTGTTTTTCAAATCAGCTGCTGGTAATGGGGTCGTTATGAATGTTGAGATAGGACTCTGCGTAGGTCTTTCCACAAACAAAACTTAAAGAAAAAAAAAAACAAGGTGTTACATCTCTAAGAATATCACAATTCATTTAAACTGAACTTGTCTTGTTTATTGACTCCCCGAGTTGTGTATCAGAGGATTTGAGTCACGCTGTTTCTCTGCAGCAGATAGCCTCTGTGGGTTGATGCATCAACTGGAGATAGACTCCAAACAAGGCAGCCTGCAGCCCAGATCAGACGCTAATCTCTCCGGCTGAACACGGCTACGTGATACCCTTACCCAAGCATGATTAATCCATTGGGGCTAAGGTCATCATTTCCCAATTAGACTCCTAATTGATTTCCACTTCATTATATCCCTGTATTGTGCATCTGGCATTGTTTTCAAATCCCCCCTGCGCTGAAGCCATCATTATGTTTCACACGCGCCGCTACTGAATACGAGCGCTCTGATTGGCCGGCCGTCCGAGAGGCCCAGAGCGCTGGGATCCTGTGGAGGTGCTGCACAAGACAAGCTCAGCTCAAATGAACTGCGATATTCTTAAGAGACGCAACATTTTTTTGTTTTTTTTGTTTAAGTTTTGTCTGTGGAAAGACCTACTGTACGCAGAGTCCTAACTCAACATTCAGAACTAAAAACAGCACACTGACACAAAGCACAGAAGAGAAAAGCACTCATCTGGGCCTCATCCGGGCCAGATCCAGCATAGCTACCTCTCCAGCTCTGGGCAGGAGTCGGCATGCCAGCGTTCTGATCTGGGCAGGAGTCGGCATGCCAGTGTTCTGATCTGGGCAGGAGTCGACATGCCAGTGCTCTGATCAGGGCAGGAGTCGGCATGCCAGTGGGCCCTTGCTGTTGCCTCTGGCAGTGCTGACTTTAGGGAACATCATCTGGCCTTCGACCCTGATGCGGCGTGCCTGTACTGCAGCCTCCATTCTGCTTGCTGCGTGCAGCAGACTGCCGAGTGCAGATGCGGCCTTGATGTGGTCCTGATGTGGTCCTGATGTGGTCCTGATGTGGTCCTGATGTGGCCCTGATGCGGCGCTGATGCGGCCCTGATGTGGTCCTGATGCGGCTCTGATGCGTCATGCCCATATGCCTGATGCGCCATGGGTCTGACCCGTGCTTAGAGTATCTTGTTATTCACTGCACATCTGCAGGCACTTTCCTCTCTGTGTTGTGTGCTGTGTGCTGTGTGTTGTGTGTTGTGTGTTGTGTGCTGTGTGCTGTGTGCTGTGTGCTGTGTGCTGTGTGCTGTGTGCTGTGTGCTGTGTGCTGTGTGCTGTGTGCTGTGTGCTGTGTGCTGTGTGCTGTGTGCTGTGTGCTGTGTGCTGTGTGCTGTGTGCTGTGTGTTGTGTTCTCTTTCCTCTCTGTGCTGTGTGCTGTGTGCTGTGTGCTGTGTGCTGTGTGCTGTGTGCTGTGTGCTGTGTGCTGTGTGCTGTGTGCTGTGTGCTGTGTGCTGTGTGCTGTGTGCTGTGTGCTGTGTGTTGTGTTCTCTTTCCTCTCTGTGCTGTGTGCTGTGTGCTGTGTGCTGTGTGCTGTGTGCTGTGTGCTGTGTTCTGTGTTCTCTTTCCTTTACACTGGAACTGTACATGCTCGCTTTCTCTCAATCTCTCAGTCTCTTGTCTGCCCTCTCTTCACTGTGTGTGTGTGTGTGTGTGTGTGTGTGTGTGTGTGTGTGTGTGTGTGTGTGTGTGTGTGTGTGTGTGGATGGGTATATTTGAAGGGCTAGGTCAACATTGACTATGCAGAAGCCTTGTCTGTGCTGACCCCCTCAGCGTCAGCCAATCATAAACATCAGCAAGTGTGACACACTGCCACCGCAGCGGTCAGTCTGAAGGGGGACAACACATGGCATGTCTCTGAGGCACACACACACACACACACACACACACACACACACACACACACACACACACACACAGTTTAGATTACAGTATTAGAATAACTTCTCTCAGGGGCCGGCAGGAGGATGGTTAGACAGACATGCTGCTCAGCAGGCAGTGCAGTTGTTGTACAGCAGATGAAGTATGTGTGGTGTACTATGTCACCTCCATACTACATACTGTACAGTGCAGATGTTCTATAGTAGATGAAGTATGTATGGTGTACTATGTCACCTCCATATATACATACTGTACAGTGCAGATGTTCTATAGCAGATGAAGTATGTATGGTGTACTTTGTCACCTCCATATGCACATACTGTAGGGCTGGTTCTCCACATATGAGCCTAGTGCTAGACTAAAAGCTTTCCTCTGTGGAAGTCTAATGGGTCCAAGACTAGTCTTAAAGCTGCAGTTGGCAAGTCTGGCAGATTGAATGTATACAACTCCCATGAACCTCCACCACTACCACCGAGCACCCCGCCATCAAGTTTGAGCTTGTTATAGGGACAAACCCAGTTAGTTAGTGCACAAACTGTGACTGACAGTCAGATCTGCCAATGATCATACAGCCCAGTGCCTATTGGACCAGAGGAACAGGGAGTTGTTTTGCAAAACAAATAACAGACAGACAAGTAACATCTTGCCTACTGCAGCTTTAATCCATGTACTGTATGTATCCATGTAAGGGATGCATGGCCTTAGTGCCCACACCAGTGATGGCTATCAGGCATCATGGGACTGTTGGACACGGTGTGTGTGCTGTCTACTGATGCTAACGCTGGGCACTAAGATCATGAGGGATGGGAGGTGGGAGGGGCTGTTATTGGTGGGGCTTTTGATTGGCCACTGAACAGGAAATGGTGTCGCAACAGGAAACTAGTGGTAGAGAGACAGATAGGATGTGGATTTGGACACAGACCTGGTTCCCATGGCGATAAGAGACACCAACACTAGCTGTTCCACCCCTACCCTGGTTCCCATGACGATAAGAAACACCACCACTCCCCTGGGGCTGAAGACGCCATGTTGTAAAACCTCAGGGGCTCTGTGCAGGGGTATCGCACACACACACACACACACACACACACACACACACACACACACACACACACACACACATGCACACACACACACACACACACACACACACACACACACACACACACACACACACACACACACACACACACACACACACACACACACACACACACACACACAGATGCCATGGTGTAAACCTCAGGGGTTCTGTAGGAACATTACCGCTGGCTGTCGTCATGGAGCCCAGTGGGACCAGGGCCTGAGACTCCCTTTAGAAGCTGAGAATCCCACAGGACTGCTGCTGCTGCTGCTGCTGCTGGGAGGGAATCAAGCACACACACACACACACATGTACACACACACACATGTATACACACACACACACACACACACACACACACACTCACATAGAGGAGATGATCTGCCCTAGCCCAGAGTTAGGGTTAGCAGTGCTCTCTGGGCAGAGACAGATGTCAAGGGAGGCCAACAGTGGCAATGAGGGATTCACACACACTGACCCCATGTGACCTTTTAAAGGTGAAGCAGCTCTTGTACACACTGCAGACGGCTGCACTCAAATGGATCCTCCACTCAGAGCTCATGTGTGTTTGCACACACATGCCTGCTCACACTGCTCACAGGGTTTGCTAATATTTGCAGCAAACTCCAACTCAAACCAACCTGTGTGTGTGTGTGTGTGTGTGTGTGTGTGTGCTAATCTAGACCTGTTTCTCTGGGATGTCCTCCACTCTCTGCTTCTCCACACACACACACACACACACACACACACACACACACACACATGTACAAATGCACATACACGCTCTCCTATTTGTGACCTGTGACTCCAGTAAAGTGGACATTTACACACACACACACACACACACACACACACACACACACACACACACAGACACACATACACACTGATGTCATGAGCCTATCTGTGACTCTGGTAAAGTGAGTCATACACGTATGCACACGTGCACACACACACACACACACACACAAACACACACACTGATGCCATGGGCCTGTCTGTGACTGGTAAAATGAGTCACACACGTATGCACACGTGCACACACACACACACACACACACACACACACAAACACACACACTGATGCCATGAGCCTATCTGTGACTGGTAAAATGAGTCACACACGTATGCACACGTGCACACACACACACACACACACACACACACACACACACACACACACACTGATGCCATGAGCCTATCTGTGACTCTGGTAAAGTGAGTCGATTTGCTCCCGATTTGCTCTCTGCCGAGATATCATGAACCCATTTGTGACCAAGGAGACGGGAGAAGATGCTCACCGCTGATCTCCACGTCTGACACACACACACACACACACACACACAGCAGAGTGAGCCCATTTGATCCACGCTGAGATCGACATGTGTGGCGCTGATATCCAGACCTGACACACACACACAAGTAGACACACACACACACACACGGTAGAGTGAGCCCATTTGATCCACACTGAGATGGACATGTGTAGCGCTGATATCCAGACCTGACACACACACACAAGTAGACACACACACACACACACACGGTAGAGTGAGCCCATTTGACCCACGCTGGGTCCAACAGGAGCGGCGCTGCCATCTTGACCCTCACACACGTGTGGGCAGCAGAGCGCGGCCAGCGAGCAAGCTGACCAGAGAGATAAAGTTCTCACTGATACCGCCCAGGAGCCTGGGTAATGACTCGCCATTCAGGTATGGAGCTTTAGAGATCATGAGCTGTGTGTGTACCAGATTAGATTAGATTAGATTAGATTGTCATCGTGCAGAGTACCAAAACAACGAAACACAGTTAGCTAGTGCATACCTGACCATGCTAGTGAATACCTGACCATGCTAGTGCATACCTGGCCATGCTAGTGCATACCTGACCATGCTAGTGTATACCTGGCCATGCTAGTGCATACCTGACCATGCTAGTGAATACCTGACCATGTGAATACATGACCATGCTAGTGCATAAGTGGCCATGCTAGTGAATACCTGACCGTGCTAGTGAATACCTGACCATGCTAGTGCATAAGTAGCCATGCTAGTGCATACCTGGCCATGCTAGTGAATACCTGGTCATGCTAGTGAATACCTGACCATGCTAGTGCATAAGTAGCCATGCTAGTGAATACCTGACCATGCTAGTGCATACCTGATCATGCTAGTGCATACCTGACCATGCTAGTGCATAAGTAGCCATGCTAGTGAATACATGCCCATGCTAGTGAATACCTGACCATGCTAGTGCATACCTGGCCATGCTAGTGAATACCTGACCATGCTAGTGCATACCTGACCATGCTAGTGCATACCTGATCATGCTAGTGAATACCTGGCTAGTGCATACCTGACCATATTGCATACCTGACCATGCTAGTGCATACCTGACCATGCTAGTGAATACCTGATCATGCTAGTGAATACCTGACCATGTGAATACATGACCATGCTAGTGAATACCTGACCATGCTAGTGCATACCTGACCATGCTAGTGAATACCTGACCATGCTAGTGCATACCTGACCATGCTAGTGCATACCTGACCATGCTAGTGCATACCTGACCATGCTAGTGAATACCTGACCATGCTAGTGCATACCTGATCATGCTAGTGCATACCTGACCATGCTAGTGCATACCTGATCATGCTAGTGAATACCTGGCTAGTGCATACCTTACCATATTGCATACCTGACCATGCTAGTGCATACCTGGCCATGCTAGTGCATACCTGACCATGCTAGTGAATACCTGCCCATGCTAGTGAATACCTGACCATGCTAGTGCATACCTGACCAGGCTAGTGCATACCTGACCATGCTAGTGAATACCTGACCATGCTAGTGCATACCTGACCATGCTAGTGAATACCTGACCATGCTAGTGCATACCTGACCATGCTAGTGAATACCTGACCATGCTAGTGCATACCTGGCCATGCTAGTGAATACCTGACCATGCTAGTGAATACCTGACCATGCTAGTGCATACCTGACCATGCTAGTGCATACCTGACCATGCTAGTGAATACTTGACCATGCTAGTGCATACTTGGCTATACTGGGAATACCTGACCATGCTAGTGAATACCTGACCATGCTAGTGCATACCTGACCATGCTAGTGCATACCTAACTATACTGGGAATACCTGACTATACTGGGAATACCTGACTATACTGGGAATACCTGGCCATGCTTGGGAATGTCTGATTATGAAGGATTGCGCAACAGCAGCACATCGATCAGAGCTCAAGAATCCAAGGGAGACTCCAGCACTGAGGGATGAAAGATTCACCAGCAGACAGCATTGATCTGGTGTATGGCACACACACACACACACACACACACACACACACACACACACACACACACACACACACACACACACACACACACACACACACACACACACACACACACATACATAGGAGGAGGTATGATGTGGGCTGGGATATGATAAGATTATAAATTACTAGACATGTATTAGGATGATGTACAATACCGTTATAAACCAGCAGAGATTCATCAGGGTGTGTGTGATGCTACAGGTATGTCTACTCTATATAAACCAGCAGAGATGCATCAGGGTGTGTGTGATGCTACAGGTATGTCTATATAAACCAGCAGAGATGCATCAGGATGTGTGTGATGCTACAGGTATGTCTATATAAACCAGCAGAGATGCATCAGGGTGTTTGTGATGCTACAGGTATGTCTATACTGTATAAACCAGCAGAGATGCAGGTTGGCGTATGATAGCATTATGTTCCAGCAGAGATGCAGGCTGGTGTATGTATGATAGCATTATGAGATGTATCAGGCTGCTAACACAGTTAGAATGTTTTCATAGCGTATTCTTGTTCACATAGCAACTCTGAGAGCGGAAAATAACTTGTAAACAAATGCCTCCACATCGGTCATATTGTTGCTTGGATTCTGACAGACATGGCAAACATAAGGTAGCGGCCTTAGAGTCTGATTAGAAAAGAGTCTGGACAACCTCCTCCAGGCACTCAGAGTTGTTTTGCTCCCCAGCAGAGTGCCATTCCAGTGCACCCAAACCAACAGATCTATGGGGAGAAAGGCTCCTGAGGAGCCCGCTGTGGGAGCACGCTGGTCTGGGGACATGCAGGTAGGTCATCAGGGTTTAAACTGGAGCTCAGTAGAGTAGGAACATGCAGGTTTAAACTGGAGCTCAGTAGAGTAGGAACATGCAGGTTTAAACTGGAGATCAGTGGGGTTGGGACATGCAGGTTTAAACTGGAGATCAGTGGAGTTGGAACATGCAGGTTTATAAAGGAGTTCAGTAGAGTAGGGACATGCAGGTTGGTCATCAGGGTTTAAACTGTAGCTCAGTGGAGTAGGAACATGCAGGTTTAAACTGGAGCTCAGTGGAGCTCATGAACAGCTGAGTGTCCTGTATGGACGATGAACAGCTGAGTGTC
>NC_084998.1:3341773-3344273 GCF_963854185.1 Sardina pilchardus
CACACACACACTCATGTGCACACACTCAGGCATGTACACACACATGCATGCATGCACGCATGGACGCATGCACGCACACGCACACACACGCACAAACACACACACACACACACACACACACACACACACACACACACACACACACACACGCACACATACACACACACACACGCGCACACATACACACGTACACGCACAGCCTCACAGCTGTATTCCCAAAGCAGCTGATGAGTGTCAGTAAAATGATCATCCCATACCACATGTTTTTACCCAACAAGAATAGAATAAGATTAAGCATGAGTTGAAGTAGTCATCTGAACAAAGCATTGGATCAAGCAGTGCATTATGCTGGAGAATCCATTTTTAAAATATAACATAATATAACATTATTATGTTATATAAATATATATAACATAATAATGTAGTATTGTAGCTGTAAAATAAGTAATGTGAGAAGGGTGGAGATATAAAAGACATCATTCAGGCTGTCAGCTGAAAGCGGCGTCATTATGTCTGTCTTTTACATTGAGAGAATGGCACTAGTTTAATAGTGTAAAACATATTTATGTTCAGGCTCTAATAAAACCAGGAAAATGAGCCTTTTCTATGCTCCATCGATTGTGAAATGGTACATGACACCCTGCTGTGAAGTGTGTGTGTGTGTGTGTGTGTGTGTGTGTGTGTGTGTGTGTGTGTGTGTGTGTGTGTGTGTGTGTGTGTGTGTGTGTGTGTGCTATGTAATTTAGCGCAGTGTGAAATGAGGTGGGTTAAGCTATGCTTGAGATGAGGGCCTGGTGACACGTGTGTTCACATCAGGACTAATTAATGGTGATTGGTAGTCAATACTTAATGCACTCAGCTGAAACAGCTCCTCATGTAGACGCACATGTTCATTCATTGTATGCTAATAAAACATTAACATACTTCATATGAAAATAATGACTGACACTCTTTGATGTGCTGCAGGATTGAGTGGAGACGGTCCCGTGTCTATGTAGGAAATGCATTTCACAAACAACACAGGAACGTTGATCTGTTTTACATTACAGTTTATTCTATAATGTGTTTTATTGTTATGATTCTGTTGCTGAAATGCTTATTGAGTGATGGTCAAAGCTCGTTCCCAGTGATTACTGGTCTGTATTGTGTGCTGGGGAGGCTACAGTATCTGTGTGTGATGCGAGAGAAGCTGCATGTCCTGTTGTCCTGTTGTCCTGGTGTCCAGTTGTCCTGGTGTCCAGTGATTACTGGTCTGTATTGTGTGATGGGGAGGCCACAGTATCTGTGTGTGGTGCGAGAAGCTGTATGTCCTGTTGTCCTGTTGTCCTGTTGTCCTGTTGTCCTGTCGTCCTGGTGTTGTCCTGGAGTTGTCCTGGTGTCCTGTTGCCCAGTGATTACTGGTCTGTATTGTGTGATGGGGAGGCCACAGTATCTGTGTGTGGTGCGAGAAGTTGCACGTCCTGTTGTCCTGTTGTCCTGGTGTTGTCCTGGTGTTGTCCTGGTGTTGTCCTGGTGTCCTGTTGCCCAGTGATTACTGGTCTGTATTGTGTGATGGGGAGGCCACAGTATCTGTGTGTGGTGCGAGAAGTTGCACGTCCTGTTGTCCTGTTGTTGTCCTGGAGTTGTCCTGGTGTCCTGTTGTCCTGTTGTCCTGTTGTCCTGTCGTCCTGGTGTTGTCCTGGAGTTGTCCTGGTGTCCTGTTGTCCTGTTGTCCTGTCGTCCTGGTGTTGTCCTGGAGTTGTCCTGTTGTCCTGTTGTCCTGTTGTCCTGTTGTCCAGTGATTACTGGTCAGTATCCAGTAACAGGTCAGTATCTGTGTGTGATGTGAGAGGAGCTGTTCGTCCTGGTGTCCTTGTGCAGGTAGAAACAGAGTCTTCCCAGAGTTTAGCTTGTGCAGGTGGGAACAGAGTCTTCCCAGAGTTCAGCTTGTGCCTTTAAATGTGTTAATCTTGTGCAGGTGGAAACAGAGTCTTCCCAGAGTTTAGCTTGTGCCTTTAAATGTGTTCATCGATATTTATGGCTGCTCATGAGATTGGCACATTCAATTTGCCAACTTGGAGAGAGCAGCCCCTTCACTAATTCTCTCCTTTCTCTCACCCTCCCTCCTTCCCTCCCTCCCCCCTCTCTCTCTATCCTTCCCTCCCTTTCTCTCATCATCTCTCACCCTCCTTCCCTCTCTCTCTCTCATTCCCTTTCTCTCATCATCTCTATCCCTCGTTCTCTCTCTAACTCTATCTCTCTATCCTTCCCTTTCTTATCTTCATTCCATCTCTCCCTCCCCTACCCCTCTCTCTCTCTTTCTCTAGCCGTTTACTGACTGCACAGATAGCCGGCGATGCACGGGCTTTTAGCCGGCTAGTCCCGATTGTACTCACTGATAGCCGGCTAATCGCCGAGGTGATTTACGCTGCCAATTGTCCTCCCCTGAGGGTACACATATTCCCGGGGCGACTGCAGTGAGCACGCGAGGCGGCTATGCGGCGGCTAGCTGAGACATGGG
>NC_084998.1:3353483-3360983 GCF_963854185.1 Sardina pilchardus
TCTTAGTTGCAGAGTTTTAGAACGTCGCTGGTTTTTAGAATGTTGCAGCTCGTCTCGTCGCGGATCTTGTGTTTGAACTGGCCTTAAGACAACCGGTAAGGGATAATCAACGACGCGCCGTGCGTTTATAGGAAAATAATGCACGTTCGAAGTGGTAATAAGGACTCGACGCCGCAGGCGGACACTTCGATAAGTGCATTATTTTCCTTGAAATGCACAGGGCGCGGAGTTGATTATCCCGCTTATACCACTGCTACTATCATTTTCATTTATATTGCCGCTGTCTTAGATGCAACATTGCTGTTTTTACCGTTACATTCACATTGGCGAATTAATATTCAAGTGTAATAAGCCCAAAAGAAGGGAACTACATCATAGCCGTGCGGTATATAGAAAAATAATGCACGTTTCAAATAGCGCACCACAATAGGAAATTTGACCAAGCAGTGGTATAATAAATAAATAATTACACATTACTTTATGCTGCACTTCACTATGGATAATATTGCCTGTTTATGACAGAAGGCAATGATGGTGTTCTTTTCTTATAATACATTTTTGTGATTCTGCTTCATCTGTGTCTGGCTATGCATTTAATATTTTCTCTGCAAGTGTAAGTAGAAGCACATTGTTGATTTTTTTTTTTCCCCAATGTTTTTTATTACTTTTTTTACATGTATTCATTACATACAGTTGAATATTTTAACACAGAAGGATTACATGAATGATGCAACAAAGATACAACTAATTAACAGAAAAGACAATTACTATAACAACAACATGAAAAACAAATATAATAATAATAATAATAAAAATAAAAATAGCTTCTCAGGTGGCATTAGTTTTCACTTACATCAGACCCCCCATTACCTCCCACATCTTCCAGAAAGGATAAGAGTGGATTCCAGATCTCCTCAAATTTCCTATATTTACCTTTCACTATATATGTTATTTTTTCCATAGCCATATTCATTGCCATTTCTTTTAGCCAGTCTTCTACACTTGGGGCTTTTGTATTTTTCCAAAATAGAGCAATTAAACGTTTTGCTTGTAACAAGCACATATCAATGAAAATATATTCCCTTTTTCTCAATGATAGTTCAAGAGGGTACAAATGTAGAACAAATGATTTTGCTGATAACGTTAAGCTAATATTTATTATTCTTTTGATCATGTCCTTTACCCCCTTCCAGAAGGTAAATATATGTTCACACTCCCATATGCAGTGATAAAGATCACCTTTGAATTTGCTACATTTAATGCAGGTATCAGGAATATTCTCATTGTACTTATGTAGAATAGCTGGAGTTATATAGGTACGCATCAACCACTTATATTGTAACAGTTTCAGTCTTACACTTACAGTTTGAGTTTGAGCTTCCCTACATGCCTCCATCCAATCATCCATAGACAGGTCTTCTTTTAGATCTTTCCTCCAGGCTTCTAATCTATTAAGTGATGACTCTTGTGATCCTGATACTAAAATTCCATAAAACTGTGAAATTAAACCTCTATTATAACAACCTTTTACCATTTCCTTTTCTAAGCTGTGTAGTATTGGCATCTCTAAAGAGTTCTTTTGAGACACAAAAACAAAATTTCTTATTTGCAAATATTTGAAGAAATGAGTTTTAGGTATATCAAATGAATTAGCTATCTCCTCAAAGGACATGAGCTTATTAGAAGAGTATAAATCTGCTATTGACTTGATCCCTTTATCTGCCCACATCTTAAAGCCTGCATCAAGCCGTCCTGCCTTAAAGTTTGTATTACCCCAGATGGGGCTATAACAAGAAAGGATATTGGGCATTCCAAAATATCTCCTGACCTCATACCAAACATTAATCATATTGAGAACTATTGGGTTAGAACATTTCTTCCTGAGGACCTTGAGATCAGCAGAATATAAGTATAGGCTTAATGGCAGGCCAGGCATAGCTGCAACTGATTCCATATTGACCCAAGATGGGGTACCTTGGGAAGAGAAATAGAACATAATAGTTCTGAGCTGAGCAGCCCAATAATACCATTGAACATTGGGGCACTTAAGCCCCCCTCTATCATATGGCAAGTATAGAAGTGAAAGGCGAAGTCTGGGTCGTTTGTTATTCCATATGTAGTTAGTGAATAGTTTATTAAGTCTTAGGAAAAGATGTTTTGGAGGTGGTAAAGGAATATTCTGAAATAGATATAACAGTTTGGGTAAGACGTTCATTTTCAGGACATTTATGCGACCAATTAAGGAAATGGGTAGAGATGTCCATCTTCCAATAGAGCTAGAAATATTTTCAAAAAGGGATTCATAATTTGCAGAGACAATGTTCTCAACTTTAGGTACTATTTTTATTCCCAAATACGTAAAACTATCAGTTAAATTAAAAACGGCAGAATCATTTTGCAGCTGTACTCTATCATTATTATCTAATAGCATTAGCATACTTTTTGAAGTGTTAATCTTGTACCCAGATATCTTCCCAAATGTTCCAATAAGCTCTAGCAGAGCAGGAATAGAATGACTAAGATTTTTTAGAAAAATAAGGACGTCATCTGCAAATAAAGCAATTTTGTGTTCCACCTGGCCAACAGTGACACCAACTATGCCTGTATGCTTTCTAACTGCAACCGCAAAAGGTTCTATAGAAATTGCAAAAAGGAGAGGAGAGAGAGGCGATCCTTGCTGACAACCCCTGAATATATTGAAGGGCTTAGACACCATATTGTTCGTAAGAACCTCAGCTACTAAATTTTTAGAGAGAATCTTAACCCACTTGCAAAATTTCTCCCCAAAACCAAATTTAACCAAAAGTGCAGACAAATAGGGCCACTCGACCCTATCGAAGGCCTTCTCTGCATCAAGCGACAAGATAGCAGTGTCACAACTGTTCTGTTGGTAATGAAGGATGTTGAGAAGCCTTCTCACATTATGAAATCCTTGTCTACTTTTAATAAAGCCATTTTGATCCTCTCCAATTAGTTTAGGCAACACTACTTCTAATCTCCTTGATAAAACTTTACACAGTATTTTAATGTCTGAATTAAGGAGACTTATTGGACGCATATTTTCACATTTTGTGTTACTTTTCCCTGGCTTTGGTAATAGTGTGATTAAGGCTTCCCTCATTGATGCTGGAAGAAGGCCCATTTCAAATGCCTCTACCAACATATCTAAAAAAGGTTTTATCAGTTTCTCTTTGAATTTTTTATAAATGTCTATGGGAAGCCCATCTGGACCTGGTGTTTTCCCTGATGTCATTGCATCAATAGCTGCTGATATTTCTTCTACAATTATTCCCTTTTCTAGATTCATCTGATCTTCTTCTAAAACCTGAGGCAAATCAAGACAATCTAAAAATTGTGTCTGTAGGTCATTGCTAGGAGGGCATTCAGAGCTATATAACTTTTCATAATAACCTCTGAATGCCTCATTTATCTCTACTGGATCTATAATATTTCCTGATGGCTTTTCAATTGTAATAATGGCACGCTCCTCTTGCCTTTTTTTTATCTGCCAAGCAAGAAGTTTTCCTGCTTTGTCTCCATGTTCGTAAAAATTTTGCTTTAGTTTCATTATTTTTGCAGCCGCTCTATCTGCTGACCTTTCATTGTATTGGGCCCTTAGGAGGAGCAATTTATTGTGTTCATCTTTATTTCCCACCCTATTCTGATATATATGCTCTTCTAATTCACTGATTTGTCTCTCCAATTGTTTAATTTCCTTCCTAGATTGTTTGGACTTTGCGCTACAAAATCCAATAATTTGGCCTCTAATAAAGGCTTTGAAAGCTTCCCATCTTATGCAGGCTGAAGTTTCAGATGTATTTGTCTCAAAATAGAGATCTATTTGCTTACCCAAAAACTCTAAGAATAAAGGATCTTGTAGCCATCCCGTCTGCAAACGCCATTTAGGAGGATTATTCATTATTTTATTATCCATATATGTTAATGATACTGCAGCATGATCAGAAATAACTACAGTATGATACTTGCAATCTACAATATTGGAGAGCAATGATGCTGATACTAAAAAGTAATCAATACGTGAATACGTTTGATACTTCCCAGAGTAACATGAATAAGCCAAAGAACTAGGATTTAGATGTCTCCAAATATCCAACATATTTAAGTCTTTCATAAAGTAGTTTATCAATTTCCTAGACTTCACATGAGTAGCGTCAGTGCCTGTTGAGCGATCTTTCACTGGGTCCAATGTACAGTTTGTGTCACCTGCCAAAATATGTTGCCCTGGCAAAGCAGCAATTGAGAGAAACAAATCTCTGAAAAAAATAGGACTTTCTTCATTAGGGCCATATACATTAATTAAATTAACTTTTCCTCCAAATAAAACTCCTTGGATTATAATAAATCTACCTGCTGGGTCTTTTGTTATTTTTTCAACTTGTAGGGGGATGGTTCTATGAACCAGTATCATTACCCCTCTAGCATTTGAGGCATAGCAACATGAAAACACCCTACCCTGCCATCTCCTCTGAATCCTTATTGTGTCACTTGTTGTCATGTGTGTTTCCTGTAAAAAGATTATTTTCGCTTGGAGCAGTTTGATTCTGTCCACGACTTGCTTAATTTTTTTAAGGCTACCCATTCCCCTACAGTTCCAAGTTAGTAGTTTCATCTTTCCTATTTCAGACATTCCTTGTCATACTGTAACATAGCACGTAGTAGGCCTACCATTGAGAAGCATAAACAAAAAACAACAACTACACAAAACAACTTAATGAGCACATTCAACATACATTTAAACGTTGCATAACCCCCTTGGATAATCCCATCCATTATGGGTCCCCCCTCCCCCCTCAATATGTGCTCCCTGTATGGGTACATTAGATCCACACACCTGTGAGGAGCTACCTACTGATTGGCTTTCCTTCTACCATTTGGAACAACCCTTAATCATGTTGTTCTATTTCTACTCATATTTTTACCCAAATTAAACATCTCTAATTTCACATGCCTAAAGCGTTGATGTAAAGTTAAATTATTTAAACCTGAGATTAAACCAGAACTTTGTGAGAAAAGTAAATTCTGACACTCTGAACAGGTCTGAATTCTTAACACAATAGCCTACAACATTGGCATCGGTTGATTAAAAGAAAGAAAAGAAAAGGAAGTGTCTAAAATCCACTGCACACGTTCTGACCAAAAAAAAACCCTTCTGCTGCCAAAATTGTCAGGTAGTCCGTCTGGATTAAATGTAGGCTATGTCTTACTTGAGCATTGAATTGCAGGCAAATCAGAATGTAAGTATAAGCAGAATCAAATTAGCTTCATGGCTGCTGTATAAAGTCATTAAAATAAAAAAAAAAGTTCGATGCCATGCCATCCGTAGGTCTGAACATTTTTAGTTATGAAGAAGAAAATTATAGCCTAGCCTATTATCCCCTGACCTCTTATTCAGAATTCTAAACAAACATCACTCTTCACTTGCTAACGTTACCCAAACCTTCAATGAATTGTTCAACCTCTGTAGGGGTATCGAACAGCCTGGATTTCTCTTTGTAGGTGAGGAGCAGTCGCGATGGAAAGACGATCCGGTGTTTGTTGATTCCTCTGTCACGTAGCTTCTGTCTAGCTCCATCATAAGCCCTCTGCTTCTTGTGAGTTTCAGCCGAGACATCCGGGAAGAACCGGACGATGCGGTCCTTGTAATTCAGAGTCCCTTTAGCTTTAGCTGCCCGCATCACCTCTTCTTTCTGTCGGTAGTTCAGAAACTTCATAATGAGAGTTCTTGGTGGAGGCAAGGTAACGTTAGGGTCGGTCACCTTCTGAGGTTGTGGGCCAATTCTGTGTGCACGTTCCAATGCTAGCGTGGTATCACTCATACCCAAGATCGACGGAATCCAATTTTCTAGAAACGTGCATGCATCTCGCCCTTCTTCTTCCTCAATTAAGCCCACTAACCTCACATTGTTTCTCCGACTTCGGTTTTCCAATTCGTCCGCCCTCTCGATCAGAAGCTTCACTTGAGATTCTAAAATGTTCGTGCGAGTTCCGAGTTGCACTACCTCATCTTCTGTCCCAGAAATGCGTTCCTCCGCTACTTTCATTCTTTCAGTAACTTCTTTAATCATTTCAGATACTCCGTCTAATTTATTTGTAACACGTTTCTCCATCCCCTTTATTGCCTCCATAACATCTGCAGTGCTAGGGCTAGTCTCACCGACTTCAATAGACTCACATTCGCCATCTTCCTCCATCTCCAATTCCTCGTGGTCAGAAAATTCTTGCTTTTCGTTTATCTTCTCTTGTTTTTGCTTTTTTTGAGCAGGAGTCTGCTTTCGACGTTGTGACATTACAATAGACGTATAATAACCAGAAATTATTCTGTTTTATGAGTAGAATTGAAAACTTTAAGGATTTATCTACAGGAGGGTTGGTATCTAGCAGCCTCTCAGCACCCCGTCATTACCGGAAGTCCCACATTGTTGATTTGAAATAGAAAAGGCAAATATAACCTCCTGTATGCTAGAGCCAAGATAATATTGATATATTGAAACCGAACCGTTACCGTGGCCCAAAAACCGTGATACAAACCGAACCGTGGCAAAACTGTACCGTTGCATCCCTAGTGTGTACCATGTGAGAAACACACACACACACACACACACACACACACACACACACACACACACACACAAACACACACACACACACACACACACACACACACATGTAACACACACACACCACGGTGTCTCAGATGAAGCCCAGAACAATCCCAGCCAATTGCTGTGGCACATACGGATCATGGAATAAAACGTGGTGGAATTTGATTGGCTGTTGAGTGCAACTACCACCAATCTTTGATGAAAGTGAAGTGGAGTTGTGGAATGGAAAGTGGAGTTGTGGAGTTGTGGAATGGGAAGTGGAGTTGCGGAATGGGAAGCGGAGTTGCGGAATGGGAAGTGGAGTTGTGGAATGGGAAGTGGAGTTGTGGAATGGGAAGTGGAGTTGTGGAATGGGAAGTGGAGTTGTGGAATGAAAGTGGAGTGGAGTTGTGGAATGGGAAGTGGAGTTGTGGAATGGGAAGTGGAGTTGCGGAATGGGAAGTGGAGTTGTGGAATGAAAGTGGAGTGGAGTTGTGGAATGGGAAGTGGAGTTGCGAAATGGGAAGTGGAGTTGCAGAATGGGAAGTGGAGTTGCGGAATGGGAATTGGAGTTGCGGAATGGGAAGTGGAGTTGCGGAATGGGAATTGGAGTTGCAGAATGGGAAGTGGAGTTGCGGAATGGGAAGTGGAGTTGCGGAATGGGAAGCGGAGTTGCGGAATGGGAAGTGGAGTTGTGGAATGGGAAGTGGAGTTGTGGAATGAAAGTGGAGTTGTGGAATGGGAAGTGGAGTTGTGGAATGGGAAGTGGAGTTGTGGAATGAAAGTGGAGTGGAGTTGTGGAATGGGAAGTGGAGTTGCGGAATGGGAAGTGGAGTTGTGGAATGGGAAGTGGAGTTGCGGAATGGGAAGTGGAGTTGTGGAATGGGAAGTGGAGTTG
>NC_084998.1:3365983-3368483 GCF_963854185.1 Sardina pilchardus
AACCATAAGATAAACATCCTCAGTGCTCTGCTTGTATCCTTTATAAACCATAAGATAAAGCATCCTCAGTGCCATCCCCCTCTTCATTGTGCAGGTGTGGACTCTATGGATAGTATTGACATGATGAATAATAGCCGTATTCACCTGTAGTCAATGGCTGGGCGGTTTGACTAATGGATGATTACGGTGGCTGGTGTGAAAGCCTTTGTGTTGGACTAATGGAGAGCAACAGTGGCTGGTGTGTATGCCTGTGTGTTGGTGTGTATGCCTGTGTGTTGGTGATCTGCTCATGCCGGGGGCAGTATGCTGTATGCTATAGATCATCCTATTGATGATGGCAGAGTTGTACTTATAGATCATCTCGTCAGGGCCGGGGCTCCCCAGGGAGAGGGGCCATTCATTTGGACAAAAGCGATAACACACACTCGCTGTTTTGTTCTACATGGCTGGGCTAATATTGAGTGTGTGATGACTGTATTTCCCACATCTCACTGTTTTTCTACAATATCACAGCCCTGGTTTAAGCATTATTTATGTTGTATGATGTCATTTCCTGCTGCATCAAAATCTCTTTACATCACCCCTGCATCCCTTAATGGCACCTCTATGACAACCTGGAGCCAGACTGGACAGTTGACCTGGGCTCAATTCTGACACTGACCAAGAGGTACTTTGGGAGGTGTGGCTCAGATCTTCCTTTAAATAATGACTTAGCTATTCTACAACCTTAAGTCCGTCTGCGTAATAACCCCATATCAAATCATTTCATAATCTACATTTCACATTTTTGTTTAAAAACAGTTGTACTAGCAAAAGGCTGTAATTTTGCCCTTGTTTAGCTGTGCACTGAAGTTGACTTAAGGTAGTCTGCCTTTGTTTAGCTATGTACTGAAGTTTAGTTAAGGTAGTTTGCCTTTGTTTAGCCACACACTGAAATTGAGTTAAGGTAGTCTGACTTTGTTTAGCCACACATTGAAGTTGACTTAAGGTAGTCTGCCTTAGCTATGTACTGAAGTTTGGTTAATGTAGTTTGCCTTTGTTTAGCCAAACACTGAAGTTGAGTTAAGGCAGTCTGACTTTGTTTAGCCACACACTGAAATTGAGTTAAGGCAGTCTGACTTTGTTTAGCCACACATTGAAGTTGAGTTAAGGTAGTCTGCCTTTGTCTGCTCTGTTGTTTTATGTACAGACTTGTACAGTGTCCTACCTATAATGTGATTGTCTAGACAACTTTAAAGTCATTATAATCAGTTTCACACTCTGTGAGTTAAGGTCTTTTGCCTTTTCTGATGGGCAGTTTTAGCCATTAGTCTACATGCGGGTGTTGCAATATCGACCTGTGTTGCACCATGTAACACAGATTTTGTATATCGTCTACATTGGTGAGTGAAGAAGAGAAAATATATTAATTAGAGTTTTAAATTACTTCTGAAAGTTGTAAAAATATATTTACAAGACATTTTTGATTTTCTTGTGCTCTGTATGTTGTTCATTTTTCAGCCAGTGAGTGAGGAGTGGGGAGAAGAGATGAGGTCATGCAGCCTAATTCCTTACGTTCCATGGTGTGTGTGTGTGTGTGTGTGTGTGTGTGTGTGTGTGTGTGTGTGTGTGTGTGTGTGTGTTCCGTGGTGTGTGTGCTGATTTATCCGCTCTCTTCACACGCTCCGCTGAGGTCACTGCTGAAGCTAATGAGCCAGTGGTGTGGGGCTGTGTGTGTTGTGCTAAATGGCTCGCAATAATCAAAGCACGTTTTGTTGTGAACAATTTGCAAATGTAGTATTAAGGCTTGTGTGGTACGTGGTGGTGGGTTGGGGGGCGGGGGGGGGGGGGGGGGGGTAAACTGATGCCATGGACCGCAATGCCAGTGAGCTGAATGAGAATTACGGGGTTCATTACAGAAGTTAATCAAAGGGTTTCCACTAACAGCGGTATAGTTTATGTGTGCCCCTAGTAATTCCACAATCAATGTCTGCTCTCCACTTTTTTTGTGTGTTGATGTAAAATGTTATCCGTTCTTGGTTGAAGTGTTTCACTACGGTCTGCTGCGCCGGGTATTGTGCAGAAGTTAGGCCTACACTATGTAAGTCTTATAAGTCCTATTTTCTCATGACATTTAAAGGCTTTACGCACAGATAGCGCGGGGAACATTTGGAAACGGAACATTCAGTGCAGTGAGAGGAACAGTGCCTGATTTGAGAGAGAGCGAGAGAGAGAGAGAGAGAGAGAGAGAGAGAGAGAGAGAGAGAGAGAGAGAGAGAGAGAGAGAGAGAGAGAGAGAGAGAGAGCGAGCGCTTAGGATCATTCTGTAACTAGGGCTTCAGAGATTTGCATTCCCCTCCTATCTATAGTGCTGTGTCTTGTACATCGTACAGTCACCCACATATTATGTACTGATACTCTTATACTGTATGCACCAACCCTGTCTGCAAACATAACACCAAAGTGCAAACATTCCCAATGTAATATGTATGAGACAGATTACACTGTTACAACATTGTAT
>NC_084998.1:3378483-3383483 GCF_963854185.1 Sardina pilchardus
AATCTTAACCTCAAAACAAACAATAAACTTGGACTTAAACCTTAACACGTTACCAAGTTAAAATGCTACATACACCAGATAAAACAATATATCAAATAATGAAAATAACAAACCCCATAAAGAAATCAAAAGATAGAGAGAGAGAGAGAAAGGCAGGGAGAGAGAGAGAGAGAAAGAGAGGGGCAGAGAGGTCAGTGTGACCTCTTGCCTAGACCAGAGCAGAGCAGGAAGAGAGAGCTCTTGCCCAAAGCTGAGAAAGTGAGAGAAGAGCGCATCACACCAAGAGATTCCCTTTTCATCCATCCAGCCACTCCCGACTCAGCAGGGCTTCTTTACCTGAAAGTGGGTGTGGCGTCTAAAACTCTATAGTGTATTTCTTAGTCTATAACCATGTACAAATATTAGATTGCAATGAAACTGTGATTAGGCTGTTGCCCACATTACAAGTATTAATTCAAGACCAAACATGGATGTATTACATTTACAACATACATTTTATGAGTATTTCAGAAGTTGTCAATTTGACTTTCACTGAATCGATGGGGGAAGTGTTGATGGCTGCTTGATGGGGTTCCGGCCACAGCCAGCTGAGACAACAATGAGCTATCAGAAGCTCACACAGATGTAAATTAGCAGCAAAAGGCATTCAGCTCTCATCTGCCTCAAAGGAATCTGAAAACCTGCCTTACAGATTCGCCCCCTTGACAACTGAGACACAAAGTTAACAGATTGTCAAAATTAAGGCCAGTCATCCATATTCACATATTTGTCCATAGTGTCCAAAGGAATCTCTCAGAGTAGTTTTCACATTAGTTGACCGAGCTTCTCCGGTCCGAAACAAGTTCTCAGGATCAGGTGAGCATTGATGTAGCGTGGAACATTCTTCTTTGTGTAAAAGCAATCTGGAGTTGAGCAGAATCGTGAGAGTATCGTCTGTCTGCTGTAACATTAGAATATCAATAGTCTTTTGCTTTTTCGATGAGTTGGGCATGTATATAGGGAAAAGACAGGAAAGAGAGAAAGAGCAAAACAAACAAACCAATATACAAATTTCAAAATAAATGGAATTAAACACATTCTGGTGTATCTCAAATTGAAAAAAAATGTTTCATAAGATAAATCATAAAAATCATAAAAGGAAAGCAAATTAGTTCATCCCAGCAGTTAAAATTCGAAATTTCACTTGTGTGTGACTGTGTGTATGTGCTTTATCACTTCTGAGCACTGTAAGAAGTCAATATTTTAGCTATAAGAATAATTGTACCACCAACATCTGTCTATGTGCTTTGAAGCAAAACATTTACAGAATCTATGCCCTTTTATATAAGCATACAACAAAGTCAGTATATAACATTTATCTTATACTTAAATGTGTAAGTTATTTTTAGAGTGAGCATGAATGTTAGTACAACTGTCTACGTCCCCTTGGCAGAATTAATTTGGAAAAATGAAGTAAGCATGAGTCATCCCTGACTGTTAAACTTCACAGCACAGAAGAGCTAGACGAGCTCAACCCAGCACCCCGCCCTATAAGGCCACAATCAAGGAGGACAAACATGACAAGATTTATCAGATTTCATTAATGAGTTCAAAATTGAGTTAGTATCTCAAATGTCTGTACATTGCATCTGCTACGCAGTCAACTGCACATGGGCGTCCCCTTTAGCAGATACATGGGTACAGGCATTCAAAATCCAACTCAATAGGGCTAAGTGTTAGTCAATAATCTGTAACATGCACACCTAAGGAATTATCTCTCTATCAGGGGCTTATCTGTAGTCATAAAAGATTTTACCTCATATCCATAACTCTTTGGCTCATGGACCGTTTAACGACAACAATTTGTTTATATCAGACTAGGCCTAGTTTTTCACGCAGAGGCTCTTTTGGCTTGGTGATAACAACACTGGTATAAAACAGGGATTATTTCGTTTGGCTAGCCCTTAAAATGAGTACATATCAAAAAAATGTAAAGAATAAGCATACTACTGGCATTGGTAGGTGCTTTCAAGCAGAAACACTTAAAGGTCTATCCCTCTACAGGGGTATACAACAAAGCCAGTACATATCGTATCATCTTCAAATTAAATAAACAAAAACTCATTGTCTGGATATGTGACTAACAAATTTCTCATCAGAGAAAACAACCTCGAGAGGGCACTGTTACAGGTTATCATTAACTGGGAGATGGCTATGCAATTAAAGGCGTTAAGACCCGGCTGAACAGTCTAATTATCCGTGATGTCTCATTTTTAACTGCAGATTTGATCATAGTGAGAAGTTCATCTTGCAAACCGTTTTGTTGTTTGTGAGGCGGCTTGTTGTTTCGCTCGCGGCGCTTCAGGTAATATGGCGGAGGTTTCCCCAATCCGAGGGTCCAGCATTGTTGCTCGTCATGGCCCACTTTATGGCACGAATTGCAGAATCTGCTCGCTTTGGGTCCGCGTTTGTGGCCTTGTCGTTTCTTGCTTAAGTCTTGACTTTTGGTGTCCATGCGTTGGACGGCCGCCATTGCGTATTCATCAGGTCCAGGAGAGACAGACCTCCTGGTGTTTGGATTGTCTTGCAAAACAACAATGTCTGCAGGGACCTCATTAGAAACATCAGCATCTCTCACATCAGAACAAGATTGCAAAACATGATCAGAAACAGCATCGGTGTTCACCGTAACATCTTTTGCATCAGTCATTTGCATTGAATTGCGAAGTGTTTCAATTTCATTCATTTTCTTTTGCAATATTAAAGATGCAAGGCCTTCCGCCATCTCCCCTTCCGTGAGCGTCCAGAAACGATATATTTCAAACTCGCTAGAGTGAATTGTGATTCCTCTACGTTCTAGCTTGTCTAATGTGCCTTGGCGTTCTAACGTTGCTGTCCATCCAGCTAATACCAATTTTTCAAGTGTGTTGTCCTTTATGAGAACCATAGCTGAGTGAGTTAGTTTTTCTGAATATTATGGTGAAATGTTAACATCAATAATGCGTGCGCTTTTGTCACACGTCTTCAAGAATGTTAAAATTTACTCACCAAATTTCAGAGATCAAATCACTCACGATGACGATTCGCTGCTGTTGAGTAGAGACGTTAACATCTATTGTTTAAGGCGCGGACCGACGTAACTGGAATGCTTGTTTTAAAAAACAGTTTCAGATCACTAAAGGGGTCACCAACTGTAAATGGGCAAAATATACGACAATATATTTCCCACTTTTATACGTGTTCTGTCTACGTCCGGCGCTTCGATGAGGTTGAATTGGACTGTAAAAATATCTGAGAAGTTAGATGGCAATTGTATTAGGAATTTCACCACGATTAAATCTGACTCCATAGATTGTATTGTAACCTCTAATAAATGACCAAATAACTAGTTTGTTGAACTATGGCAGAGAATGGCATGGCACAACTAGACTTTAGAGATATGCAAACTGAACGAGGAGAATTAACCATTTATTAGGCCTTAAGCCTTAGGTAAGAGTAAAAGTATCAGTAATTATCCTTAAACAAAGTAACAAAGGATAAGTAATCTTAACCTCAAAACAAACAATAAACTTGGACTTAAACCTTAACACGTTACCAAGTTAAAATGCTACATACACCAGATAAAACAATATATCAAATAATGAAAATAACAAACCCCATAAAGAAATCAAAAGATAGAGAGAGAGAGAGAAAGGCAGGGAGAGAGAGAGAGAGAAAGAGAGGGGCAGAGAGGTCAGTGTGACCTCTTGCCTAGACCAGAGCAGAGCAGGAAGAGAGAGCTCTTGCCCAAAGCTGAGAAAGTGAGAGAAGAGCGCATCACACCAAGAGATTCCCTTTTCATCCATCCAGCCACTCCCGACTCAGCAGGGCTTCTTTACCTGAAAGTGGGTGTGGCGTCTAAAACTCTATAGTGTATTTCTTAGTCTATAACCATGTACAAATATTAGATTGCAATGAAACTGTGATTAGGCTGTTGCCCACATTACAAGTATTAATTCAAGACCAAACATGGATGTATTACATTTACAACATACATTTTATGAGTATTTCAGAAGTTGTCAATTTGACTTTCACTGAATCGATGGGGGAAGTGTTGATGGCTGCTTGATGGGGTTCCGGCCACAGCCAGCTGAGACAACAATGAGCTATCAGAAGCTCACACAGATGTAAATTAGCAGCAAAAGGCATTCAGCTCTCATCTGCCTCAAAGGAATCTGAAAACCTGCCTTACACAACATTGTGTGTGCGTGTGTGTGCGTGCGTGCGTGCGTGCGTGCGTGCGTGCGTGCGTGCGTGCGTGCGTGCGTGCGTGCGTGCGTGTGTGTGTGTGTGTGTGTGTGTTTGTGTTCATGTCATATTGTCTATGTGCTTTTGGGCATGTGCGTACTTGTGCAACAATGTGTCGTTAGTTGTGTGTGTGTGTGTGTGTGTGTGTGATACATGTGTGTGCCAGTGAGGGTCTGTTTATGTGTGTGTGTGTGTTTGTGCGTGCATGTGTCCAAGGGTCCCTGTGTATCAATGTGTGTGTGTGTGTGTGTGTGTGTGTGTGTGTGTGTGTGTGTGTGTGTGTGTGTGTGTGATTGTCTGTATGTATGCCTGTGTGCGTGTGCATGTGTATTCATGGAATTGTGTGTGCTAAGCACCCAGCGCCAGGGATGGGAATTATCCTGAGTGTTAAGCCCGGGTGTGTAACGGTGCTGTTTGAGCTCTCACTGTGTGTGTGTGTGTGTGTGTGTGTGTGTGTGTGTGTGTGTGTAATACTGCTCTTCTTTAAAGTCTTGCCAGCCAGTGGAGAGTCCATGAGAATGAGAGCTCCACTGTGTGTAAGATGAGGCTGGTGTCTCCTGCACTGTGCTGTGCCTCTATACACACACACACACACACACACACACACACACACAGACAGTCCCTGCTGGTCTTTCACCTCTATTCAGACCTGCTGTAGGAACTCCAGCACTACAGCTCCTAAAGTATCTATCTATCTATAGGGGGCATCTCCTGTGCTGTGCTGTGCTGTGCTG
>NC_084998.1:3393483-3398483 GCF_963854185.1 Sardina pilchardus
GTTAGAGTGTGAAGCGCTTGGAATCAGCCTTGTTGTAGCTGGCCAGGATCAAACGGCAGCCTATGCAGTGTGTGTGTGTGTGTGTGTGTGTGTGTGTGTGTGTGTGTGTGTGTGTGTGTGTGTGTGTGTGTGTGTGTGTGTGTGTGTGTGTGTGCATGTGTGTGTCTGTGAATATGTGGGTGTGTGTCTTTTAATGTGTGTGTGTGTGTGTGTGTGTGTGTGTGTGCGAAAGTGTGTGTGTGTGTGTGTGTAGGTTTTTTTTGTTGTTTTGCCTCATTTTCTCGCCTCATATTGAGGTCAAGAATGTGCGCCGTCCTTCATGCATGTTAAGCACACTGAAACATAGTGACCCCCCAATACATGCGTCAGTAATCAGCTGGTCATTAAGTTCTCCGCTGACCATTACTCTCACACAAGCAACGTGAGCCCATGCTGCAAAGCCAGCGTTAGCTTCAAGCCAGACACATCAAATCCATATGCCAACATGCCCATATGCACATAGGCAGACACATCAAATCCATATGCCAACATGCCCATATGCACATAGGCAGACACATCAAATCCATATGCCAACATGCCCATATGCACATAGCCAGACACATCAAATCCATATGCCAACATGCCCATATGCACATAGCCAGACACATCAAATCCATATGCCAACATGCCCATATGCACATAGGCAGACACATCAAATCCATATGCCAACATGCCCATATGCACATAGGCAGACACATCAAATCCATATGCCAACATGCCCATATGCACATAGCCAGACACATCAAATCCATATGCCAACATGCCCATATGCACATAGCCAGACACATCAAATCCATATGCCAACATGCCCATATGCACATAGCCAGACACATCAAATCCATATGCCAACATGCCCATATGCACATAGCCAGACACATCAAATCCATATGCCAACATGCCCATATGCACATAGCCAGACACATCAAATCCATATGCCAGCATGCCCATATGCACATAGGCAGACACATCAAATCCATATGCCAACATGCCCATATGCACATAGGCAGACACATCAAATCCATATGCCAACATGCTCATATGCACATAGGCAGACACATCAAATCCATATGCCAACATGCCCATATGCACATAGGCAGACACATTAAAATCCATATGCCAACACTATGGCCTTATGCACATAGGCACATCAAATCCATATGCCAACATGACCATATGCACACAGGCAGACACATTAAATCCATATGCCAACATGCCCATATGCACATAGGCAGACACATTAAAACCATATGCCATCTCTATGCCCATATGAACATAGCCAGACACATCAAATCCATATGCCATCACTATGGCCTTATGCACATAGGCACATCAAATCCATATGCCAACATGCCCATATGCACTTAGGCAGACACATTAAAACCATATGCCATCTCATATGCCCATATGCACATAGGCAGACACATTAAAACCATATGCCATCTCATATGCCCATATGCACATAAATTACCTCACTATTTCCTACAACATGCTCTCATGGTGGCACCTACCCATTCCCCAAATCTTGTATTTTATCCTACTTTCCTTAGGCTATCATTTTGATTTTACTAATGACATTTCAATGTTAGAATCAAAATTAATCAATACAACTAATAACATTGATTATTTAATCGTCAACTTACAAGATGTTGTAACATGACCTGCTGGGAAATCTGTTTGTCCAGTCATAACATGTTTACGTCATCTCTTACCACAGTCGTGGAAAGTCAGCAAAAATGTACAAGAAGCCCAAAAGTGGCGCTCAAAAACGTGAACAGAAGAAGGAATTGGATAGGATTGGTGAACCCTGCCTGAACTTCCGGGAAATTTGAGTCTTAAAAGATTGGATGGGATAGGAATTGGATGTAAAGAAATTTACGAAATTAGACGTAGGCTATTTTTAAAACCGTCGTCAAGTTCAGATTCAGTGATTGACAGTGCTAACATCATCCAGCACTCAGACTTGGATGCTATTGCTACCACCTGAGTGAACGAGTTTGCTGAGCAGAAGGCACGCAAAGTAGGCTACACTTCTGACGGGTGAGTGCAAGTGTTTTAGCTTATACGGCAACTGATCGGCGTTCAGGTTAGTTAGAATAGAAAAAGAATAGAATAGAAAAAGAATAGAATAGAATATATACTTTTTTGATCCCGTGAGGGAAATTCAGTTCTCTGCATTTAACCCAATTAGTGAACACACAGCACACAGTGAACACAAAGTGAGGTAAATCACACAACCCAGAGCAGTGAGCTGCCTGACCAACCAGCGGCGCTCGGGGAGCAGTGAGGGGTTAGGTGCCTTGCTCAAGGGCACTTCAGCCGTGGTGGACTGGTCGGGGATCGAACCGGCAACCCTCCGGTCACAAGCCCGATGCGCTAACCAGTACACCACGGCTGCCCAGTTAAATAGTCGCTGTGCCATACTTTATGTGTCTGTTCTTTGATGAGGCCATTGTTGTGCTGCAAGGGAACGTGGTGTGTTCAGTTGAATGAATTTGTATGCGTTTTTTTTTTGATCGTAAGTAGGCTGTGTGCAAGTTACGCAAATAGTCGCTGTCCATGGTAATAATGACCGTGCGTGCGTTCTTCTTTCCCTCTGTGGTCGGTCAGTGTGCGTCTTGAGATATATAGTTGTCACTGTGCATGGTTATAATAGTGATTGTGTGTCCTTTTTTGTTTGTGGGCCTTGGGCTGTAGAGGGGTCCAGCGCCAGACTTCCACCGGGGCCTTGCGCAACTACGCTATACGCCACTGCATCTCATATGGCCTTATGCACATAGGCAGACATATCAAATCCATATGCCAACTCTATGCCCGTATGCAAATAGGCAGACACATTAAATCCATATGCTAACATGACCATATGCACATACTGTAGGCAGACACATTAAATCCATATGCCAGCTATGGCCTTATGCACATAGGCAGACACATTAAATCCATATGCCAACTCATATGGCCTTATGCACATAGGCAGACACATGACATCCATATGCCAACATGCCCATAAGCACATAGGCAGACACATTAAATCCATATGCACATACGGTATGCACACATACAGGCATAGAGGCAGCTACAGTAGCAGTACAGGGTGACTCACTCACTTGCATACAGTGCTGTGCTTGTTTGGCTTGGACACCAGGCGCTGGGGGTGTCTGTATAGAAACACACTCAATATTGTGGATGATTCTGCATGAATCATATGGCTGGAATGATAAAGTGGGTGATTAATATGGCTTGCTTATGGTGGGGACGAGCGGAGCATTATTGAGATAGCACAGTGAATTATGCCTTCATGAAATGCATGGGAAAGAGAGAGAGAGAGAGAGAGAGAGAGAGAGAGAGAGAGAGAGAGAGAGATAAAGAGAGACAGAGAGAGGGAGAGACATCGGAGCACTTGAATTTCGTCCAGCTATATTTTTTGAAGCGACTTCAGCTATGACATTTTGGTAGCTTTGAGCTTGGTGATTAGGTGATTACTGCTACTGACCGCATGGAGCGTAGGAACTGGTAAACATTCCAAATAGTTCCACCAGCCCTGTTCTGCGGCCATATTTGGTCCTATATGGTGGACCAACTTATCCAAGTAGAGGCAGGATATCAGATAACTATAATGTTAGACAACACCTGTAACGTTAGATGCTAAACGTATCCAGGTGCAGGCAGGATATGACATAATTGTGATGTTAGACCACAATTAAGAAGACCAATGAAGACTAAGGCTAAACTGAAGCCTTTTCTGATCATTTTTATCAACAAAGATCTCAAGTTGGGGGCTGGGTGAAGACAACGACAGCATTGCAAACCCTTCTCTTCCAACACCAGTGACTGGCGGCACATTCATGATTGATGATGCATTTATAATGCAGTATAACAAGGTTAATTGCTAATGACTTTGATTTATTAATGATTTCATTCTGAAACTAATTCACTCGGTTTGGAAGTGTCTTGTTATGCAGTAATGGCTTCCTCATCAGGCTACAGTAGACTGCACCCGTGGAGATCTGTGATGTGAGCGCCACTTCAGCGCTGATGTCAGACGCTTTCACACAGGATACTGTACTGTAGCTCTACATCAATCTTACATATTTCAGTGTGTGAATCCTGTTGGTCTGGAAAAGGAAGGAAGGAAGCTAAGAGCTGGAGTGTTGAGCTTGGTGACAACATTTGCCACATTTAGTTTGATCTCACGGCAAAACCTAGTTCATGAACAGCACACATGAACATGGCAGCTGTCTTTGGAGTGTGTGTGCATCTAATCCTGTGTGTGTGTGTGTGTGTGTGTGTGTGTGTGTGTGTGTGTGTGTGTGTGTGTGTGTGTGTTCAGTTGGTGTTTTGCACTGGTTCTGTGTCTGAGTACTGCATCAGGACTGTCTCCTCTGGCAGCATGTAAACGTGTGCACGTTCTGCACAGCAGGTGACTTTTCTCAAACAACTCTGGGAATCCTGAAAAGAAGCTTCACCCCACCAACACACCACACCCCCACCACACACACACACACACACACACACACCACCACAACACGCACACACACACACACACCCCACCGTAGGCTACTGCTGATCCCCGCACACCTCCCTCCTTCTCTGCATGCTGTGCTGTGTTATAACCTGCCCACTGATAAGGACACAATATGTCTGCCACTCCTCCGACCCCCCTGCTACTGGAGAACTGCTCTCACTTATTTATATATTTACCCCTGCCTGCTCTCTCTCTTATTTACCCCTGCCTGCTCTCTCTCTTATTTATATATTTACCCCTGCCTGCTCTCTCTCTTATTTACCCCTGCCTGCTCTCTCTCTTATTTATATATTTACCCCTGCCTGCTCTCTCACTTATTTACCCCTGCCTGCTCTCTCTCTTATTTACCCCTGCCTGCTCTCTCACTTATTTATATATTTACCCCTGCCTGCTCTCTCTCTCTTATTTACCCCTGCCTGCTCTCTCTCTTATTTATATA
>NC_084998.1:3403483-3408483 GCF_963854185.1 Sardina pilchardus
AGGTTTCAGTTTCTTTCCTTACAAAGACAATAAAGCTGTGTGTGTGTGTGTGCGTGCGTGCGTGCGTGTGTGTAAAATAGCCAAAGTGAAGGCTTGGTTCTCTCCTCTCCAATCCTCTCTAATCCTGAGTTTATCGCCATAGCTTTTATTTCATCCCTAAAATGGCCATCACATCCTGTGTGTGTGTGCGTGTGTGTGCGTTTGTGTGTGTGTGCATGCGTGCGTGCGTGTGTGTGCATATTAAAATAGCCATTACATCCTGCTATCGGATGAGACAAGAACAAAACTCACGGTGAGTTTGGTATCGCAAATGTAAACAAGGCAAATATGACCTCTTGGAGTGGGCTCACGCTCTTACTTTTCCACTCGAGTGCAAAGTTTGGGAGTCCCCCCCCCCCCCCCCCCCCTCCTCGTCTTTTGTCTGCTGATTTGCCCATGCAGCCCATCAAGCACTCCTCCGCGTCTTCTTGGCAGTCCTTCAAAGTCAGCGGGAGCTGCGCGTTGTTGACTGTCACGTTTCTCTTGCCTTTGAGGCTGCGCATCTGTCTGTCTCTGCGGCGCTGTTTGTGAACATCAGTGCCACACAGTTAAGCTTCGTTTAAGAGCAGTTGACATGCCAGGCTTTAATGTGCGCTCATCCCCGGCATGCCAATCGGCCCGGGCACCGCTGGTGTTTCATCTCACCGTATTGGCATTCTTGCAGGATTTACCAACGCGCCAGCAAGACCAAGCGAGCGCTCTTACTTTTGAAACGACGCGACGCGATGAAACGCGCTCTTACTTTGAAACATCTTGACACTGACACGCGCTCTCTGGCAGAACTTTCAGAAAATCTTCTCGAACGTGCTCAACATTTCTGTCCATCACATAAGCTGTATGGATTATCAAGTAACTACTGTTCCTTACGCGCACACAGCCATGTGGACATTGAGAACATGTACAGTGTGTATCCATGTATACATTGACAACATGTACAGTGTGTATCCATGTGTACATTGACAACATGTACAGTGTGTATCCACGTATACATTGAGAACATGTACAGTGTGTATCCACATATACATTGAGAACATGTACAGTGTGTATCCATGTATACATTGACAACATGTCATGTACAGTGTGTATCCATGTACATTGAGAACAACTGACACTTGACTGTTGAAAAACAGAACTCACTGATACACTTCTTCTAATTGCACTTGTTTTGGGAATTGCTCTAAAAAGCTTAAACTGTTCACCATGTTGTAAGTGGCTTTGGCTAAGAAGCGTCAGCCAAAAGTAATGTCACACAAACTACGTCCAGTACAGGTATAGGTGTGTGTGTGTGTGTGTGTGTGTGTGTGTGTGTGTGTGTGTGTGTGTGTGTGTGTGTGTGTGTGTGTGTGTGTGTGTGTGTGTGTGTGTGTGTGTGTGTGTGTGTGTGTGTGTGTGTGTGTGTGTGTGTGTGTGTTTTGTGGCATGTTTCCAGGAGTCTCACAGGATGATATTTCCACCCTCCACACACAGACCATTTCATATGAAAATGTGTGTGAACACGAGCTGCCAGTGCCTTCTGTCCCTCAAACTCCTACTCCATATGCCGTGTGACATATGCTCCAGATGGGGTTATGTGGCGCACACACACACACACACACACACACACACACACACACACACACACACACACACACACACACACACACTGCACATATTACAAACGCCTGACATGCACAGTCTCATAGCGCCAGCAGTGTCATTCTGAGTCGTTCTCCCCGTTTCAGAAGTTTCCTGAGCTCGCTCTGGACGCAGCAGGGGAGATTCTCATCTGGAGTAAAGCAGCTTTAGCACTCAGGCCCTGCCGAGGACACCGTGTGTTCCATTCATTATGTGAACGTCCGTTATTTTTAAAAGCGGCAGGTCAAATTCAAAGAGGCTAACTCAAGAGGGAGCTCCAGCCCTCTGTGGAGGGTGAGTGTGCTTCATGTTGTGCGTGTGATAGCAGCGGCACGCTGGATTGTGACTAGTGGCAGCATAGCCTGGTGGAGCTGAAGAGGTGACGCTGGGTACTGTAGCCTGATGGAGCTGAAGAGGTGACGCTGGGTCTACAGCAGCAGTGAGAGAGAGCAGGAGACTCTCCTGAATAAGGCTGGGATTATACTTGCCGTTAGACCAAGCGTAAGCGTATGCGTCCGTGTGCGACCTGCTGTGTCCTGTGTACAGACTCGCTGCAGCATTACACACCTTACTGGAGGTCTTCACCAGGGGGAGACTAGTAGCCTAATATCAGATGTGGATGTGGCCATGTGCCATTGTTTACTCTCATGATTGCCCCCAGCTTTGATGTCGATAATGCATCTTGCAGTCACTTTCTTTTGGCAATGATCGCCCCCTACTTTCTTGTCAGTATTGCATCTCGCGGACGCGTCGTGTTCGCTTGCGACGACGTGCACGACCGACGCACCAAACGACCGCAAAATACGCGAGGCAGCCATGATGCGTACACGAACGCGTTATCTACAGCAAGTCTAAACGTGCCTTAAAGCATCAGGCTCACAACCTCGGAGATGCGCTGTCTGCAAACAAATCACTGCCCTTACCCGACTTAACATGCTCAAGTTAGTTCCTGCAGCTACCACACAACATACTGTCTGCTAACACATCACTGCCTTTACTAGAACTAACACACAAGTTAGTTCCTTCAGCTATCACACAGCATACTGTCTGCTAACACATCACTGCTCTTACTAGAACTAACAAGTTAGTTCCTGCTGCTAACACACATCATACTGTCTGCTAACACATCACTGCTCTTACTAGAACTAACAAGTTAGTTCCTGCAACGAACACACAAGTTAGTTCCTGCAGCTAACACACAAGTTAGTTCTTGCAGCTAACACACAACATACTGTCTGAACACATAATATCATTGCCCATACTAGAACATACAAGCTTGTTTCTGCATCTCAACTTCACACACAGCTTGCGCTCTGCGAATGTATCACTTTACTTGATGTCCACAACGTTGTGTTTGTCTGAGTGTGTGTGCTGTGTGTGAGTAATGGGTGCATGCATCATATCTTCAGTCCTTGGCGTACGTGTGCGTTTAGAGATGAATCACCAGTGTTCTCTCTGAACGTTTTTGGACTAGAGATAGTGTACAGATCATACTGTAAAGCACGAGGAGAAAACAAGACCTGATATTGCAGAACTGTATATATTGGACCCCTAAAGATATTGCAGAACTGTATATTGGACCCCTAAAGATATTACAGAACTGTATATTGGACCCCTAAAGATGATACAGAACTGTATATTGGACCCCTAAAGATATTGCAGAACTGTATATTGGACCCCTATAGATGATACAGAACTGTATATTGGACCCCTAAAGATGATACAGAACTGTATATTGGACCCCTAAAGATATTGCAGAACTGTATATTGGACCCCTATAGATAAGTGTATAGGGAGCACCAGCATCTGTGCCCAGGTCAGCCCAGCAACACTGTCTATGGGCCCCTATAGGTACTGTATAGGGTCTCAGCCCAGCAACACTGTCTATGGCCCCTATAGGTACTGTATAGGGTCTCAGCCCAGCAACACTGTCTATGGCCCCTGCAGCATAAGTGTATAGGGTCTCAGCCCAGCAGTACTGTGTATAGGGTTTCAGTAGCAGCACTGTCTATGGCCCCTATACAGTACAGCATAGGCATACAGGGAGCTCCAGCATCCTGTAACTGGTCTCAGCGCAGCAGCAGCATCATCTGAGGTGAGAGCAGCCCTTCGCTGTGAGCTGATCTGAGTCCTGTTTACTTTACTGCCCGTCTAAACCTGCCAACGCCTGCAGCCCTGTGTGTACGGACGGAGGGCAGAGGCAGGCTGTGATGGTGCAGCTTAATACCTGGACTTTCAGGAGAATATAGATAAGGGTTTTTTAGTCCCTATCTCACGATGAATAATTTAATACTCACCAGAGCGATGCAGGAGCCAGCTGGAAATATGATGTTTAATGAGGTAATTCGTTTTGAAAGGTCATTGTTGTTCAGAGGATCCATGCGTTAAACAGTTATTAAGATGCCCAAAAGATGATCTTGTAGTGAAATTACAGGTGAGGCCCAAAAGTAATAAGCATCATTAGAGAAATGTGAGGCTTCATTCATTTAGCTTGATTATGGTGCTTCAGGATATATTTTGACGTTTGTATTCATCACATTTGATCATTTTATCATTTTATCATCATTGCACTAATGAATCCTGCAGCACGCTGCTCTCTCGTCCTCTTACTTTACTACACTTTGTGTTGCTATGGCGCCAGAGAGCTCTGACAGGCCACTCCTTGGGGACGGTAATGAAACGTTTCGATTTTTCTGAAACTTTCCCCGAGTTTGGACTTAGAAGAACGAGAGCAGGAAGCTAAAGCAAATGTGTGGCTGGAGACCCACTGAGATGTTTATGTCCATTTCTCCACCAGCGAGCGTCTCGGCGCTGACCGTTTAATCAGCAGTGGCGAGGCCAGGGAGCGCGTTCTGAGGTGAGGTGTGTGTTTAGCGGGGTCTGCTGGGGATGGAGGTGCTGTTTGCGTTGCCAAGCACCATAAATATGTGTGTGTGTGTGTGTGTGTGTGTGTGTGGCTCCAGACGTCTGCAAGGGCCATCGATTAAAAGGTGAGGGCCAGCCGTTAAAAATATGTGAGCGTTTTGGAGTTTTACTCGTCCGGTTTAAGAGGCCGTTTCACGGCGCTTCTTGGCAGTGTGGCACTGGGGAGGAGCTGTGTCCGTCCGTCCGTCCGTCCAGCTCTGATAGCCAATCGGGGGGAAACATCTGTCCACACGCGGTGCACAGCCGACGGCCATGTCCACGCCACATCTGGCGAGGAGACACTGTCCCGCCTTCTGGCCAGCGGAGGGTCATTAGCGAGAGAGTGTGTGTGTGAGGAGTGGAGAGTGTGTGTGTGAGGAGTGGAGAGTGTGTGTGTGAGGAGCGGAGAGTGTGTGTGTGAGGAGCGGAGAGTGTGTGTGTGA
>NC_084998.1:3418483-3425983 GCF_963854185.1 Sardina pilchardus
GTATACGTTGCCGCCAGAATAAGCAACCTATTAAGGATGCTAAATAACGACGACGCAGCAGTGCGTGAGCTTGCCCGAGCCTCACTTCTGCTACACCTGAAGAAACGCAAGGTCCCTCTATCTACATCAGAGGACGCCAGCTTCCTCGGGTTCAGAAGAAAATCCAACGGAAAATTGGATACCAACACACCAGGCTTCGGTGTACGCTCGGACTGGCTGGACCTGAACGACCTCTGCAACCGCGCAAATGTACAACTGCGCTGGAGGAACACATCAGGACAGTCAGTGGACGTCAATAACAACATCATCACGGATACCACCATCACAGCAGAGGCAACCATCACGACTGGCGACGACACACAACTCCTTGACACGCAAAACTCCAGAAAGACAATAATCAATCACTTCCATTCGCGCATGATTCAGCACTGGACAGGGCTACGCCTACAAGGACAACTGGCCTGCCTGCCCTTTGCCGACCATAGCGTATCACACACGGCTCTGAAAAACACAGCTCTACAAGAAGACATCCACAGATTCACAACAAAAGCTCGCCTTCAGGTATTACCCACAAAATCCAACTTATCAACATGGTTTCCATCCGCACATGAGCCGTTTTGCCTGCAACACCACAATCGTCAAAGGGAGACGATCGCGCACATTCTAAATGGATGTGCTGCCTACAAAGGACTGTACATCGCGCGCCACGACCGTATTGTTGCATTGTCAGCGAAGGAGCTCCAAGACAATGCCAACTTTACTGCAATCCACCATAACTCAAAGATCAAGACAGACTGGTTCTCCCCCCCACATGAACAGCGCGCTACACTGCAAACGGCCATAAATAACTTACCAAATACACCCGACATAGTTGCAATTAATGAACACACCAAAACCGTTACAATAATAGAAATTGGTTGCTCTTTCGATGCTTACATGGACATCTGCTATGCTTCAAAACTGTTAAAATATCAACCATGGTACAATGTTTTCAGCAACTCTGGCTATTCCTGCAAAATCATTGCCCTTATTTTTGGTAGCTTAGGTCATGTGCACAAGATGTGTGTAAGAGGCCTGCAGATCTGTGGACTACCTAAGAACAAAGCAAAAAAACTGGCAAAATATTGCTCTGTATCATCAGTAATTGGTAGCCTCTACATATGGAGGCGTAGGTGTCACCTTTACCCTTAGTGTGCATGATGGACTGTATTATTGGCTGCTGTTGCACACCTTTGTATCAAATTTGGATTATGCCATGATATATGCTTATCTTCTAATCCAAATAAAGAATTTAAAATGTGTGTGTGTGTGTGGCTATGTGTATGTGTATATGTGTGTCGCTGTGAGTGTGTGTGTGTGTGTGTACGCTGTTCCACTGGGAGGTCTCGGGGCTTAATTTAGAGCAGTGCGGGCGTGTGGTGATTTGTGATCATTTGAAACGGCGTCATTTCTCTTCACTTGTTTTTGCGCCCACGCCAACACAGAGTTCCGAGCTGCGCCGCTCCCCCTCTCCTCCTCCTGCCCCTCTCTTCATCCCTCTTTCCCTCTCTCTCATCCCCCTCTCTCTCTAGGTTTCTTGCTCACCCCCTCTCCATCCCTCTGTCTCTCTCTCTCTCTCTCTCTCTCTCTCTCTCTCTCTCTCTCTCTCTCTCTGTCTCTCCATCCTTCTCAAATTCAAATTCCTCCCCCTCTCTCTCTCTGTCTCCCTCTCTGTCTCTCTCTCCATCCTCCTCTCTCTCTCTCTCTCTCCATCCCTCTCTCCATCTCTCTCTCTCTCATCCCTCTCTCTCTCTCTCCATCTCTCTCTCCCTCTCTCTCTCTCCCTCTCTCTCTCTCCTCCTCATTGAGAATTGCTCCAGCCAGACTCCCCAACTGTGAGATAAATTCGTCCATAAAGCAGAATGGAAATGGGCTCCCCCATAAAGGGTGTCAAATTTGTTCAATTTACTGGACCAGTGTGCACCCTCCCCACCCCCCCACCCCACCCCCCCTCCACAGGCCTCCAAAAAGAGGGACCGATGCATGTGTGTGTGTGTGTGTGTGTGTGTGTGTGTGTGTGTGTGTGTGTGTGTGTGTGTGTGTGTGTGTGGTTGTCAGTGAGACAGCACATACCTTGATGGAGTTCTTGATGCCCATGCTCTGATTGGATTATGTCTGATTCCAACCCAACCGTGTGTGTGTGTGTGTGTGTGTGTGTGTGTGTGTGTGTGTGTGTGTGTGTGTGTGTGTGTGTGTGTGTGTGTGCGTGCGTGTGTGCGCGTGTGTGTATATTAAAGTCATGTGTTCCTATAATGCCCAGTGCTGGTTAGCTGTATCAGCGGAGACAGCACAGACGGAGTGTTTGTCATTGTGTCCACCACAGCTCTGCCCAGCAGAGGGCAAAGGTCACATCTGTTTCCTCATCCTCTGCTGTCGGACTGGCTCCTCCAGGACGGGCCTGTGTGTGTGTGTGTGTATGTGTGTGTGTGTGTGTGTGTGAGTGTGTGTGTGTGTGTGTGTGTGTGTGTGTGTGTGTGTGTGTGTGTGTGTGTATGTGTATGTGTGTGTGTGTGTGTGTGTGTGTGTGTGTGTGTGTGTGTGTGTGTGTGTGTGTGTGTGTGTGTGTGTGTGTGTGAGGCCAGAGTGACACTCCAAGCATGTCAGCGTTTAGGTGGCATCTGTTAGAATTTGCTGCAACAGCACGCTTCAGGGACGAGAGAGAGAGAGAGAGAGAGAGAGAGAGAGAGAGAGAGAGAGAGAGAGAGAGAGAGAGAGAGAGAGAGAGAGAAATGGGAGGGAGAGAGGGATGCAAAGAGAGATGGGAAGGAGAGAGGGATGCAGGGGGCAGAATAACAGAGATAGAAATGGAGAGAGCACATGAGAGTGAATAAAGAGAGAAGGAAAGGGGATGACAGACAGGGAGGAGAGAAGGAGGGAGAGAGAGAGATAGAGGTGAGAAGACTAAGACAGATAGAAGTGGAAAGAATAGAATAAAGGAAAGAAATACAATGAGTGAAAGAGCAGGGGAGGGACTGACCAGATCTACAGAATAAGGATGGACTGCCCAGTGAGGAGATCTACAAAATAAGGATGGACTGCCCAGTGTGGACATTTACAGAATAAGGTTGGACTGCCCAGTGAGGAGATCTACAGAATAAGGATGGACTGCCCAGTGTGGACATTTACAGAATAAGGTTGGACTGCCCAGTGAGGAGATCTACAGAATAAGGATGGACTGCCCAGTGAGAAGATCTACAGAATAAACACCACCATTCACACCAAGAATGATAACTATAACGATAACTATAAACAAATATCACTCTCTCTAATATGAATGACGACGTTCAGATAAATGATGAAAAACGATATCATGGATCACTTTCAGAGCAATTTTGCTGGTCTGTGAGTGTTTAGCTGGTCTGTGAGCCTTTAGCTGGTCTGGTCTGTGAGCGTTTAGCTGGTCTGTGAGCGCTTAGCTGGTCTGTGAGCGTTTAGCTGGTCTGTGAGCGCTTAGCTGGTCTGTGAGCGTTTAGCTGGTCTGTGAGCCTTTAGCTGGTCTGGTCTGTGAGCGTTTAGCTGGTCTGGTCTGTGAGCCTTTATGGCCTGTACGGACTACACAACTTTTTTGTCTTTCAAGATTATCTTTTACGATTGACCATGTCAGACTAGGCGATCAGAGAACCACAAAATCATGCAGTGTCGTGGCCGCAAGAGTGGCCACATTACAAGATAATTTATCGTAGCCTTCTCGTTGTGTGTCGTCATAGTATTAGTGTCAACACGGGAGTCGTAGGAGATTCCCCAAAAAATCTAACATGCTAGACTTTTGGTCGTAATGTCTTAGAATGTCGCAGATAATAAATCGCGGGTCGTTGAACATGTTACAAGACGCTTCCTCCTTTTAACGTCGTTCCCGACTTTGAATATTCGGACCCGACAATGGAAATTTGTCGGCCACGACACAATCGTGGCAAAATCGGGCTGAAATCGTGTAGTCTGCACAGGCCATTAGCTGGTCTGGTCTGTGAGCGTTTAGCTGGTCTGGTCTGTGAGCCTTTAGCTGGGCTGGTCTGTGAGCCTTTAGCTGGTCTGGTCTGTGAGCCTTTAGCTGGGCTGGTCTGTGAGCCTTTAGCTGGTCTGGTCTGTGAGCGTTTGGCTGGTCTGTGAGCGTTTAGCTGGTCTGGTCTGTGAGCGTTTAGCTGGTCTGGTCTGTGAGGGTTTGGCTGTCCTGTGAGCGTTTAGCTGGGCTGGTCTGTGAGCGTTTAGCTGGTCTGGTCTGTGAGGGTTTGGCTGTCCTGTGAGCGTTTAGCTGGTCTGGTCTGTGAGCGTTTAGCTGGTCTGGTCTGTGAGGGTTTGGCTGTCCTGTGAGCGTTTAGCTGGTCTGGTCTGTGAGTGTTTGGCTGTCCTGTGAGCGTTTGGCTGTGGGAGAAGATGGCGGCGGGGGCGCAGCAGAACTGGGGCTCCATGGAGCACAAAAGGGAGGGAATCTGTGTGGCGGAGCTGATAGCGTTGCCATGGCGAGACTGGATACGCAGGCTAACAGGATTAGCGCTGGAAGTGAGAACGCTGCACTTTTACAGGGACAAAGTCACTGTGTGGACACACACACACACACACACCCCTCTGTTAGTTCTCTTTCTCTTTCTCTCTCTCTCCTTCTCTCTTTCTCTCTCTCCCTCTCTCCTCCACTCTCCTTGACTCAGCTGTTCACTCCCCCCTGTCCTTCGGCCACTTTCTCTCTCCTTCCCTCGCTCCCTCTATCATGTCTTTCTCTCTCCTTCTCTCGCTTCCTTCATCCATGTCTTTCTCTCTCCTTCTCTCTCTCCCTCCATTCATGTCTTTCTCTCTCTCACTCTATTCCTCTCTTCTCTCCCCCATTCTTCCTTTCTCTCTCCCTTTATTTGTGTCCTTCTCTCTCTCTACTCTCTCTCTCTATCCCTCTCTTTCTCTCTCTACAGTACATTTCCATGTCCTCAGTGATCTCTTCTATCTTCTTGTTCCTCTGTTCTTTCTCTCTCTCTCTCCCCAATTGTCAACCGTACCCCCCAACACACACACGCACACGCACACGCACATGTGCACGCGCACACACACACACACTCTACTGCATAGCTGTGGGCTGTGTATTGGCAGTCACTATTCCATTTTGAGACTGACTGGCTGATTGATGTTGGAACTACCCAATTAAGCTGAGAAGCAATTATTGATAATGAAAGCTTAATGACAAATTATTTGAGAAGTCAATTGGCATCGGAAGCCTCACTATTGGCCACTTCTGATTGCTTGGCCATCACAGTGATGTCATCGCAGCTTGGCTGTTGTCTCCACACATTGCAGAAATGTAATGAAAATGATTAGCTGGTAAATGGCCAAGCTCCTCGCTCTCCACCTCTATCTGCTTCCTATCGCGTGATGTCACTTCCTCTTCCTTATGTGGTGTCATTGTGTGGTGTCACTTATTCTTCCTCATGTGGTGTCATCTCTGTCTTTATGTCCCCCAACATTTAAGAGGTGTCAAAAAAACAGATTTGTACACACTGTATGCCTGGTTTCCTGTTGAATGTCGGAGAGAGGAAGCTGAGGAGTTAGAGCCTCAGGGACAAATCCAGAAGAGTATCTGACCCTGGATGGATGTGGCCAGACAGACACACACACACACACACACACACACACACACACACACAAAGAGAGAGTGAGAGAAGTGTGTGTGTGTGTGTGTGTGTGTGTGTGTGTGTGTGTGTGTGTGTGTGTGTGTGTGTGTGTGTGTGTGAGGCCGATTAGCCTGCATGTGCAGTCCTAGACAGCTCTCTGTCTGGACTCAGTTCAAGGCGTCGGCTGCACATATGCATCATGTTTGATTAAGCTGGGAATTGAGTTCCCTCCACAGCCTAATAAAGCAGAGAGAGAGAGGGAGGAGGGAGAGAGAGGAGGCATAGAGAGAGGGAGAGAGAGAGGGAGAGAGAGGGAGAGGGAGGTAGAGAGATGGGAGGGAGGAGGAGAGGGAAGCGAGAGAGAGAGAGAGAGAGGGATGGGAGAGAGAGGAGAGAGGGAAGGGAGAGAGAGAGATGGGAGAGAGGAGGAGAGGGAAGGGAGAGAGAGAGAGCGATGGGAGAGAGAGGGGTAGAGAGGAGGAGAGAAGGGAAGGGAGGTAGGGGAGAGAGAGATGGAGAGAGAGGGGAGAGGGAGCGAGAGGTAGAGGAGAGAGAAGGAGAGAGGAGGAGAGAGAAAGAGGTAGAGAGGAAGGGAGAGAGAGGAGAAAGTGGGAGAGAGGAAGGGAGAGATAGTAGAGAGGTAGAGAGAGGAAAGAGAGAGAGAGCATAAACACTCTCTAATCATGAACAGTGAATGTTGTGAACATGACGCCCTTGATGTGTGAACGAAAGAGCTCTGTGATTGGTCCATCCTTTGATAGCGATTAATGACTTCAGATTAGGGGACTTTTGAGGCACTATGTTAGTGTGTATGAGCCATTTGTGTTTACTTTTGTGTGTGTGTGTGTGTGTGTGTGTGTTTTGCAATTAATTGAGTTTGCAATTGCATATTTTTGTGCTAGCGTGTGTGTGTGTGTGTGTGTGTGTGTGTGTGTGTGTGTGTGTGTGTGTGTGTGTGTGTGTGTGTGTGTGTGTGTGTGTGTGTATGTGTGTGTGTGTGTGTGTGTCTGTGCAACTGTGTTATAAGGAGCTGTCTGTATCTCTGCATGTGTTGTGTTGTATGCAAATCTACTAGTAGGGGTTCCTTGGGAGTGGAGTGGCATCTTATTCCAATGCTCTGCGCCATGTTTACTCTGTAAATAAATAAACAAATTAAAGACAGGAGTGAATAAAACCTACAGAAATGGAAATCCCTGCTCCGCTCTACAGCTGAAAACACGCTGGCAGTCTTATGCAAATAGGTCCGTTTGTCCCTGAGAAGCCAAACAGGTGAATAATAAATACACACACACTCACACACACACACATGCACACCACAAACATAAACACGCATGCACACACACACACAAACACATGCATACCACCAATATAAACACGCATGCATGGACACACACACACACAATTAACATAAACATGCGCGCGCACACACACACAGACACACACAGACACACACACACACACACACACACACACACACACACACACACACACCCAAAACACATACTGTATGCACACCACATACATAAACACACACACACACACACACACACACACACACTCACACATGTATTCTGAATGGGCTTATTTGTCTGAGCCCGGGCTGCTGGAGAATGCTCCCTGGCTCCTGCTCTGTGATTGGCTGTATCAGCAGAGGAGGCGGGATCTGTTTAGTACAAATGCACGCTGACTTCATGCCATTTAAAGTGAAACACGTCTCTAATAGGTAAGATACTTCAGCATGTGTGTGTTTGCGTGTGTGTAAGCAGTGCTCAGATGTAAGCCTATACCTCACCCACTGAGGTTATGTGTGTGTTTGAGTTGGTGTGTGCATGTGTGATGTTGGTGTGTGTGTGTGTGTGTGTGTGTGTGT
>NC_084998.1:3444302-3454302 GCF_963854185.1 Sardina pilchardus
AGAGAGAGTGAGAGAGAGAGGGAGAGAGAGAGAGAGGGAGAGAGAGTTTTATAAACGAGTGTGAGTGCTGTCTGTGGCCCAGGGGCCGGCGGAGGTGGAGAGTGTGTGAGGAGGCCTGGCCCAGCCGCGCCATAAATCCCAGAAATCAATATGACAGGCCAGAGTAATCAGTGTCACTGATACAGTAGCCGCCTGATAGGGCCTGGCAGGAGCAGACCAGGAGACGAGGAGATGGGGAGGCGAGGAGATGGGGAGGAGATGGGGAGGAAGGCTCGGACAACATCCAAGTACGCCGCAGCTTTGGCCTTGATCATGGATCAGTGGCCCATCTGGACACGAGCAGCGTGGGAATACACAAGTAGCCACTGGCCATTTCAACATGCTCTCGCCAGCCGCTCTCAATTACTACGACTTCAAATAAACAAATGATTGAATAGAAAAGAGCAATCTTTGCATCATTAGATAGTGCGGTCCCATAGGCCCTGCGCTTATGGAGTTGCTTTGTGTTAAAGACGCTAATAGCAGATGTCCCCTTACAAGTGCACAGTCTCTCACACAGATAAATACTGAAAAAATAACACACACACACGCACACACACGCACACACACACAGCGTCTGCTGGCCTTTTGTTTTTTTCTACCTTGATTTTCTTATCTCTTTTCTAATTTTAAATGTGTTGGCTTTGTGTTTCCTTTGTGGCAAGCATATTGTCAAATTTGATAATAAAACTTTTTTATTACATCTGCTATAATTGGCTGCCTAATACAGCGCGTAGAACTAGTATAATTACGAATGCAATATGCGTGGGGTCAAAGTGGAAAGTCCTTTTATTTCCAGAACATGACGGCAGAGCCGTCCAATTTCTTTGCGAGTCATCTGATCCACTGAGTTGAGTTCCCCATTCAGAAGCACTCTGAGTTCTGTCCAGCGCCCAGTGTCTCTCTTGGTTTGGGTAACAAAGGCATTTAAAAGTGCTTTGATGTCAGGGCTTTGGCTTACCGCTCGTGCTGAGACAATCACAGGGAGAGAAAAAAGATTCCTTCTTCTCTGCCACATGCCGTCCTCTCCTCTCGTCTTCTGTTAGATTTGCTCTTTTCAAACTTTGAAAACAGTGCGATCTGTTTTTGCTCAGAAAAGGGTTTGAAATTGGGACTGTCACATATGGTTAGCCTATTTTAGCCCTCCTCTCCTTGGCAGCAGCTAAAAGCCTCGGAACAGTACAGTACCCTGTCAGGCTTGAAGCTTCTGGGACTATCTTTGGGTAAATGTCAACAACAAAATAAAAATAAATTCAGCTTTTAAACATTTATCTGCTGAACATCTTCACAGGGCGAACTGGGGCTACCCCTGAGGGTCTCTGAAGAGCTGTTCCAAACAGACACGAGGCCTTAGATGCCCTCAGCGTCTCATGCTAGCCTCTCCAACCACACGCTAATTACAGACATCACAGACAGTGACCTCACGCTAGCCTCTCCAACCATGCTAATTACAGACAGTAGTAATCACAGACAGTGACCTCACGCTAGCCTCTCCAGCCATACTGTAATCACAGACAGTATATCACAGACAGTGCCTCACGCTAGCCTCTCCAGCCATACTGTAATCACAGACAGTATATCACAGACAGTGACCTCATGCTAGTCTCTCCATCCACACACTAATCACTGACAGTAGTAATCACAGACCATGATCTCGTGCTAGCTTCTCCAACGGCAGACTAATCACAGAGTGATCTCACGCTACCCTCTCCAACCATACACTAATCACAGACATTCGCACAATTCAATTCAATTCCATACAATTTAATTTCACTTAGGCTATAGAGTGCTAAAACATAACACAGTGTTAGACATTAAGAGAGAGCCCATGAGTAACAGGGGTGAGGAAAAACTTTCAAGAATGGGAGCCACAAATAGGAGGAAAGCTCAGGCAGATCCACTAGTCAAGGGCCTGACCCTCACAATGCACCTTCAGACCCACATCAAGATGTCTGAGAACTCACCATAGCAGGGCTCAATCAGAGGGGTGAGATACACGATTACCTTTCAAATTCCCTCTCCACAAAATAGGATAGAGCTAAACGAATCAGCAGGATGTTTAACGGTCGCAACTTCTTGTTGCAGGTCTGTCATCATTATGTTAAGCCCGCCTACCGACTCTATGCACGATGTGATTGGCCCTAGAGAAGTTACCTCAAGGCAGCTCGCAAGCCAACGGAGAGTTGCTAGACTAGGGGAGACTAGATCTCTAGGCTAGAGACACAACTCAGTGCTGCCTGAAAACTGTCTCTGTCCACGCAGTGAATAACCAATCAGTGGTCTGTATGGGAACAGTGAGCCAATCAGGGCTCACACAGAGGAGATGCCTAATAGACCTCTGAGGTTCGCTCACAAAAAGGAACCACAGCTGCAATGGTTGTCCATATAAGGAGATGCGGGGGTTAATTGAAGCGAACTCCAGGGCTCAGGAAAGATCACAGAGGACAAACAAGGCTCTCCGACGTGGACGATGTGAGGGAGCTGTGATGGCGGTGGGACACAGCTGTTTCCTGTTGCATAGGCTGCTGTACCAGCCATTCAGACGTGTGGGTGACATGAAGATTTCTCTGTCCTCTCATTCTCCACTTCCTCTCCCTGAGTTCGCCTGTTCACCTCCCTCTCTCTGCAGTCTTCACCTCCTCTTCACCTCCCTCTCTTTACTCCACCTACTCTTCACCTCCTCTCTTCTCTTTTCTCCACCTCCTCTTTACCTCCCTTTCTTCAGTCTTTCCTCCACCTCCTCTCTCTTCCCGTCTTTCTCTCTTCCTGACGTCTCAAAGGCCAACTTAAAACTAAAATCTCTTCAGTTGTTCCTTCCTTATAATCTCTCTGTTGTCTTTTACTGTTTATTTCCCTTCTCTCCCTCCATCCCTCTCTCCCTCCATCTCCCTCTCTCCTTATCCCTCTCTCTCTCCCTCTCTGTTTTGGTCTCTGCAATCCACACTCTGACAATGAGCTCCTGAGATTGCCTAGCCATTCAGGTGAGCTTATAGCCCAGCATCCCATAGCACAGGGATACTTATGAGGCTTTTTCTCAAACATGACAGGGCACAAACTCATGAGGCTTTTTCTCCAACATGACAGGGCACAAACTCAACGCTGCCTCCCCACAGCACTCACCAGGCACTGGGGATCAAAGCTGGAAGGAGTTTATTTTTCTTTGCTTGTCTGGTGAGTGCAGTGTGTGTGTGTGTGTGTGTGTGTGTGTGTGTGAGAGAGTGTGTGAGTGTGTGAGTGTGTGAGTGTGTGTGTGTGTGTATGTGTACATGTCATATAAAGAAAGATGGAACATTTGTTACCCTTTTTTTTGCTGTGCTGAATCCTGGTAACGGTTTTGTACATTTCAGCTGTGATGATAAGCATTGGAGATGCTGCTGCGTCCAGCATACAGGAGACCCCAATAATGGTGTACTCCCCAATAAGTGTACACCCCAATAAGGGCCCTCATGGTGTACTCCCCAATAAGTGTACAGCCCAATAAGGGCCCTCATGGTGTACTCCCCAATAAGGGCCCTCATGGTGTACTCCCCAGTAAAGGCGCTCATGGTGTACTCCCCAATAAGTGTACAGCCCAATAAGGGCCCTCATGGTGTACACCCCAATAAAGGCGCTCATGGTGTACACCCCAATAAAGGCGCTCATGGTGTACACCCCAATAAGGGCCCTCATGGTGTCCATGGTCAACCACCTGCAGTGTTACCTCACAACACATGTTGTCCTTAAAGGTGACGCTCATCATCAGTCAATGGGTTGAGATGGTGGATGAGACCCTGCACTATTCTCCATGGTGGAACAGCAGTCAGTTCTGTATTCTCCCTGGTGGAACAGCAGTCGGTTCCGCATTCTCCTTGGTGGAACAGCAGTCAGTTCCGTATTCTCCCTGGTGGAACAGCAGTCAGTTCTGTATTCTCCCTGGTGGGCCAGCAGTCAGTTCTGTATTCTCCCTGGTGGAACAGCAGTTGGTTCTGTATTCTCCTTGGTGGAACAGCAGTTAGTTCCATATTCTCCCTGGTGGAACAGCAGTTGGTTCTGCATTCTCCCTGGTGGAACAGCAGCTGTTTCCGTATTCTCCAGCTGTTGGAACAGCAGTTGGTTCTGTATTCTCCTTGGTGGAACAGCAGTTAGTTCCATATTCTCCCTGGTGGAACAGCAGTTGGTTCTGTATCCTCCCTGGTGGAACAGCAGCTGTTTCCGTATTCTCCAGCTGTTGGAACAGCAGTTGGTTCTGTATTCTCCCTGGTGGAACAGCAGTTGGTTCTGTATTCTCCCTGGTGGAACAGCAGTTGGTTCTGTATCCTCCCTGGTGGAACAGTAGCTGGTTCTGTAGAAGTGTTGGAGCTCAACTCGTTCTTCTCCCTAGAGCTGCTGAAGCTGCTGGTAGATAGAGCTGCTGCCTGGGCTGCTAAAGCCTGTCTGTCTGCAGCAGGTGTGTGGAAGGTGCAAGGCTTTACTCTAAACACACTAAAGCCATCTGTGTCAACATCAGCAGAAACAAGACATTATCTTTCTAGTGGATTTGTGTGTGTGTGTGTGTGTGTGTGTGTGAGAGAGAGAGAGAGAGAGAGAGAGAGAGAGAGAGAGAGAGAGAGAGTTTCAATTGCATCACCTGTGGATGTCAGGGACAAACCCATTACAGCATGTCCAGCAATTAATTAATTCATTATTATGTCAATTATCAGTTTCTTTGTTGGCTTGTTTATTTGCCAGTTATTCCCATCTATCTATCTATCTATTTATCTATCTATCTATCTATCTATCACACACACATTAATGAATAGATTGCAATAGAACTGGATATATAATTGTGTGTTTAAAGTCATTTGCGCCTGTCTCAGGCCTTATTGTCCGGGCAGACAGCTCAGTCCTCTAGTGGAGCCTGTGTTCATTTGTAACACCACTAATGTCTTGGTGTCCAGCGTTTGGTCCTCACCACTCTCACATCATCTGCTCCAGAGACTCCAGCCAAATGGCTCACAACACGCACAAATAATTCCCCACTCTCCCCCCTCCAGCGTGCAGACTGACCCTGCGCACACACACACACACACACACACACACACACACACACACACACACACACACACCCCAGCATAAAGGCTGATTTGGTGTGAGACGCACACTCACACACACACACACTAGCATAAAGGCTGACCTGGTGTGAGGCACACACACACACACACACACACACACACAGAAAGACAGACAGACAGACACACACACACATACAGACACACACAGGCACACACTAGCATAAAGACTGACCTGGTGTGAGGCGTAACACAGAAACACACACACACTGACCTGGTGTGAGGTGTGACGCACATGGTCTAATTGGCCTCCAATTTGTCCCATCACTTTATTCACTCAGGCTCCCTATCTCTCCACGGCAGGATTGGGACACACGGCTGTGTAATGCTTCACAATGGGAGCCAGGTTGGCAGGGAGGGGGAGTAGAGGGGTGTGTGTGTGTGTGTGTGTGTGTGTGTGTGTGTGTGTGTGTGTGTGTGTGTGTGTGTGTGTGTGTGTGTGTGTGTGTGTGTGTGTGTGTGTGTGTGTGTGTGTGTGTGTGTGTGTGTGTGTGTGTGTGTGTGTGTGTGTGTGTGTGTGGGTGGGTGTGTGGGTGTGTGGGTGTGTGTGTGTGTGGTAGGTGGATGCGTCAAACTGTAAGACGTCACATCAGATTGCCTTTGGATGCAGGGCGTGTAATTTCAAGTAATTGAATTCTCGCCTCTGTTCTGAAATCGCCCTCCACCAGCTCCCGTGCCCTCCTCAGTTCCCCCTCCTTCTCTCTTCTCCTCTCTCTATCCTTCTCTCTCTCCTCTCTTCTGTTCTCTACCTCTTTCTCTCTATCCTTCTCTCTTCTCCTCTCTCCATCCCTCCCTTTCCACTCTTCAAGCGGCTCTCTAAGAGAACAGAGACCAGAGGAGATTGCAGTTATTTGCTCTTAAACACTGGGTCGCAGTCTGCCGCTGAATTATCATCAGTCATGCCAAGACTCTTAGTAAGAGGTCAGCCCTGTAATCCTAGAGAAGTTTCTGCGTTAGAGTGGACTGGTCACCCAACCCTCATTACTGGAGAGACTGCTGCCATGAAGGTAATGGTAGGCCTCTTCTCTGAAAGTTTCTGCTGAAGACCATTATTTTCTATTACGTGTTACCTTCATTGGCCAATTTTAGATGGCAAGAGTGCAGAGAGTGAAAGAGAGAGAGAGAGAGAGAAAGAGAGAGAGAGAGAGAGAGAGCATGACAGAGAGAGAAAAAAGGATAAAACAGGGTTAAACAGATTCAACTGTAAAGAGAAAAGAATATTGTTAAAGAAAACAGGGAGATGACAGTTGAAATCCGAAGGTAATCAGGAGAGAAGGATCTGGGCACAAATGGCATGAGCCCTTTGGTGGTCACCCACGACCTCTCACCTCAATAGGCTCTTATACAATATGTTATTCACCGATTCTGCTCCACTGTGCTAGCACTGTGAGCAGATTTAGCATGTGTGGTGTTGTTGTGAGCAGATGTAACAGGTCCATCCTTCCCTGTTTCATTAATCCTTGACGTTTCCTCAGAGAGTGTCTCTATCAGCCTCGGGGAGACCTGGAATCTGACCCCCCACTTGAGTCAAGCTCTTCAATCCGCTGCTGATATCTCATACCCGTGGCGAGTGTCTGGGGAACCACCCGCTCCTGACTAGTGATTGGTTCTCCTCTCCAGACCCTCCCGACGGACCTCCTCTCTCCCCCCAGACCCCTCAGCTGGGCTGCCTGGGCTCTGGAGCTCTGCTCTGGCTGTAGCCTACAAGTGAGCCGAGAGCTTCAATACTCGCCTTGTTGTAATTAGCCTCGCGTCTCCTAAGGTTACATTACATTACATTTACATACACAAGGTAGCGTTAGCGCCTACTGTACTGTACGCTTCAGGAGCAGGAGGTGAGCTATCAGACAGACGTAATGATTTTCCCACCGTGGCAGATCCCCAGCACCTGGTGTGGCCCGCTGGGATGGCGCTGCTGATATTGATATTGACTCGTGTGTCATGTCTGCTTTGGACTCCGCAGGCTTGTGGTGAGGCTGGCCAGCCCTGCTGTAATGCACAGTGCACATCCCTCAGCTGCGCCTCAGTCAGCACTACTGTGGGATGGGTCTATGAGCCAGTTAGTGGTGTTAGGAGAGAAGAGTGCCTACTCTCCTGACACCACTAATGACCTTACACACTTGAATTGCACTGCTGTGAGCTGTGACCCTCTTTCCTAACCTGTCTGTCCCTCACTTAACTCTGAACTGTCGAAATCTCAGAGTATTAATAAGAGTATACCCTAAGAGAAGGTAATACTTATTGATGCTCCATTGTCTCCTATCTGCACTTGATTGCTCCCTGTTTTTTGTAAATCGCTTTGAACAAAAGCATCTGCTATATTAGTAAATGTAAATGCTCTGTTGGCAAGACTGTTAGCTGCACTGCTGTCACTGTATTACTGTAACTCCGTTGTCTTAGCTGTTTTAGCTTCACTAACTGTTCTAGCCGCATTATAACTGTGTTAACTGTTGGCTGTGTTAGCTGTACTGACTGTGTAAGCTGTGCAGCTGTCGGCAGTATTTTGTGTTAACTGTGTTAACTATATTAGCTGTGTTAAATGTGTGAACTTGGTAGCCGCATTACCTGTAACTGTTTTAACTGGTGACTAACTGTGTTAACTGCTGGCTGTTATGCTGCACTGCACTAACTGTGTTAGCCATAGGCTGTTTTAGCCGCACTAACTGTGTTAGCCAATGGCTGTTTTAGCCGCACTAACTGAGGTAGCTGTTGGCTGTTTTAGCTTTTTTAGTTTTTACGGTAGCTGCACTAACTGTTTTAGCTGTGCCGCTGTCGGCAGTATTTTGTGTTAACTATATTAGCTGTGTTAAATGTGTGAACTTGGTAGCCGCATTAGCGGCACTTAACTGTTTTAACGGGGTCATCCCTATGTTCCCCGGGTCCTATGTTCCCCATTTTTTCCCAAAAGGGTCCTATGTTCCCCGGTTGCAATACATACCGGGGAACATAGGACCCTTTTTGGGAAAAGCGGGGAACATAGGACCCTTTCTAAAATTTAAGAAAAAAAGGGTGTGTTCCCCGGTCCCATACAGAGTGGGGAACATAGGTACGCTCCCGTTTTAACTGGTGACTAACTGTGTTAACTGCTGGCTGTTATGCTGCACTAACTGTGTTAGCCGTTGGCTGTTTTAGCCGCACTAACTGAGGTAGCCGTTGGCTGTTTTAGCCGCACTAACTGTGTTTACTACTGGCTGTTTTAGCCGCACTAACTGTGTTAGCCGTTGGCTGTCATAGCCGCACTAACTGTGTTAACAGCTAGCTGATATAGCTGGACTAACTGTTTTAGCCGCTGGCTGTTATAGCCGCACTAATTGTTTTAGCTGGAGTAATTGTGTTAACTGCTGGATGTTTTAGCTGGACTAGCTGTTGGCTGTGTTAGCTGGACTAACTGTGTTTGCTGTTGGCTGTTTTACAGTAGCTGCACTAACTGTGTTAGCTGTGCCGCTGTCGGCAGTATTTTGTGGCACCATGAGGCAGCTACTCAGAGCTCTGCTCGCATCACAACTCTGTCCTCGTCTGAACTGACGTCTGGCGCTTCAGATGAAAGCCTTTCACAAACAGTCCCACTGATGTTTTGCTCCGAGAGCAGCCGAGCTCCGGCGGGAGCTCAGCCGGATCGGCGCCGGCTGTGGGCCAGAGACGGGGCGCAGTCGCGGGTTGGACCGGGCTGTTAGCGGCGCTAACGTAATCTCGGCTGTGAAAGGCAAACAGGCCGGCAGCTTCCCCCTGCTCTCCGACGCTGTCAGCTCTTTTCTGGCCCAGCAACTTTATGACTTCAGGGCACAGTTTCCGTGTGTGTGTGTGTGTGTGTGTGTGTGTGTGTGTGTGTGTGTGTGTGTGTGTGTGACTTCAGGGCACATTTTCCGCCACACTGTAGCAGAAAGTGATGACTCAAGTCGCCAGGGCGACGGTGCCACTGCAAAGGCTGACTGTGTCTGAGGTTGAGGGGGTGTGTATGAGTGAGAGTGTGTGTGTGTGTGTGAGAGAGAGAGAGAGAGAGAGAGAGAGAGAGAGAGAGAGATTGTGCATTGTGTGTGTGTGTGTGTGAGAGAGAGAGAGAGGACTGCACGCTGTGTATGCTGTATATGTGTTTAGTGTGTGTGTCTGTGTGTATGTTTAAGTGTGTGTCTGCAGGCATGGATGTTTGTGGGAAACTCCCTCTCTCTCTCTGTCTCTGTGTATGTGAGTATGCATGTGTACATGTGTGTTTAGGTCATCATTGGCACTCTGTGAGATTAGTACACTTCTCAGTGAGCCCTGTGCTATGCGTCATCCACAGACAGCCATCAAACATCAGGCATCATATAACCCAGGCTGTGAGTCATCTGTCTTTATGAAATTCTTTAATGAACCTTTTGATTTATGCTTATTCGTAATGTCATGCATTTCTTTGTACTGTAAGCAACCACATCACATATTCACCATAACAGAACACCTGTACTGTACTGTACATGAACAGACATATGTAACATACTTAACACATATTTAAACGCACATTTAGTATAACATATATTTAAACACATACGTAACATATTTAACACATACGTTTATTTAGTGCAAATGTATTATTATCATTATTGATCTGTGTTCATTTGAGCAGTGAATTGAGCTGTAAATGTAGTTAAGATCGCACTCACTGCTCAATTTTAGATTAATCTGATCAGCAGAGAATTGTTTAGGGATAAAACCCACCTTTATTGTTGTTATTGTTGTTGTTGTTGTTGTTATTGTTATTGTGAGAAGCGCTTAGATCACACAATCAACCAGTCCTGGTTTTGCCCTTTTTCCCCTCTTAGCAAAGCTCCAGAGGCTGTAAAGACATCCCAGGCAGAGGGACAGCCTCTCTGAGCCTTCTGCTCTCTTTGTTGCTCTCA